>NC_135737.1:32550013-32857930 GCF_041903045.1 Epinephelus lanceolatus
TGACCATGCCACCGGCTATTTAAGATTGCCGGTATGTTTAAGGAAGCAGCATGGGGTCTGTCTCATCTCTGACAGGCACCTGAGTGATGACGTCTAGGGCTACTATTTAAGAGTTCATCAATTTCATCAATGAGCTTTAGTGTGGCAGCTTTAACTAACTCCTTGATTGGTGAGCGTGGTGGAGGGGGGGAGGGTTGACACTGGCTCCGTGGTGATTGTGGTGGTGGTGGGGAGGGTCGACGTTGGCTCCTTAGTGGTTGTGATGAAGGGCAGGAGGGGGGTTGTTGGATCCCTGACTGGGACAGGGACATCCTCTGAATGCCTTGGGTGATGTGGAGCAAAGGGTCAGGTGAAGGGGGAGAGATGCAGGCTGTCTGTCTCTGTGCCCCGTACTTGTCCTTGGCTCTTATCTGTCCATTCTTGTTTTGGTATGGCATTCCCCGAGTAGTCTGCATCCAGTGATGTTCGGATGAATCCCATCACGCTGAAAGCGATCCTTACAGTTCCAAAACATTTAAAATTGTCAATAAACTTTATCTACTTTAACAGACAAATTCTGACATTTAAAACTCCACTCTTACAGGAAGTGCAAATCCTCACCTCATCATCATCGCCATTCTGTGCAGAGACAGAAACACCATTTATATTCTATGTTTTTCCCATGTGTGCATGAGTTGTTACCTGTATGGAACAGCCTCAGTGATGATGACACCTTCTGGTTGCAACCAGGGGCTCCTCACCACAGTCCATTATCAAAACAACCAGAGAGTGAGAGAAACACAAAGCAGCAGCAAGCAGCAATACCGCAGATGCCCCTTAGAGAAGGAAAGAAATTAAAATATAGGCTATGGGTGACACTTTATCACCTCCACAGTCACTGGATCAATCTATAGTACAGCAACTTATTTCAAGTTAACGTATAAATTACTTTGTTTATTCCTGTATAATTTTATTAATACACTTTATTACTGAATCATACTTCATGTCCATGGTGTTAACCAGTCAAATGGTTAATCAGTATTTCAATCAGGAGAGACTGACCCCCAGATGGTATAATTTAAGAAGGGTGATTAATCCATAGTCAAATAGGGAATAGGGTCTAGACACTGGTGGTGGTAGAGGTGGTGAAGATGAGATGAGAAGAAGATGGAGATGTGAAAATGATCTGGATAAGTAGAGGAATGAGCCTTTATTGAGCTCGTCCTGGACTCTGGATATGATGGCTGGAGGGAAGCGTGGTGGAGGAGGGCGTGACAGTTCTGCCTAAAATGACAGCTGACAGCAGCAGAGAAGAGAGCAGGTTTAAGGTATTGCAGTGGCATCCTGATTGGCTGATAGAGATTGTGGCAAAGTTTGATTGGATAACTAGAAGAGCGAACACCCATAGTCAGCTGATTAGAGGAAGCAGTGGGAGTGGGAGGGAAAGAATTGTGAGTGGATGAGCACAAAGAAAGTCTTCCTGATTGAACTTACGCTGAGCTTCGTTAGTATGAGTGGTATATGGATTTGTCCTTTATATAACACAATAAAAACATTTTGTTCTGTTGCATCTGATTTATAGCTTTTCTGTATTTAGATACATTTGGAAACCTGTTTTGGATCTTAACTCGATATTATTTTTATCCCCAGTTGTTGTGGGACAGGTCTCTCTTTAAAAAGACTTTAAAGTCAACAAGACTGTGACCTCAGCAGCTTTCCTGTACAACTAACACCTTCAACAAAAGAGGCATTGTCTCATGTACACTGCTGACAAAGCCAATACATTTACATTCTCTTCTTGATAACTAATAAGCATCACCCAGAGAGCAGATATTTGCATCCTGTAGGACTGAAAAAAAGCCTCCTCACTGTTAGGTTTCTGAACTTGGATTTGCATGAAGTTCGTGGAAACAGGGAACTGCTGTTTTTAGCTTTTGGATGGACACAGAGGCCAAAAGGTTAACACATAAGTGTCTGTAATGTTGATTTGTGTGCATCCAAAGCCTCAAAAATATTGTAGGTTTTAACATCAAAGTGAAAATGTACATTTTGCTGATTTATTGTGTTATAAGGATTGAGCTGTACGCCTGAGGATGAGACAAGGTGATGAGATAACGGTCTTGTGTGGGTGTTGTCAAACAACCTTGTCCTTGTCTCATGCTGTACTGCTCAGTCTGTCAGTAACGTCTCCATAGTCGGCTCAGCACACTTGGAGACACATCAAACTGATAAGCTACCACCAGAACCCCTTCACCATCTTCCAGCAGTTAAACTGCTGTCACAGTCTCAGTCTGGTCAAAATGCTGTCTGACACCACCAACCACCATCAGGAGACACCCAGCATTCACAATCCATTCAAAAACCATCATCCTGCCAATAGACTGGATAATTAGCTGATAAAAGCAACACAAACTCCATTCCTTATGTAGGGTGTGTTCACACAGCCACTCCTATAGGCATCGTCTTCACACTTTAAACCATTCAGACATAAAGCTGTTTTATACTGATTTAGGATGTGCTGTCAGTTTGCTTTGGCAAATCTTTTGTGGGTTCATATTTACCCTCTAATATTATACCAATATACCATTACATGTGCTTTTACCTTAAAAATGAAAAGATAAACAGCCAAACTAAAGTTTGGAAATCTCCTCACACTTGTACTCTATGTTACAGTGTATACACATTACACACTGACAGTGTCTTTAGACTTAACATAACCTCCCCCCAAATTAAAAGTCACTCTCAATCCCCTATAAACAAATGAGCACTCTGGTGTGGGTGTGTTTCTTTGGCCAAAAGGCGGAGGAGGTAAACAGCTCTATAAAATGATGCACAGTGAAGTCTCCGGTTCACATTTCCCTACCCACCCTCCTAACACATTTTACAGAGCCACAAGTCTTCATTTATTGGGTAAGTTTTTGATGAATTCATACAGCATTAACATCAGATGGATACTGTCATTTTGGTGTTTAATCATGTGGAACAGCTTAATACAAGTAGATATATTTAGACTTAGATATTTTTATTTTGATGTAGAAAAGTTGTGCATGGAAATTATAGATGAATTAGTGTGTTATTACACATTATACAACAGTTAGTTCCGACCGAGTAATTTGATTGGACGAGAGGCATTCCATGAGTGCAGATATAGAGTACAACATCACTGGGACATGTAACAGTGAAATCACTCCGCTCACAGGTGTTATAAATATAAATACAACCGTTAATTAACCAACTGTCACACTCGCTACATTGACGCATACTGACACTATAGTTATACATTATATAAATAATCAATGATCATCTGATGAGGTACTGATGAGGATGAGGGAGAGTGGAAGCTGAATCCGGCCGTGCCAACATCCAGGTTTGCCAACGTTTCATCAGCCGAACTGGACGAAGTTACACAGTTGCAGATCAATGTAAATACAAAGTAGCTTGTGAGTTCCTGGCGTGTGTGCTGCGTTGCCTGGCAACAGACTGGGGGAACTGTTTTTTTTTCCGCGGAGCTACATAACATAATTAGATAATTTATTTCATCACCTGTTGTTAACATTTCCTTACTCAGCATTGCTGTATAAGCTGTTGTTGAACTGAGAGTGATGTTGGACTGTATATCGTCACGGCTGTAACTGTCTTTGGCACTCGGCCGCTATGACCGAATGACAGCCGTAACGACATAGGCTACAGTACATCACTCCCTGTCGTGTGATATTGCTTAATTAGGTGCATGTTTGTCCCATTAGAAATCAACAAAAATCAAGACTTAAATATTTTTACTTCAACATATTGCATATTACGTTCCCAACTAATGTTGGTGCAAGTTGAAATATGCAAATTATATTCCCATGAATAGATGAGCTAAATCTGGATCCATGGTGTGCTGTGCACTTAATCTGTGAACTTTTTTCTTTGGTTTCAGAAGCCATGGCACAGTTCATCCATCTCTTGCTGCTGCTGGGTATGTGTCATGTTGCAGAAACAGCTCACAATGAAAGACAGGTGTGGCTGCTGGAGGGAAGCAGTGCCACTTTCCCATTTCCACCAGTTCCTGTAGGTCGGACCATTAAATACTGTGGCAGAGGAGGCAGCAAGTGTGAATGTAATTCAAACAAGTGCAAGTCCAATAATCTCAGCCTCCCCGGAGTCACAGTGATTGGCAGCGACCTGACCATTACCAACATTACGCGAGAGAATGATGGGATCAACCTCTGCTATGATTCCCCTGCAAACCATCAGTGTGTGCATCTGAATGTGTCAATAGGTAAGCACTTTAATCATTTGACAAGCTGTGTTATCTCCTCAAACTTATTAAAACATTATTAAGAGTTCCTCTGTTTTTAAATTCACATGCTTTTCAAATGTCCAAATACCCAGTTTCCTTAAATGAAGCTAATGTCAGAGGAGCAGGATGACTTATATTGTCACAGCTGAGGGAATCATTTCATGTTGAAATGAACTTGGTCTCCCACATGACAGACTGTCAGAGTGTCACTTACTACTTGAACTTAATTCCTGGCATGAAGCCCAACAAGATGTGAGCACTTAAAACACTTTATTAGCATGTTTGCAGGAGAAATGGATTTAACAAATTCACATAGAGGAAATGAATAATGAGGAAGTTAAAGAAATCTGTCTGCACTCTGACTCTAACTATTTTTCTGGATTCTTCTATGTTTTTATTCATCAGGTTGTTCAGAGTCGCATAATATTACGTTTGCAAAAGGTCAACTCAAACACAACGTGATGACTGTTGCTGACTGCAGGAGACTCTGTACTGAAGATCCCTCCTGCCAATACTTCACATTTTATACAGAGTAAATATGTGTTGTGTGGACTCGTGGCCATAGAAAACATAATGAGCCAGCATATTTCTGTCATTTGATAAATATTTACTTTAAAAACACTATGTAGCAGCACATAACTGATGGGACATCTGATTCAACACAGATTTGTGATCAGCTTTACATTTTTCCCCACAGCAAGAAAAACTGTTTCCTGAGGACATCAAGACATGACATGTTGATACAACTTCATTCAGCTGCTGTCTCAGGGAACGACTGTGGTGAGTTAAACTATAAACTGGAATCCTGTTCAGTCTTTATTAGTAGGGTAGAGCACACACATCCAAAGTATCACAGGTGCGGGACCAACAAGCAAACAGACTTTTTAAAAAAGGTGAAGTCCGCACACTGTTATGGCTCTTCAAATAGTTATTGTAAGGATCAACATTTCGATCAACATAGATCTTCGTCAGGATGATCCTGATGAAGATCTATGTTGATCGAAACGTTGATCCTTACAATAAACATTTGAGGAGCTATAACGATGTGCAGTCTTTATTAGTCCCATATTTTTTTCCTTAAAAACCACAAAAAGAAAAACAAAATATCATTTGAAATACGATTACTAATTGACTAATTAACACCATATATCTTAAATCTAAAAAGTATCGCTCAACCAAAAATGGTCTAAATAATCTGGATTTCTGTCTGAGGTTAAAACAACACTTATCAAGCACATATATTACTTACAAAAACTTGTGAGTGCTGGTTCATCATATTGATCCAAATTATATATGTGGCTTTTATATGACGGTCTCTGATGCTTAATAATTTTCTATGAAACGTGTAAAATCGCTTGTATACCTAAATGTCGTGCAGCTTTGGACAGATCAAACACTCCTGACTACCACTGAGAGTCTACATGCTTTTGTAGAGTGTGTGGCAGAGTGAAAGAAACAGAGACACAGAGGACGTGTGGGTGTGCAGTGCATTTTGTTAACAATATCCTGCGTTAATTTTGAAGCCAGCTTCAAGTACAGTACAATGATATCAATCTGTTGGTTTGATTTCACTGAAATACACTCTAAAGATCAACATTATCCTCTCATAACATCATTGCAGTCATTACATTTTGTGTATTTAGCCGAAATTTAATCAATACTTTCATCAGAAATCATTTCATGTCGACACAGCTCCAGAGACCCACCATCATTAACCCTAGGTGAGATCTTACCTGAATGTTTCATCACATTCCTGTTAATAGTTCACCCAAAAAGTCAGAATAACAATGGAATCAAATTACATAATGTAGTTCTTACTATATCATATACCATATACACAATTACAGTGTTAGTGTGCATCAGTAGTATGTGCAGACCTCAGGGTTTTAAGTCATCCATCATAATAACATCAGTTAGCCATCTTTATTCTTATTTAACAAAATTAGGTTAGTGGTAACTTAAATTATTGGAACAACATGTAGAGAAAATACACATCTGGTAAATACTTTATGCATCCTTGTTTTTAGAATACCTACAGAGTTAGGTCCCATCAGTCTCAAACCAGTCCAGTTGAATATTGGGTAACAATTCAGTGACGTCACATTTAGTTATGTTGAAGAAAAAGGTGCAACTATGTTCATTTAGTTGTGAGTGTTAAAATGTTTTTACATACAGTAGTCCTAATTGCAGTTTTTATATATGTATATATATCATCAGAATCAGATGTAGATGCTTTACTATAAACTATGCTCCATCTCACTGGAGATTTGATTTTTCTGTTAGCAGTTTTACACCAGGTACATGGAAAGGCACTGCTAAATAAGGACTGCCATCCTATGGCCACTTATGATAGTGCAGCTTTTGCTGGTAATAATATCAGTGATGCATCTTTATTCTCAGTTCATTTAATCATGAATCATGTTACACACCAATGCTCAATGCCAGTAGACTACATGTGAGGTGATTACCATGGGACTACAGTAGAGACTCCAGCCTGCAAACATACAGTTATTATTGATATTTCAGGTCCTCAAATGGGTTTTGCAGGTGTGGTTTGTTACAACAATGTAGCCTATAAGGATGATCTGTGGGGGCCCAATATTATATTCTTTCATGGGGTCTAAAATCTCTGGCAGCACCCCTGGTTGCAACATGCACAAACTCTCAGTGTCACCTCTTTGATGCAGGTCTCCGGTTCTACCAGAAACACAAAAGCTGGATTGATGCCCTGCAGCACTGCCACAACGAGAACTCCACCCTGGTTCAAATCACCAACCAGACAGTGCAGGACACAGTGAACTCTGTCCTACAAAATAAGAGCGGCTTGGATGTTGGAGTGTGGATCGGCCTGGAGCGCTCCATCTTTGGTGTAAACGTCCCCTGGCAGTGGATTTCAGGGGAAAGAGTAAAGGAACCTCATTGGAGCAGTAGCGCTTTTGACGACCCCTTAAACAACCACTGTGGAAAGGTCATCCAGGTGGAAGGGTCACAAGAATTCAAGTGGCTGGACGAAGACTGCCATAAAGAGCTGCCTTTCATCTGCCAAGGTAAGCTGCTGTTTGGTTTTCCACCCATTCTGACATGAGATTGTTGACAAAGTTCATCTTTCTTTTCATTTTCAGATCTGAATGGAAAGGCCTCATCATAATCACTTCACTTCTCGAGACCAAGGTATATCAGCTGAAAACTGTTATGTTTTCCATGTTGACAGCAGAAATGTTCTTCTCACTCTATGTTCTGTCTCGTTCATGTCCTGTAGATCCATCATGACGACTGCATGGGGCTCTGGAAACTACAAGAGTCACTCCACTATTCTTCTTGATATTATGTTTGAATGAATATTGGTGTTGTGGGCTACTGATTTTTGCATTCACTGTTCATTGCACTTGTACTCACTTTCCAATAACTGACTGATTTGCTTTCTGTGGGAAATATTTACTCATATTTTACTCAACTGAATGTATCAGTAATCAGTGTATAATCAGAATCAAGAAACACATAATCATTGTTAATCATGTTTTGTTGTTACCCTAGTTAGGAGCTAAAAATGATGGTGTATGCCTTCACCATCTGTGCTCAAGTTGGTGTGTTTGCACTCAGGTGATGTCATGATGTTCTGAGTTTAAGAGACAATGGTGGCAGAGGTAGAGCGTAGTGATCGGAGGGCTCTGCCAACAAGGCCTACAATGGGAGTGGAATGTGAACAGCATGAAAGTGAATGTAATATTGAAACAACGGAGTCTGCTCCAGGGTCCAGCTCAGTGTGTGTGTGTGTGTATGTGTGTGTGTGTGTGTGTGTGTGTAATCTTTAAAGACTCATAGTTAATCTATTTCACTTTGAACTCTGATGGACTGCATTTTATTTACTGGTAAAGTGTGGGTAAAGATCTAATGAAACAAGCCTGAAGAAGGATTTTTATTCCACATTTCTTTCCCTGTAAAACCAATATTGTGATTTATTTAATGCAGGTTCCTATATAATATCATTTATTCAGTAAACATGTTTAATCTCACCTCCTTCTCATCTTGTTTATTAATATCCCGCCTCAATTTTGAATCCAGTTTAAAGTCATTTTTCAAAATGAGAATAAAGATGTCTCACTGAAATTATTATGATGAATAGACAATAAATAAATAAGCAACATGAGTAAATAAATAATGTGGGCAGTATGTAGTATAGCAGGTACCTGCACTGTCCTTTGCCTCCTCTTCCATTTCCTCACTGGTTTCATTGCTTCAGTATATATGTATAATATATAGTTTGTCCTGTAATACTATCATCATCACCATTATTTTAACTACCAACATTTTGTGATGGATGACTTAAAACCCTGAGGTCTGCACATACTACTGATGCACACTAACACTGTAATTGTGTATATGGTATACTATGATATAGTAAGAACTACTTCATGTAATTTGATGCCATTGTTATTCTGACTTTTTGGGTGAAATGTATTGAGGAATGTGATTGAACATAAAGGAAAATGTCACTTGGGGTCAAAATTTTAAGTGGTACCTTAAATACATAATGAAAAGTAATAATAGATTATTATTATTATTATTATCATCGGTGGTAGTAGTAGCATTACCCCAGTGTTCACCTCTGACCTTGACACCACTTAAGGCCAGAATTCCCAGAGTATGAAGTCATGAGCTTGGTGATGGTCAAAGAGGCTGTTTAATTCTTCCTTTGAAATGACACATTTCTTTTCTATACAGAAGAAGATGCCTATAGGAACAGCTGCCTGAACATACCCCTACTGTTAAATTTAAAATGAAGGGTGGACTCAAAAATGTAGACAACTCAGCAGAACTCAGTTCAAAAGATTTATTTAAAATAGAAATGAGGCAGAGTAGATAATACTTGAATTGCCGGAGCAAAATTTGATCCGAGGTCTCCCATGTGGTAGGCAGGGTAAGTTGTCATTGGACCACAGGGGCTTTTCTTTGGCAGGCTGCAGGAACAAAGGATAGCGAGAGGATGGAGCACGGCCAAAGCAAGAGCAAAGGTAACAAAACAGGTAAGTAGAATCATACACAGAAACTGGGTCTCAAACAGGGAGCTGAGCATTTTACCACACTGGGTTAAGCAATGAACTGACAACAGCTGGAGAGCTGGTCTAAATACAGCTGGAGGTAAGTGCCAAATGGACTGCAGGTGTGACAACACCTGCTCACACACACACACACACACACACACACACACACACACACACAGACTCAGTCAGGGAAGACAAACTCGGGACAAACAATAGGAAGGGGAAATAAGAGGGCAAAGGAAAGGGAAGAAGAAGACAACTGGTGCAAACCCTAAGGAATGGAGTTTGTGTTCCTTTTATCAGCTAATTATCCAGTCTATTGGCAGGATGATGGTTTTTGAATGGATTGTGAATGCTGGGTGTCTCCTGATGGTGGTTGGTGGTGTCAGACAGCATTTTGACCAGACTGAGACTGTGACAGCAGTTTAACTGCTGGAAGATGGTGAAGGGGTTCAGGTGGTAGCTCATCAGTTTGATGTGTCTCCAAGTGTGCTGAGCCGACTATGGAGACGTTACTGACAGACTGAGCAGTACAGCATGAGACAAGGACAAGGTTGTTTGACAACACCCACACAAGACCGTTATCTCATCACCTTGTCTCATCCTCAGGCATACGGCTCAATCCTTATAACACAATAAATCAGCAAAATGTACATTTTCACTTTGATGTTAAAACCTACAATATTTTTGAGGCTTTGGATGCACAAAAATCAACATTACGGACACTTATGTGTTAACCTTTTGGCCTCTGTGTCCATCCAAAAGCTAAAAACACCAGTTCCCTGTTTCCACAAACTTCATGCAAATCAAAGTTCAGAAACCTAACAGTGAGGAGGATTTTTTCAGTCCTACAGGATGCAAATATCTGCTCTCTGGGTGATGCTTTCTAGTTATGAAGAGGAGAATGTAAATGTTGGCTTATGTGAGCAGCGTACATGAGAAAATGCTCTTTTTGTTGAAGGTGCTAGTTGTACAGGAAAGCTGCTGAGGTCACAGTCTTGTTGACATTCAAGTCTTTTTAAAGAGAGATCTGGTCAAGGAAAAATATTGTTACAACATGAACACACAAACAACATAAACAGGTAACGACAACTGTCCCACAACAACTGGGGATACAAAAACACATAAAAAAATCATAAA
The DNA here is from genome assembly GCF_041903045.1 of Epinephelus lanceolatus. Classification (NCBI taxonomy): domain Eukaryota; kingdom Metazoa; phylum Chordata; class Actinopteri; order Perciformes; family Serranidae; genus Epinephelus; species Epinephelus lanceolatus. The sequence continues at coordinate 32,560,460 of NC_135737.1, forward strand.
GATATATACCCCAGCCTACAAGCCCCTGTTCAGCATAAGTAAACCTGAGTTCAAGACTGTGCAGGTCTGGACTGCAGAGGCCTCTTCAGCCCTGCAGGACTGTTTTGAAGACCCAAGATGGGAGGTCTTTGAGCATCCAGACCATAGGTGTTTCTAGCCCATTTTTGGGGGTGCTGGAGCACCCCTAAATTGAATCCCAGCACCCCTAAAATCTGAGAGATTTTTTTTATTTTTATTTTTTTTTTACTATATGCCCTTTTTTTTAACAAGCTAGAAAAGTGTCAAAACCATACAGTACTTGGTTGCAACGTAATATTTTAACAGCAAAAATACAGCAGCACCCCCCTTGCCTCAAAAATGGTTTGATCCACCCCATCCCTCCCACCTTTCCCCGACTCGGGCTCTGAGCGCTCTATCTGCACAGAGCAATGCGCTCCCTTCTAGAGTGGGTGGTATGCAGTAGTGGTGTAAGTACCTGGCTTAAACCAGGGTATGTGGCACATTTCCTAACTTCTACCACTCAATACCAACACATTATTATCATTACCAGTCCTCATTTTTGCTGCTTTTAATCGTAGGTCACTGTTCATGTTGTCAGGTAGGAGTTAGCTGACGTTTTTTCTAGCTACAGGTGGTCAGTACCACTGTCCTCTGTTTGAATTGGAATGAGAGAAGCTAGCTGTTGTGTCATGTGCATGTGTTAATACCTACCAATATTCAGCCCCTTCTGTATTGTCCCTACCAATATAAACACTGGCTGTCGGCGTCCGCTCAATATGGTACACAAAGGGTTAACAATCGTTGGTGTCTACCATACGTCCCACCTCTAACCTCGTATTGCTCATTGATTGGCTCTACTGTTATTTTGGTAACGTGTGACTGGTCCTCCCCAGCGCCACTCTCTCCACTGACTTTGTGGGTGCGCGTCACCGTACAGCTCACGGCAGCTCGTGAGGGAACGACACATACACACGCATCACCGTTAGCGCTCCACAGCGGAGCACCGAGTGTGAACGGTGAGTCGGTTGGTTCAGTAAATAAGCTAAACAAACACCTGTTGATGTTAGGCTAACTGAATGGCGTTCCTTGGCAACTCTTTGCTAGATAATGAGATGCTAACGAGCTAATACTAGCTGAGCTAAGTTTGGCAACTATTAGGCCTAGATCAATATTAGCCTATATGCCAGAGAACATGAAATTCCACTTCACATGTTCCATCAGCAATCATAGATGTCATGCAGTGATGACACAGTTCAAATTAGTGTTTGTAGTAAGATGACATGATATAAACAGTCTGAAAAAATAAAGTGCAAACATAAATAATAGCTCCTTCAGTGACAGTCTTCAGCATCCATGGTGTGTGAAGGAGAGAGGAGAACAGAGATCCACTGCTCCCAGTAAAAACACCCAGAAAGAACACTGAGTCATATTTATGTCATAGATATTGGGTGTAAGTGCAACATTTTGCACACAGTTGTATTATAATGGTTTTGGAGCATTTACATTTTTGTTGATTTATTTTATTTATGTTTAACATGATGAAGCTGACTAACTTGTGTTTACATTATGGCTGTTCTTTAGCCTATATACATTCAGATGTTGTTTAATGAATTACACAATTGTAAAACATACAGTATGTTTTCCTCAGGCTACAACAATCAAAATCTATGACTGTTGCATCTCAAATTGTCCCACTGTTCACATGTCTTGCATCAATATATTTTTTGTCAGATGACAAGTAGTAGAGAGACTGGAGGAGATGGAGGAGCTGGAGGAGGAGAGGCAGGAAGAGAGACAGAAGGGAATGGAAGAGAGACAAGGGGAGATAGAGGAGAGACAGGAGTCTCACAGGTGAGATTGAATCATGAAGGATATATGTTGATAGTGAGATTCAGCATTGTGACTAGGGGTAAGTAAAAATATTGATTCATGTATAATATATGTTTTTACCCCATATCAATATCAATTCGGATCACTATTACCAACCCAACTGCAGACAGCAGGCTGGTACTGAAGTTACGCCCCTTCAGAGTATACTGTTATTGTTATTATTATAGTTTACCCTGGGAAGTACATACGGACAGATGTGGTGAAGTTATCAGTGTATATTCATGTAACTGATAACATAGAGAACACATTAACCAAGACATTCTTGTATTTAGTGTAGATATCTAAATGTGCATTATAAAGCAGTGATCAGTTTCACATTACGTGAAATTGCATTAAAAAATCATCAACGTACAGGTCGCCGCCATGGAGCACTTTTATGTCCCTACCAATGTGAAAATCAAACCTACGCCCTTGATTAAAGCCAAGGTGCTACTGACTAGCTAACTGACTGGATGCCCATTAACATTATAACTCCTATTGTGTGTATTTATTATTATTATTTTTTAGATTTCAAGCACTGTTCTTTTTTGAAGTGTATTTTTATTTATGTATTTGTATTATATAATACAGACAAGAAGGAAAAAGGCAGAGACAAACATTGAAAAAGTCAATTACTGTTAATGTGTTAATGTTACATGTTGTGCATTGCATTTCAAATAAAAGAGCAAAAAATAAGTCCAAGGTCCATTTTTGGTATTTTTGGTACACACTATAGGGGGCTGGTTTACTCCAGAAACATACATACTGTTTATGTGTATGTTGAGGAGCTGCTGTATCAATATGAGTTGTCTTCTGCCAGAAATTAGAGTTACGATATGTTTCTTAAAACCCATTTGAGGACCTGAAATATTAATAATAAATGTATGTTTGCAGGCTGGAGTCTCTGCTGTAGTCCCATGGTAATCACCTCACATGTAGTCTACTGACATTGAGTACTGGTTTGTAACATGATGAATACATTGCCCAAAGTCAAATGGTGTCAATTAGTTAGGTGTATGGATTTATATGGATTTGTCTTTTAAATAGCACATTCAAAACATTTTGTGCTTTTTCATCTAATTTATAGTTTTCCCTTATTTTAGATACATATTGAAACCTGTTTTACAAATTAAATCTCATTTTTGTTGTATACCCAGTTGTTGTGGGACAGTTGTCACTACCTGTTTATGTTGTTTGTGTATTCATGTTGTAACAATATTTAATGCTGCCTTCTTGACCAGGTCTCTCTTTAAAAAGACTTTAATGTCAACAAGACTGTGACCTCAGCAGCTTTCCTGTACAACGAGCACCTTCAACAAAAGGAGCATTGTCTCATGTACGCTGCTGACAAAGCCAATACATTTACATTCTCTTCTTGATAACTAATAAACATCACCCAGAGAGCAGATATTTGCATCCTGTAGGACTGAAAAAACCTCCTCACTGTTAGGTTTCTGAACTTGGATTTGCATGAAGTTCGTGGAAACAGGGAACTGGTGTTTTTAGCTTTTGGATGGACACAGAGGCCTCTATCATTTATTTTAATATGGGTAGATCCTGTTGCAAACACTGAATACAGTGGAAGAAACATGTTTCCAAAGAACGTCAGACAGAAACAACACACACAATGTTGATTTGCGTTCATCCAAAGCCTCAATATATATTGTAGGTTTTAACATCAATGTCAAAATGTACATTTTGCTGATTTATTGTTTTATACATCAGACAAACATGAAGGAATATGAAGAACTGTCAGCGTCAAACATGACACTACATGTTTAATTTGGGAAAAATTGAGAAAGCAAAACATTTCGTTTGCTTCAAGTTTGAATACATTCAGACAAATGTACACTACTCAGTAAAACTAAATGAATAGATTTAATTTAAATGTTGTTTCATGTCACCAGTATGGTATTGCCACAGTAGCACAGTGGGTGGTTACATTTGCTCATTTAGAGATGGTATCCAAGAAACAGTGAAGCATTAAAACAATTTGACCCTTAAGAAACGTCAGTCAGTCAGTCAGTCAGTCAGTCAGTCAGTCAGTCAGTCAGTCATCCATCCATCCATCCATCCATCCATCCATCCACCGCTTATCTGGAACCAAGTAGTTGGGCCAGCAGGCTAATCAAGGTGCTTCAGACGTCCCTTTCCCCAGCAACCTTTTCCAACTCCTCCATGAAGGATGCTCTCTCAGCCTCTAACACACCTGGATAGCATGTCCCAGACATGCAGGATTGGGTTTAGGTCAGGAGACCACAGACTCCATCAGTCCACCACAGAGATACCTTCGTCCTCAGGGAAGGTCGTGGACACCCCAGCTGTGTGGGGATGGTCATTATCTTACTTTAAAGGGATAGTTTGGATTTTCCTAAATGAGGCTGTATGAGCTACTCAGATATAGTCAGTGTATTATGTACAGTAGATGGCCGTCGGCACTCTCCCTGTTTGGAGAAGCAGATGGGAGTAGCACCACAGGAGCTCAGTAATGCATTGCTGTAAATGGGGGTTTGCAGCAAAACATATTTTAGCCTCTTTATAAAAGGCCTACCAGTAAACTAAAGTTTGGAAATCTCCTCACACTTGTACCCTATGTTACAGTGTATACACATTACACACTGACAGTGTCTTTAGACTTAACATAACCTCCCCCCAAAATTAAAAGTCACTCTCAATCCCCTGTAAACAAATGAGCACTCTGGTGTGGGTGTGTTTCTTTGGCCAAAAGGCGGAGGAGGTAAACAGCTCTATAAAATGATGCACAGTGAAGATTCCAGTTCACATTTCCCTACCCACCCTCCTAACACATTTTACAGAGCCACAAGTCTTCATTTATTGGGTAAGTTTTTGATGAATTCATACAGCATTAACATCAGATGGATACTGTCATTTTGGCGTTTAATCATGTAGAATGACTTAATACAAGTAGATATATTTAGACTTAGATATTTTTATTTTGATGTAGAAAAGTTGTACATGGAAATTATAGATTTATTAGTGTGTTATTACACATTAGGTGCATGTTTGTCACATTAGAAATCAAGAAAAATCAAGACTTAAATATTTTTACTTCAACATATTGCATATTACGTTCCCAACTAATGTTGCTGCAAGTTGAAATATGCAAATTATATTCCCATGAATAGATGAGCTAAATCTGGATCCATGGTGTGCTGTGCACTTCTCTCCTTAATCTGTAAACTTTTTTCTTTGGTTTCAGAAGCCATGGCACAGTTCATCCATCTCTTGCTGCTGCTGGGTATGTGTCATGTTGCAGCAACATATGTTTATGAAAGACAGGTGTGGCTGCTGGAGGGAAGCAGTGCCACTTTCCCATTTCCTAAAGATCACGGTCGAACCATTAAATACTGTGGCAGAGGAGGCATCAAGTGTGAATGTGTGTCGGGCATTTGTAAATCCAATAATGCCAGCCTCCCCGGAGTCACAGTGACTGACAGCACCCTGACCATGACCAACTTTACGCGAGAGAATGATGACATCAACCTCTGCTATGATCAATTACAACTTCTATAGGAGGTTCATCCGGGGCTACAGCACGGTGGCAGCACCTCTCACCGCCCTCACCTCCTCCAAGGTCCCTTTCAGGTGGACCTCGGCCGCCGAGGAGGCGTTCCTGCACCTGAAGGGGCGGTTCACCTCAGCCCCCATTCTCCTGATCCCTGACCCCGAGAGACAGTTCGTCGTAGAAGTCGACGCTTCGGATGTGGGGGTGGGGGCCGTCCTCTCCCAACGTGCTGCCAGGGACCAGAAGCTTCACCCCTGCGCCTTTTTCTCCCGGCGTCTGTCCCCAGCTGAAAGAAATTACGACATCGGGAATCGAGAACTGTTGGCGGTGAAGCTGGCACTGGAGGAGTGGCGCCATTGGTTGGAGGGAACCAAGACCCCCTTTCTCGTCTGGACTGACCACAAGAATCTGGAGTACATCCGCTCGGCCAAGAGGCTGAACTCTCGTCAAGCCCGGTGGGCCCTCTTCTTCGCCAGATTCAACTTCACTCTCTCCTACCGTCCAGGCTCCCGCAACGTCAAACCTGACGCCCTGTCCCGTCAGTTCATGGTCAGGGAAGAGGACTCCCCCAGCCCTGACAACATCCTCCCCACTTCTCGTCTGATTGCCGCTCTCACCTGGGGGGTGGAGGAGCGAGTTAGAGCTGCTTTGGAGGACCAGCCCGGGCCCAGCTCCTGCCCCCAAGACCGCCTATTCGTCCCGCAGGAGTTAAGGACGGAGGTTCTGCAGTGGGCCCACGACTCCCGGCTCACCTGCCATCCGGGGATCCTCCGTACCAAGGAGGTCCTACAACGGCGGTTCTGGTGGGCTACTTTGGATGAGGACACCAGAGACTTTGTTAACGCTTGCCCAATCTGCAACCAGAACAAGGCCCCTCGGCAGGCCCCTGCCGGCCACCTGCAACCCCTGCCTGTGCCTCACCGCCCCTGGTCCCACATCTCTTTGGACTTTGTCACTGGACTGCCGCTGTCAGGGGGCCACACCGCCATTTTGACTATTGTGGACCGCTTCAGTAAAATGGCTCATTTCGTGCCCCTGCCCAAGCTTCCATCGGCCAAAGAGACTGCTGAACTGATTCTGCAACACGTGTTCCGGATTCACGGCCTCCCGTCTGATGTGGTCTCCGATCGAGGCCCCCAGTTCACCTCTACCTTCTGGAGGGAATTCTGCCGTCTCCTGGGGGCCTCCACCAGCCTGACGTCTGGATTTCATCCCCAGTCTAATGGTCAGTCAGAAAGGATGAATCAAGAAATGGAAACGGCGCTCCGCTGCATGGTCTCCAGGCACCCTGCCTCCTGGTCCTCGCAACTGCTGTGGGTGGAGTACGCCCACAACACCCTCATCAGCTCCGCTACTGGACTCTCCCCTTTCCAGTGCGCTTACGGCTTTCAGCCTCCCCTGTTTTCTGCTCAAGAGAAAGCGACCGTCTGTCCCTCAGTGGAGGCCTTCATCCGCCGCTGCCGCCGGACCTGGACACAGGCCAGGGCTGCACTTCTACGGGCCGCCGACAGATACTCGACAGCCGCCAACCGTCACCGCTCCCAGGCCCCCCCTTATCAGGTGGGACAGAAGGTGTGGCTTTCTACCCGGGACCTGCCTTTGAGGGTGGAGTCGAGGAAGTTGGGCCCCAAATTCATCGGTCCTTTCCCCATCAAGAGGGTGATAAACCCAGTGGCTGTTCGACTCAAGTTGCCCCGTTCCATGCGGATTCATCCCACCTTCCATGTCTCCAAGCTAAAGCCGTGTCGGGAGAGCCACCTGCAGCCCGCCTCCCGGCCACCCCCACCGCCTCGCATCATCGATGGGGACCCTGCTTACACGGTGCACCGCTTGCTCCGCTCTCGTCGCCGGGGAAGGGGCCTGCAGTACCTCGTCGACTGGGAGGGGTACGGTCCGGAGGAGCGGTCATGGGTTCCGGCCCGTCAGATCCTGGATGCACGGCTCATCAGGGAGTTCCATCGCCAACACCCTGACCAGCCCTCCAACATCACCTCAGCACAAGGGGGCCCCAACACTGACCTTCGGTCTCCTCCTGCATCTGAGGCATCTGGGTCTGAGGAGGAGGATGCGGGGCCGGCCTCGGAGGATGAAGAGACTGGGACAGAGGCCTCTGAGGAATTTTAGCCCTCCTCCAGGCCCCCGCCACCCACCCGGCTCCTCTGGAACTGTTTGGGACGTCAGGAGCCGTCCCTTGAGGGGGGGGTTCTGTCACAATCCCTGTCTCTCAGTCCTCTCCTGCCACTCTGCTGCAGTGTTTTTCCACTCCCCCTCCCTCTGCTTCACTCTACCTGCCAGCCGCGCCCACCTCATCAGCCCAACTCTGCTCACCTGCCTACACAGCTGCAGCTCATCAACCAGCCCTGCATATAAGCCTCTCCAGCACCTTCACTCACTGCCAGATTGTTCTTTAGCATTATGCGAGACTCTCCAGCGTTCTTCTCCTGCCTGATCTCCCGGTGCCAACTCTGCCTGTCCCCGACCTGCTCCCCTCGTCTGCCTCCCGGTAAACTCACCTGCCTTCTGTCCCCGACCTCGTGCTTTGCTTCAGCGTCTCTGGTTTCTGCCTGCTCGTCTGGTCTCGACTCCTCCGCCCGGCCTCGTCTACCCTCCTGCCTGCTCCTCAACGGTGCTTCTGCCTTCGCTGACGGCTCTTCTAGCTACGACCCCCCCACCGGCTCCCGACCTCGCCTCAGCTCACTCCTCGTCGGCTTCTCAGCACGATCAGCCGGCACTTCAGCCTACGGTGCGTCTGCCTCGCCACCTTTGGCTGCCGTAAGCTTGATCTCTTTCCCTCATCTGAGCCTCAGAGACTGTGTGAGGGCAACTTGCCCGAAGAACGAACTTTATTCTGTGTTTATTCTGCCTGCTGCATTCCCTGTTTGCTGTGGTGCTAATAAAAGTCATTACCAACTGTTCCTGCGAGCCTGGTACTGCATTTGGGTCCACAAACACACCCGTTTCAAATAGATTGTCATGACCATGTAAAAGAGGTAAATAATTAACACTCCTCTATGTCTATTGGCAATGGCCAATACACTATATTCCTTTTTTCAGTCTTCATACATTATCATACCAGGGAACCCTAATGAACCCCAACCTAATTCCAAGGTTGGAATATACAATAGCTTTCATGTTTGGGCTGGAATACATAACAGTAAGGCAACAGACAGCAAAATTCACTTACACTTAATAGAATAAAGCTGTAGTGCCAAGAAGGCTATTATTACAACTACACAAGAGAGCCATTTATGTCAACTGCCAGTGCCTGGTGTTCATGTGTCTGCAACTTGTTACAGGCTGGTGATTAATAATGAATAAATAGCATTCTTGTAATGTAATCCCAGGGAGGAATATGCAAATAACTCAAGGTTATGTACCACCAATGACATGCCCTACTGTAGATATTTTTCTGTACCTTCTGCCAATTGCCCTGCACTGGCCTCTCCCTTCTGAAGCATCAGCAGGACCAACACCACCTCCACCTTTACATAGCAAACACAGAATTATAGTTGTTTTGCATACACTATAGTTTATACTTTATACAGTATAACAGTGATTTTTTTTTACCTGATTTGCACTTGTATTCGTATAGGATAATGAAATGATCTTATCCCATTTGTTGCACAAACAAATCATCTCAAAAGTAGTGAAAATGTGGCTAGTGGGTCCGTGGTTTTCAAATCTCAATCCTTTTTTTAACTTCAAAACTTTTGCATTTCAAGGGCCTACATTTCTACACTGTAACTGTAAAGTCCAATCCTCAGTGTTAATTTAACTCTCTGAGAACGTACAAATGGAGCCTTATAGATGTACTATAGGGTCCATTTATCATTTATCTGTGATTGCATTGGTGTGGCCAGGCCGATCACAGGCCAGCGTGTGGGGAATAGTCCCGGTCTTCCCTGTCCGGGCCTGCTCCGCATCCCTCAAACTAACCATTTACCACCCCCATGATTTTGTTTTGATGCTGGAGACTTCACTTACTAGATAGCGGAAATGCACTTGACTTAAAGCTGCCAGTAACTACCAACATTTTGTGATGGATGACTTAAAACCCTGAGGTCTGCACATTCTACTGATGCACACTAACACTGTAATGTCGTATATGGTATACTATGATATAGTAAGAACTGCTTTATGTAATTTGATGCCATTGTTATTCTGACTTTTTGGGTGAACTATTAACAGGAATGTGATGAAACATTCAGGTAAGATCTCACCTAGGGTTAATGATGGTGGGTCTCTGGAGCTGTGTTGACATGAAATGATTTCTGATGAAAGTATTGATTAAATTTAGGCTAAATACACAAAATGTAATGACCGCAATGATGTTATGAGAGGATAATGTTGATCCTTAGAGTGTATTTCAGTGAAATCAAACCAACAGATTGATCTCATTGTACTAGGCATGCATGCAACTGGCTTTAAAATAGAGACAGGGTATTAATAAACAAGAAGAGAAGGAGGTGAGATTAAACATGTTTATTTTTATTGAATAAATGATATTATATAGGAACCTGCATTAAATAAATCACAATATTGGTTTTACAGGGAAAGAAATGTGGAATAAAAATCCTTCTTCAGGCTTGTTTCATTAGATCTTTACCCACACTTTACCAGTAAATAAAATGCAGTCCATCAGAGTTCAAAGTGAAATAGATTAACTGTGAGTCTTTATAGATTACACACACACACACACACACACACACACACACACACACACTGAGCTGGACCCTGGAGCAGACTCAGTTGTTTCAATATTACATTCACTTTCATGCTGTTCACATTCTCCTCCCATTGTAGGCCTTGTTGGCAGAGCCCTCCGATCACTACGCTCTACCTCTGCCACCATTGTCTCTTAAACTCAGAACATCATGACATCACCTGAGTGCAAACACACCAACTTGAGCACAGATGGTGAAGGCATACACCATCATTTTTAGCTCCTAACTAGGGTAACAACAAAACATGATTAACAATGATTATGTGTTTATTGATTCTGATTATACACTGATTATTGATACATTCAGTTGAGTAAAATATGAGTAAATATTTCCCACAGAAAGCAAATCAGTCAGTTATTAGAAAGTGAGTACAAGTGCAATGAACAGTGAATGCAACAATCGGTAGCCCACAGCACCATTATTCATTCAAACATAATATCAAGAAGAATAGTGGAGTGACTCTTGTAGTTTCCAGAGCCCCATGCAGTCGTCATGATGGATCTACAGGACATGAACGAGACAGAACATACAGTGAGAAGAACATTTCTGCTGTCAACCTGGAAAACATAACAGTTTTCAGCTGATATACCTTGGTCTCGAGAAGTGAAGTGATTATGGCGAGGCCTTTCCATTCAGATCTGAAAATGAAAAGAAAGATAAACTTTGTCAACAATCTCATGTCAGAATGGGTGGAAAACCAAACAGCAGCTTACCTTGGCAGATGAAAGGCAGCTCTTTATGGCAGTCTTCGTCCAGCCACTTGAATGCTTGTGACCCTTCCACCTGGATGACCTTTCCACAGTGGTTGTTTAAGGGGTCGACAAAAGCGCTACTGCTCCAATGAGTTTCCTTTACTCTTTCCCCTGAAATCCACTGCCAGGGGACATTTACACCAAAGATGGAGCGCTCCAGGCCGATCCACACTCCACCATCCAAGCCTCTCTTATTTTGTAGGACAGAGTTCACTGCGTCCTGCACTCGCTGGTTGGTGATTTGAACCAGGGTGGAGTTCTTGTTGTGGCAGTGCTGCAGGGCATCAATCCAGCTTTTGTGTTCCGGGTAGAACCGGAGACCTGCATCAAAGAGGTGACACTGAGAGTTTGTGCATGTCGCAACCAGGGGTGCTGCCAGAGATTTTAGACCCCATGAAAGAATATAATATTGGGCCCCCACAGATCATCCTTATAGGCTACATTGTTGTAACAAACCACACCTGCAAAACCCATTTGAGGACCTGAAATATCAATAATAAATGTATGTTTGCAGGCTGGAGTCTCTACTGTAGTCCCATGGTAATCACCTCACATGTAGTCTACTGGCATTGAGCATTGGTGTGTAACATGATTCATGATTAAATGAACTGAGAATAAAGATGCATCATTGATATTATTACCAGCAAAAGCATCTACATCTGATTCTGATGATATATATACATATATAAAAACTGCAGTTAGGACTACTGTATGTAAAAACATTTTAACACTCACAACTAAATAAACATAGTTGCACCTTTTTCTTCAACATAACTAAATGTGACGTCACTGAATTGTTACCCAATATTCAACTGGACTGGTTTGAGACTGATGGGACCTAACTCTGTAGGTATTCTAAAAACAAGGATGCATAAAGTATTTACCAGATGTGTATTTTCTCTACATGTTGTTCCAATAATTTAAGTTACCACTAACCTAATTTTGTTAAATGAGAATAAAGATGGCTAACTGATGTTATTATGATGGATGACTTAAAACCCTGAGGTCTGCACATTCTACTGATGCACACTAACACTGTAATTGTGTATATGGTATACTATGATATAGTAAGACCTGCTTTATGTAATTTGATGCCATTGTTATTCTGACTTTTTGGGTGAAGTATTAACAGGAATGTGATGAAACATTCAGGTAAGATCTCACCTAGGGTTAATGATGGTGGGTCTCTGGAGCTGTGTCGACATGAAATGATTTCTGATGAAAGTATTGATTAAATTTAGGCTAAATACACAAAATGTAATGACTGCAATGATGTTATGGGAGGATAATGTTGATCTTTAGAGTGTATTTCAGTGAAATCAAACCAACAGGTTGATTTTATTGTACTGTGCTTGCAACTAGCTTTAAAATTAAGGCTGGATATCATTATCATTAATAATTTTGGATAAATATAATAAACAAGCTCTCATAGGCAGGGCTGTGCCTGACCAATTTGGCACCCTAGGCAAGATATTTGCTGGCGTCGCCAACTACTAAAGAAACATTTCAAAAAACTTCCTGAAAAGATGTCTGGATTTTATTAATTATTAAACAAATGTTGCATTGTAATAAAGAACATAAACATTACTTAAGTTATATTAACTTACAGTTCACAATAAATAAAAAAAATCTCTTGTTAATCTCTTAACAGTCTACATCCTCTAAAATAACCTGTTTCTCCACTGGCAGGCTGCGCTGAGGTAGAGGGGATCAGAGAATGTGATCTTATTTCTCCACTGGCAGTTTGTGTGTGGGAGGGAGATGCACTTGAGGCTGCATCACTTGGTGCTGAGGTGGATGAGGTGGCTGCAGTTACATTAGTAGGCCCAGGATTTGCATTTTTATTTCATTATTATTTAAAGACGTATGGCTATATGTACTGTTGTTATTTTGTAGTGTATTCTTGTCTAATTTTTTGAATAGAATGGCACCCTCTGGCATGCTGGCGCCTATAGCATTTGCCTAACCTGCCCTATGGGAGGTACGGCCCTGCTTACAGGTTTACAGTTTCTAGGCAGACTTTGGGCAGAATATTTCGGTCTCTGGGAGGCTGTGGCTCAGAGGTAGAGCGGTTCGATCCCCAGCTCCTCCAGTCTGCATGTGAAGTATCCTTGAGCAAGATACTGAACCATAAATTGCTCCTGATGGCTGTTCCATCTGTGTGTGAGTGTGTTAAGAAACTGAGTAACAGGTGGCACCTTGTGTGGTAGCCTCGGCCACCAGTGTATGAATGTGTGTGTGAATGGGTGAATGTGACTCATAGTGTAAAAAGCGCTTTGAGTGGTCGGATGACTAGAAAGGCACTATACAAATGCAGGTACATTTGCCATCTTTTATTGTTATTATTATTGTCATTATTATTATTATTATTATTAACATTATTTTAATGTTAGTCATAAGAGAGTCATAGAGAAGGATATGATGCCTTTTAAGAGACTGATTTCAAATGATATTTTCTTTTTCTTTTTTGTGGGTTTTAAGGTTTTTAATATGAGATTAATAAAGACTGAAAAGAATTATAGTTTATAGTTTAACTCACCACAGTCGTCCCTAGCAGGGTACCCTGAGACAGTGTTGGAATGAAATTGAATCAGCATGTAATCTCTTGATGTCATCAGGTAACAGTATTTCTTGCTGTGGGGAAAAATGTAAAGTTGATCACAAATCTGTGTTGAATCAGATGTCCCATCAGTTATGTGCTGCTACATAGTGTTTTTAAAGTAAATACTTATCAAATGACAGAAATATGCTGGCTCATTATGTTTTCTATGGCCACGAGTCCACACAACAGATATTTACGGTTTATAAGATGTGAAGTATTGGCAGGTGGGATCTTCAGTACAGAGTCTCCTGCAGTCAGCAACAGTCGTCACGTTGTGTTTGGGTTGACCTTCTGCAAACATAATTTCATGCGACTCTGAACAGCCTGATAAATAAAAACATAGAAGAATCCAGAAAAATAGTTAGAGTCAGAGTGCAGACAGATTTCTTTAACTTCCTCATTATTCATTTCCTCTATGTGAATTTGTTAAATCCATTTCTCCTGCAAACATGCTAATAAAGTGTTTTAAGTGCACACATCTTGTTGGGCTTCATGCCAGGAATTAAGTTCAAGTAGTAAGTGACACTCTGACAGTCTGTCATGTGGGAGACCAAGTTCATTTCAACATGAAATGATTCCCTCAGCTGTGACAATATAAGTCATCCGGCTCCTCTGACATTAGCTTCATTTAAGGAAACTGGGTATTTGGACATTTGAAAAGCATGTGAATTTAAAAACAGAGGAACTCCAAATAATGTTTTAATATGTTTGAGGAGATAACACAGCTTGTCAGATTATTAAAGTGCTTACCTATTGATACATTCAGATGCACACACCGACCTGATGGACTGGATGGAGAGGACTCATAGCAGAGGTTGATCTCATCATTCTCTCGTGTAAAGTTGGTAATGGTCAGGTTGCTGTCAGTCACTGTGACGCCAGGGAGGCTGGCCTTATTGGACTTACACTTGCCCGAAACACATTCACACTTGCTGCCTCCTCTGCCACAGTATTTAATGGTCCTATATTTAGGAAATGGGAAAGTGGCACTGCTTCCCTCCAGCAGCCACACCTGTCTTTCATTGTGACCTGTTTCTGCAACATGACACATACCCAGTAGCAGCAAGAGATGGATGAACTGTGCCATGGCTTCTGAAACCAAAGAAAAAAGTTTACAGATTAAGTGCACAGCACACCATGGATCCAGATTTAGCTCATCTATTCATGGGAATATAATTTGCATATTTCAACTTGCAGCAACATTAGTTGGGAACGTAATATGCAATATGTTGAAGTAAAAATATTTAAGAGTCTTGATTTTTCTTGATTTCTAATGTGACAAACATGCACCTAATGTGTAATAACACACTAATTAATCTATAAATTCTATGCACAACTTTTCTACATCAAAATAAAAACATCTAAGTCTAAATATATCTACTTGTATTAAGTCGTTCTACATGATTAAACACCAAAATGACAGTATCCATCTGATGTTAATGCTGTATGAATTCATCAAAAACTTACCCAATAAATGAAGACTTGTGGCTCTGTAAAATGTGTTAGGAGGGTGGGTAGGGAAATGTGAACCGGAGACTTCACTGTGCATCACTTTATAGAGCTGTTTACCTCCTCCGCCTTTTGGCCAAAGAAACACACCCACACCAGAGTGCTCATTTGTTTACAGGGGATTGAAAGTGACTTTTAATTTTGGGGGGAGGTTATGTTAAGTCTAAAGACACTGTCAGTGTGTAATGTGTATACACATGTAACATCGTACAAGTGTGAGGAGATTTCCAAACTTTTTAGTTTGGCTGTTTATCTTTTCAATTTTAAGGTAAAAGCACATGTAGCCTAATGGTATTTGTATAATATTAGAGGGTAAATATGAACCCACAAAAGATTTGCCAAAGCAAACTGACAGCACATCATAAATCAGTATAAAACAGCTTTATGTCTGAATGGTTTAAAGTGTGAAGATGATGCCTATAGGAGTGGCTGTGTGAACATACCCTACATAAGGAATGGAGTTTGTGTTTCGTTTATCAGCTAATTATCCAGTCTATTGGCAGGATGATGGTTTTTGAATGGATTGTGAATGCAAACTTCATGCAAATCCAAGTTCAGAAACCTAACAGTGAGGAGGTTTTTTTCAGTCCTACAGGATGCAAATATCTGCCCTCTGGGTGATGCTTATTAGTTATCAAGAAGACAATGTAAATGTATTGGCTTATGTCAGCAGCGTACATGAGAAAATGCTTCTTTTGTTGAAGGTGCTAGTTGTACAGGAAAGCTGCTGAGGTCACAGTCTTGTTGACATTAAAGTCTTTTTAAAGAGAGACCTGGGGTCCGTTTCACAAAAGTAGGATTCAGACATCCAGGATAAGTAAGTAAGCCTGGCTCAACCAATCCAAAACAACAGAGTTCAGGCTTAATTGGTTCCACAAACGCCAAGCCAGGATAAGTAGACACGGATTCATCAAGCCAGGTGAAACTAATCCTGGATAAGTTGCAGCACATGGCTCCTTAAATAGACCCTGTAATTGATCACAGATTCACTGATTCACCATGGCATCACGTGCAGCATACTTCTCCCCATCGGAGCAGGACATAATTATGGAGGCCTACGAAGAGGTAAAAGAACAAATTAAAAAGAAAGGAAACACTGCCACCGCCATCAAACAAAGAGAGAAAGCATGGCAAAGTATTGCAGACCGCCTGAATGCGTATGTATTGCACAAACACACACTCACTACCCTGCTGAATCCATCACAATTACAATCCAAATAGTTAATTAACATTCCCAAAAACGTAGTTATACTCTGATTATGAAACTGCGAGTGAAATGGACTGTAGATGTGAAATTATGTAAATGCAACTACATATTTGCTCCTCAGTTATTTCATTCACTATCTATGTGTGTGTGTGTGTTATTTATTTTGTCTTAATTAATTTATTATTCTTAGATTAAACATGACTGGGCCCAAACGAACTTGGCAACAAGTCAAGATCAAATATAAGAACATCCTGCAGAATGGTAAGTGACCTGACAAATACTATGCACATGCGTACATTGTACCCAGAGGGTGCCTACTCACATATTGTCTGTACTTATAGCTGTTAAAAAAAAAACCCACAAGCAAGGCACGGGTGGTGGGTGACCACCAGCTGACCTCACCCCTGCAGAGGACAGAGCCCTGGAACTTAACAGAGGCAGGCCTGTGTTAGAGGGGATCCCTGGGGGGACAGACTCAAATATAAATCCCTCCCAGGAAGATGCCTCCCTCTTCATTAAAGGTACATTCTTCCATCTTTACATGGGACATAACCAACCATTCATATTGAATCCATTTGGACTATCTGACTCTGTTTTACCTTGCAGTATCTGGAAACACCATCTCACTGTTGGAGCCTCCAACAGTGGCGTCACCAATACCAGAGGATGATGATCCAGTGAGTCCTCCATCAAAGTCATACTGTAAGCCTGGCATGTCTCATCTGCTTGCTTTAATATGAATCCCTTTTAAATGTGATAGGGTGAAGGCACCAGTGGAGCAGCAGGAGCAGCAGATGAAGTCGATGAGGAGACTGTGTCTCTTGATTCAAGAAGGTTTGAGGTATCATGTCAAATGAAAGTACTCATTCAGTCTACAATGGTGAGAAGTCATCATCATCTGGAGCCCACACAAAATGTCATTTCTGTAACAGGACCCAGATGCTCTACAGGATGAAAGCCAGCCTTGCAACATAGTGAGTATTTATGGAAGTACATTCCCATCATGCAAAATTCCTGCTGTGCTGATTATTATGTGTTTACAGAACTCACAAGCTATCAGACAGCTGTATGCCACACATCTGAAACGGCAAATACATCTGGCCGATCTGGACATTGAATACAAAAGAAGACAGATGGCAGACCTCTCCGTGGAGTCCGAAATTAAAAGGAGGAAACTGAGGAAACTGAACCTTGAAATAAAAAAACTTGAGCGGGAGGTGAGTTTCACCTTCAGTGTACACTGTATGCTGACTGTAACACAGACAATCTATTAATTATTATTCTCCTTTCCTCACCCAGCTTCAAGAAGAAGAATCTTAAATAAAAGATCAAAAGACCTTCTGTGGTGTTTGCTTGTTTAATTTGTGCACAGTTAGGTGGGATTGCAGATTGTATTCCACAGTCTGACATAATGCCTAGTGTCATCTCTATGGTAGCCCCAAGTGCTTTGATTGGTTAGAAGTCACACACCAAAGACTGGCTGTATTAAGACAAAAAGAAATGCACATAATGTACCTGAAATGCTATTTCCCAAATATCAAAACACTTTATGGCAGAAGTTGAGCAGTGTGAAGGTCAAACAGGGAGCATTTTAATCAATTATCTATTCTTTAAGGCAATAGGTATCCTGATAATTAGATAACCATTTGTAGCTTGTGAGAGTGCAAAGGTGTTCCTCATTAAATCTAGCGATCCAATAGCCTATATGAAGGCCCAAAATGGTGTGTTCCTTCCTGCTCAAACAATGGCGTGTCCATTCCTGCAAGAGGTTGTGGATGGAGAAGCTCTTGTGCTCAGGAGAGCCTTCAGGCGGGAGAGGGTCTTCAGGGACAGGGCGAACCCATTGGCCTTCCCTGATGACCACCTACACGAAAGATATAGGTTTTCTGCAGATGGCATCCGATATCTGTGCAGACTGCTGGGTCCCAGGATCCAACACCACACAGCACAGAGCCATGCGCTGAGTGTTGAGCAAATGGTGTGTGTGGCCTTGCGCTTCTTTGCAAGTGGGGGCTTCCTGTACTCAGTGGGGGATGCTGAAAACCTGGCCAAGGCCACAATTTGCCGTGTGGTGCGTAGTGTCTGTCTAGCCCTCAAATCACTATCAGGTGTCTTCATCTCCTTCCCTGGACACAGAAGACTCAGTGACATCAAAGAGGATTTTTATAGGATTGCAGGTAAGAGTACTGTAAGTACAAATTACAGGACAAGTGTTAAGTCATAGTAGGATACTTATTGCTTTGTGTTGCAGGTTTCCCCAATGTCATTGGTGCACTTGACTGCACCCATATCAGAATAAAATCCCCCTCAGGTGCCCATAAGGGAGATTTTGTGAACAGGAAATCCTTTCACAGCATTAATGTTCAGGTGAACATGACTTTATGACATTAATGAACATTGTACATTGCTTGTGATGTGCATTGAATGGTTTAATAGTCTACATCTTATAATTTCAGATGGTCTGCAATGCTGACTACCTGATCAGCAATGTTGTGGCAAAGTGGCCTGGCTCAGTCCATGACTCACGAATCTTTCGGTCCTCTGCAGTCTATCGGCGCCTGTCACAAGGTGAGCCACATGACCTCAATTAATAACCACTTTTAAAATCAAGGCTATGTCAAGAATGTCCCTCTATTGATAAGGCTGTGATGATGACATTTTGTATTCACAGGTGAATTCTCTGGTGTGCTGCTGGGGGACAGAGGCTATGCCTGCGAGCCTTTTTGCCTCACACCCTACGCAGACCCTCAGGAAGCACAGCGGGCATATAACGATGCCCATGCCAGGACAAGGGCTCGGATCGAGATGACCTTTGGCCTCCTGAAGGCACGCTTCCAGTGTCTGCACCATCTGAGACAGAGCATGCGATATTACTGTGGCCTGTGCTGTCCTCCACAATGTGGCCTGCCTGAGGAAGGAGAGGGCCCCCAGAGTGCCATCAGATGTGGACTGGGACAATCCGGCCATCTTCCCGGATGACGACAGTGGTCGGCTGATCAGGGACCAATACGTTTTGAATTATTTCAGTTAAAATGCATTCTGCACATTTAAGTTGAATATGGCCTGCAATAGCAGAGGAATTTGTGTTATTTTATATTAATTTGGCTTATTGTGCTGTGTACTGTGTGTATACAGGCCTGACATTTGTTCATTTGTTAAGTATGGATTTGTCCTGCATTTATTCCAGTGTGCAGACATGCAGGGTGTTTTATATACAGACCTTTGAGAATGTGTATTTATTCTTGTGATGAATAATATGCTTTGATTCAGTGCTTTCTATCTTGTAGAGCACTGTGTGACGTCACTTTTGAAAGGAACTGATGGATTACTTGCTTTGATTTATCCTATTCAATAAAGGAACATCATGTTACTGAATGGTGTGTATTTTTTTAATCATTTATTTACAGTGTGTGTATGTATGTGTGTATATGTATATATATATATATATATATATATATATATATATATACATATACATACACAGTACAGGCCAAAAGTTTGGACACACCTTCTCATTCAATGCGTTTTCTTTATTTTCATGACTATTTACATTGTAGATTCTCACTGAAGGCATCAAAACTATGAATGAACACATGTGGAGTTATGTACTTAACAAAAAAAGGTGAAATAACTGAAAACATGTTTTATATTCTAGTTTCTTCAAAATAGCCACCCTTTGCTCTGATTACTGCTTTGCACACTCTTGGCATTCTCTCCATGAGCTTCAAGAGGTAGTCACCTGAAATGGTTTCCACTTCACAGGTGTGCCTTATCAGGGTTAATTAGTGGAATTTCTTGCTTTATCAATGGGGTTGGGACCATCAGTTGTGTTGTGCAGAAGTCAGGTTAATACACAGCCGACAGCCCTATTGGACAACTGTTAAAATTCATATTATGGCAAGAACCAATCAGCTAACTAAAGGAAAACGAGTGGCCATCATCACTTTAAGAAATGAAGGTCAGTCAGTCCGGAAAATTGCAAAAGCTTTAAATGTGTCCCCAAGTGGAGTCGCAAAAACCATCAAGCGCTACAACGAAACTGGCACACATGAGGACCGACCCAGGAAAGGAAGACCAAGAGTCACCTCTGCTTCTGAGGATAAGTTCATCCGAGTCACCAGCCTCAGAAACCGCAAGTTAACAGCAGCTCAGATCAGAGACCAGATGAATGCCACACAGAGTTCTAGCAGCAGACCCATCTCTAGAACAACTGTTAAGAGGAGACTGCGCCAATCAGGCCTTCATGGTCAAATAGCTGCTAGGAAACCACTGCTAAGGAGAGGCAACAAGCAGAAGAGATTTGTTTGGGCCAAGAAACACAAGGAATGGACATTAGACCAGTGGAAATCTGTGCTTTGGTCTGATGAGTCCAAATTTGAGATCTTTGGTTCCAACCGCCGTGTCTTTGTGAGACGCAGAAAAGGTGAACGGATGGATTCCACATGCCTGGTTCCCACTGTGAAGCATGGAGGAGGAGGTGTGATGGTGTGGGGGTGTTTTGCTGGTGACACTGTTGGGGATTTATTCAAAATTGAAGGCACACTGAACCAGCATGGCTACCACAGCATCCTGCAGCGACATGCCATCCCATCCGGTTTGCGTTTAGTTGGACCATCATTTATTTTTCAACAGGACAATGACCCCAAACACACCTCCAGGCTGTGTAAGGGCTATTTGACCAAGAAGGAGAGCGATGGAGTGCTGCGGCAGATGACCTGGCCTCCACAGTCACCGGACCTGAACCCAATCGAGATGGTTTGGGGTGAGCTGGACCGCAGAGTGAAGGCAAAGGGGCCAACAAGTGCTAAACACCTCTGGGAACTCCTTCAAGACTGTTGGAAAACCATTTCAGGTGACTACCTCTTGAAGCTCATGGAGAGAATGCCAAGAGTGTGCAAAGCAGTAATCAGAGCAAAGGGTGGCTATTTTGAAGAAACTAGAATATAAAACATGTTTTCAGTTATTTCACCTTTTTTTGTTAAGTACATAACTCCACATGTGTTCATTCATAGTTTTGATGCCTTCAGTGAGAATCTACAATGTAAATAGTCATGAAAATAAAGAAAACGCATTGAATGAGAAGGTGTGTCCAAACTTTTGGCCTGTACTGTATTTATATATATATATATATATATATATGAGAGAGATAGTCTAACTAAATTTTCTACTAAAATCATTTATCTAAAATGACTGCAATTAATGATCACAAATGTTTAAATAATGACAGTGGGTCTCGTTGAATGTGATAAGAATGTGTAGTGTGAAGTGGAATAAATATTAGTTTCCATTTGTGGTAGCTGCTAACTGAGATAAGGGATGAGATTAAATAAATCCTGGAACTTAGCCTGGTCTGGAGCAGGCTAGCTCCACAGAATAAATCTCCATGGTAACTTATGTCAAAACATATCCCACTTCCCCCTATCCTGCTTTTGTGAAACTGGATCAAGGATAAGTTGATCCAGGATAACCAAGATATCCCGGCTTAATCCCTTATCCTGGTTTTGTGAAACAGGCCCCTGGTCAAGAAGGCAGCATTAAATATTGTTACAACATGAACACACAAACAACATAAACAGATAGCGACAACTGTCACACAACAACTGGGGATACAAAAAAAATAAGAGTTAAGATATAAAACAGGTTTCAATACGTATCTAAAATAAAGAAAAACTATAAATTAGACGCAAAAGCACAAAATGTTTTCAATGTGTTATTTAAAAAACAAATCCATTTACCACTTATACTGAATAACTGCCACCATTTGACTTTGGGCACCAACCCAAACAAGAGCTTCACCAGTAGTGCTCCAGTCGGTCGACACAGGTGGTGAGTATTACAGTTTTATCACTTCTACAATGGTGCTTAATTTAGTTTCATGTTAGTGTGAAGCAGGATTCTGGACAAACATGCGTTGTGTGTACCAAAACCAAAAGAGTTTCACGAGACATAGCTGAGAAATATGAAATCAGAATTTGCAGAAGAGGCTGACACATAATGACAGGTGTGTCACTCAGCGTCATTGCTGCCATGGTTACGAAATGACGGCTCACTTTACCGCAGTTAAAAATGGTGGTGTATACCTTCACCATCTGTGCTCAGGTTGTTATTCATTATCACTTATCCAATAAAGATAAACATGTTTAATCTCACCTCCTTCTCATCTTGTTTATTAATATCCTGCCTCAATTTTGAATCCAGTTAAAAGTCATTTTTCAAAATGAGAATAAAGATGCCTCACTGAAATTATTATGATGAATAGACAATAAATAAATAAGCAACATGAGTAAATAAATAATGTGGGCAGTATGTAGTATAGCAGGTACCTGCACTGTCCTTTGCTTCCTGTTCCATTTCCTCACTGGTTTCATTGCTTCAGTATATATGTATAATATATAGTTTGTCCTGTAATACTATCATCATCACCATTATTTTAACTACCAACATTTTGTGATGATGACTTAAAACCCTGAGGTCTGCACATACTACTGATGCACACTAACACTGTAATTGTGTATATGGTATACTATGATATAGTAAGAACTACTTCATGTAATTTGATGCCATTGTTATTCTGACTTTTTGGGTGAAATGTATTGACAGGAATGTGATTGAACATAAAGGAAAATGTCACTTGGGGTCAAAATTTTAAGTGGTACCTTAAATACATAATGAAAAGTAATAATAGGCTAAAAATATTATTATCATCGGTGGTAGTAGTAGCATTACCCCAGTGTTCACCTCTGACCTTAACACCACTTAAGGCCAGAATTCCCAGAGTATGAAGTCATGAGCTTGGTGATGGTCAAAGAGGCTGTTTAATTCTTCCTTTGAAATGACACATTTCTTTTCTATACAGAAGAAGATGCCTATAGGAACAGCTGCCTGAACATACCCCTACTGTTAAATTTAAAATGAAGGGTGGACTCAAAAATGTAGACAACTCAGCAGAACTCGGTTCAAAAGATTTATTTAAAATAGAAATGAGGCAGAGTAGATAATACCTGAAATGCCGGAGCAAAATTTGAACTGAGGTCTCCCATGTGGTAGGCAGGGTAAGTTGTCATTGGACCACAGGGGCTTTTCTTTGGCAGGCTGCAGGAACAAAAGATAGCGAGGACCCTGGAGAGGATGGAGCACGGCCAAAACACCAGGGGGATATAGAGAGTCTTGCTGGAGCTGAGAAGCAGAGCAGGCGGCGAGGGTGATGGCAGCTTGAGGCTTGACTGAGGCAGGTGAAGGAGTCAGCAGGCAAGGAAGGTCTGAAGCAGATGACTTGGTGATGGTTGGCTGGAGACAGAGAAGATTGTGGTCAGGAGCAAAGGTAACAAAACAGGTAAGTAGAATTATACACAGAAACTGGGTCTCAAACAGGGAGCTGAGCACTTTACCACACTGGGTTAAGCAATGAACTGACAACTGCTGGAGGGAACAGCTGGTCTAAATACAGCTGGAGGTAAGTGCCAAATGGACTGCAGGTGTGACAACTTGATTGCAGCTCCTTGCACCACCTGCTCACACACACACACACACACACATACAGACTCAGTCAGGGAAGACGAACTCGGGACTAACAATAGGAAGGGGAAATAAGAGGGCAAAGGAAAGGGAAGAATAAGACAACTGGTGCAAACCCTAAGGAATGGAGTTTGTGTTGCTTTTATCAGCTAATTATCCAGTCTATTGGCAGGATGATGGTTTTTGAATGGATTGTGAATGCTGGGTGTCTCCTGATGGTGGTTGGTGGTGTCAGACAGCATTTTGACCAGACTGAGACTGTGACAGCAGTTTAACTGCTGGAAGATGGTGAAGGGGTTCAGGTGGTAGCTCATCAGTTTGATGTGTCTCCAAGTGTGGTGAGCCGACTATGGAGACGTTACTGACAGACTGAGCAGTACAGCATGAGACAAGGACAAGGTTGTTTGACAACACCCACACAAGACCGTTATCTCATCACCTTGTCTCATCCTCAGGCATACGGCTCAATCCTTATAACACAATAAATCAGCAAAATGTACATTTTCACTTTGATGTTAAAACCTACAATATTTTTGAGGCTTTGGATGCACACAAATCAACATTACAGACACTTATGTGTTAACCTTTGGCCTCTGTGTCCATCCAAAAGCTAAAAACACCAGTTCCCTGTTTCCACGAACTTCATGCAAATCCAAGTTAAGATTAACAGTGAGGAGGATTTTTTCAGTCCTACAGGATGCAAATATCTGCTCTCTGGGTGATGCTTATTAGTTATGAAGAGGAGAATGTAAATGTTGGCTTATGTCAGCAGCGTACATGAGAAAATGCTTCTTTTGTTGAAGGAGCTAGTTGTACAGGAAAGCTGCTGAGGTCACAGTCTTGTTGACATTAAAGTCTTTTTAAAGAGAGATCTGGTCAAGGAAAAATATTGTTACAACATGAACACACAAACAACATAAACAGGTAGCGACAACTGTCCCACAACAACTGGGGATACAAAACATATATCATAAAAATATGTACCCCAGCCTACAAGCCCCTATTCAGCAGAACTAAACCTGAGTTAAAGACTGTGCAGGTCTGGACTGCAGAGGCCTCTTCAGCCCTGCAGGACTGTTTAAAGGACCCTAGATGGGAACTCTTTGAACATCCAGACACTGAGCACCAAACCAGCACAGTCCTTTCTTACATCTAATTCTGCACTGACACCATAACCTCATAAACAACAAATGAAAGTGTTCTCCAACCAGAAGCCCTGGTTCAACAGCAGGGTGAGAGAGCTGCTCAGAGCCCGAGACACAGCGCTGACATCAGGAGACACAGAGGAGTACAGGAGGGCTAGGGCCAGTCTGCAGAGAGGCATTACATCTGCAAAGCAGGAATACAAACAATGCATTGAGGACAACTTCAGTGAAAACAACCCCTATGCCATGTGGAAAGGTGTACGGAATATTACTGACTACAAACAGAGCAACAGCAACCCCACCTCAACTGACCCCTCCCTCCAGGACCAGCTATACACTTTCTTAGCCTGCTTTGAGGACAGCTCTAGCTCCAACAGGGGACCAGACCCAGACCTCCACCAACACCAGTTTGCAAAATGTTTCACAAACAGCAGCTGATTATTAACATTAAGACAATTATTCTTTATATGCAAATCCTGCATTATCTAATTAAGTATGCACAAATTTGCATACATTCCCAGAACTGAAATCTGAACTAAAATAAACCTAAATGTGTAATTGTTATGTTTTCTTTCCACTAGTCTGAAAAAAGAAGCAAAAAAAAGGGTAAAATCTCAAAACTGACCAGTTCATGAAAAGCTGTTTTCACCTGGGGTATCTCTCCTTCAGCTGGTTACAATCTGCACTCCTCACCACTAGATGCCACTAAATCCTATGAATCCTACACTGTTCCTATATGCTATATGTATAAACCAAAATAAGATGAGAAGGAGGTGAGATTAAACATGTTTATCTTTATTAAATAAATGATATTATATAGGAACCTGCATTAAATAAATCACAATATTGGTTTTACAGGGAAAGAAATGTGGAATAAAAATCCTTCTTCACTCTTGTTTCATTAGATCTTTACCCACACTTTACCAGTAAATAAAATGCAGTCCATCAGAGTTCAAAGTGAAATAGATTAACTGTGAGTCTTTAAAGATTATACACACACACACACACACACACACACACACACTGAGCTGGACCCTGGAGCAGACTCAGTTGTTTCAATATTACATTCACTTTCATGCTGTTCACATTCCCCTCCCATTGTAGGCCTTGTTGGCAGAGCCCTCCGATCACTACGCTCTACCTCTGCCACCATTGTCTCTTAAACACACCAACTTGAGCACAGATGGTGAAGGCATACACCATCATTTTTAGCTCCTAACTAGGGTAACAACAAAACATGATTAACAATGATTATGTGTTTCTTGATTCTGATTATACACTGATTATTGGTACATTCAGTTGAGTAAAATATGAGTAAATATTTCCCACAGAAAGCAAATCAGTCAGTTATTGGAAAGTGAGTACAAGTGCAATGAACAGTGAATGCAAAAATCAGTAGCCCACAACACCAATATTCATTCAAACATAATATCAAGAAGAATAGTGGAGTGACTCTTGTAGTTTCCAGAGCCCCATGCAGTCGTCATGATGGATCTACAGGACATGAACAAGACAGAACATACAGTGAGAAGAACATTTCTGCTGTCAACATGGAAAACATAACAGTTTTCAGCTGATATACCTTGGTCTCGAGAAGTGAAGTGATTATGGCGAGGCCTTTCCATTCAGATCTGAAAATGAAAAGAAAGATGAACTTTGTCAACAATCTCATGTCAGAATGGGTGGAAAACCAAACAGCAGCTTACCTTGGCAGATGAAAGGCAGCTCTTTATGGCAGTCTTCGTCCAGCCACTTGAATTCTTGTGACTCTTTCACCTGGATGACCTTTCCACAGTGGTTGTTTAAGGGGTCGACAAAAGCGCTACTGCTCTAATGAGGTTCCTTTAATCTTTCCCCTGGAACCCACTGCCAGGGGACGTTTACACCAAAGATGGAGCGCTCCAGGCCGATCCACACTCCACCATCCAAGCTGCTCTCATTTTGTATGACAGAGTCCACTGTGTCCTGCACTGTCTGGTTGGTGATTTGAACCAGGGCGGAGTTCTCGTTGTGGCAGTGCTGCAGGGCATCAATCCAGCTTTTGTGTTCTGGGTAGAACCGGAGACCTGCATCAAAGAGGTGACACTGAGAGTTTGTGCATGTCGCAACCAGGGGTGCTGCCAGAGATTTTAGACCCCATGAAAGAATATAATTTTGGGCCCCACAGATCATCCTTATAGGCTACATTGTTGTAACAAACCACACCTGCAAAACCCATTTGAGGACCTGAAATATTAATAATAAATGTATGTTTGCAGGCTGGAGTCTCTACTGTAGTCCCATGGTAATCACCTCACATGTAGTCTACTGGCATTGAGCATTGGTGTGTAACATGATTCATGATTAAATGAACTGAGAATAAAGATGCATCACTGATATTATTACCAACAAATGCTGCACTATCATAAGTGGCCATAGGATGGCAGTCTTTATTTAGCAGTGCCTTTCCATGTACCTAGTGTAAAACTGCTAACAGTAAAATCAAAACTCCAGTGAGATGGAGACCTATCTACTATTATTATTATTATTATTATTATTATTATTATTATTATTATTATTATTATTATTATTATTATCATTATTAGTAGTAGTATTGGGAAAAACTATAGCTACTATACGTGAAATACTTCTCACGTTGAAATGATATTTTGTTTTTGTTTTTGTGGTTTTAAGGAAAAATTGTGGGGCTAATAAATACTGAACAGAATTCCAGTTTATAGTTTAACTCACCACAGTCGTCCCTAGCAGGGTACCCTGAGACAGCAGCTGAATGAAGTTGTATCAACATGTCATGTCTTGATGTCATCAAGAAACAGTTTTTCTTGCTGTGGGGAAAAATGTAAAGCTGATCACAAATCTGTGTTGAATCAGATGTCCCATCAGTTATGTGCTGCTACATAGTGTTTTTAAAGTAAATATTTATCAAATGACAGAAAAATGCTGGCTCATTATGTTTTCTATGGCCACGAGTCCACACAACAGATATTTACTCTGTATAAAATGTGAAGTATTGGCAGGTGGGATCTTCAGTACAGAGTCTCCTGCAGTCAGCAACAGTCGTCTTGCTGTGTTTGTTTTGACCTTTTTCAAAGGTCAAAAAATGCGACTCTGAACAACCTGATAAATAAAAACATAGAAGAATCCAGAAAAATAGTTAGAGTCAGAGTGCAGACAGATTTCTTTAATTTCCTCATTATTAATTTTCTCTATGTGAATTTGTTGAATCCATTTCTCCTGTAAACATGCTAATAAAGTGTTTTAAGTGCTCACATCTTGTTGGGCTTCATGCCAGGAATTAAGTTCAAGTAGTAAGTAGGCGAATCTGATGACGCAACAAGCGAATCGCGTTGTTCGCTCCTTTTGTTGTTAAACATTTTTGAATAAACTTTGTGTCAATCCTGATATTCTAGTGTGCGCTGGAAGTTTTTCAACTCTTGACTGTGATTTATCCTGCACCAGCTGGCACCTAGAAGAAGCACTGTGCCGCTGTGCACAGGGATTTACTATTTTTTATGCTAATAAAGTGTTGTAAGTGCTCACATCTTGTTGGGCTTCATGTCAGGAATTAAGTTCAAGTAGTAAGTGACACTCTGACAGTCTGTCATGTGGGAGACCAAGTTCATTTCAACATGAAATGATTCCCTCAGCTGTGACAATATAAGTCATCCTGCTCCTCTGACATTAGCTTCATTTAAGGAAACTGGGTATTTGAACATTTGAAAAGCATGTGAATTTAAAAACAGAGGAACTCTAAATAATGTTTTAATATGTTTGAGGAGATAACACAGCTTGTCAAATGATTAAAGTGCTTACCTACTGACACATTCAGATGCACACATTCAGTATTTCTGGTATCATAGCAGAGGTTGATGTGATCATTCTCTCGCGTAAAGTTGGTAATGGTCAGGTTGCTGTCAGTCACTGTGACTCCGGGGAGGCTGGCATTATTGGATTTACAAAAGCCCTTCGCACATTGACACTTGCTGCCTCCTCTGCCACAGTATTTAATGGTCCGAAGTGAAGGAAATGGGAAAGTGGCACTGCTTCCCTCCAGCAGCCACACCTGTCTTTCATAAACATATGTTGCTGCAACATGACACATACTCAGCAGCAGCAAGAGATGGATGAACTGTGCCATGGCTTCTGAAACCAAAGAAAAAAGTTTACAGATTAAGGAGAGAAGTGCACAGCACACCATGGATCCAGATTTAGCTCATCTATTCATGGGAATATAATTTGCATATTTCAACTTGCAGCAACATTAGTTGGGAACGTAATATGCAATATGTTGAAGTAAAAATATTTAAGTCTTGATTTTTCTTGATTTCTAATGTGACAAACATGCACCTAATGTGGAATAACACACTAATTAATCTATAATTTTCATGCAGAACTTTTCTACATCAAAATAAAAATATTTAAGTCTAAATATATCTACTTGTATTAATCTGTTCTACATGATTAAACACCAAAATGACAGTATCCATCTGATGTTAATGCTGTATGAATTCATCAAAAACTTACCCAATAAATGAAGACTTGTGGCTCTGTAAAATGTGTTAGGAGGGTGGGTAGGGAAATGTGAACCGGAGTCTTCACTGTGCATCACTTTATAGAGCTGTTTACCTCCTCTGCCTTTTGGCCAAAGAAACACACCCACACCAGAGTGCTCATTTGTTTATAGGGGATTGAGAGTGACTTTTAATTTTGGGGGGAGATTATGTTAAGTCTAAAGACACTGTCAGTGTGTAATGTGTATACACTGTAACATAGGGTACAAGTGTGAAAAGATTTCCAAACTTTAGTTTTCATTTTTAAGATAAAAGCACAT
Organism: Epinephelus lanceolatus; assembly: GCF_041903045.1. Classification (NCBI taxonomy): domain Eukaryota; kingdom Metazoa; phylum Chordata; class Actinopteri; order Perciformes; family Serranidae; genus Epinephelus; species Epinephelus lanceolatus. The sequence goes on from NC_135737.1 coordinate 32,590,140, forward strand.
GTAATGGTATATTGGTATAATATTAAAGGGTAAATATAAACCCACAAAAGATTTGCCAAAGCAAACTGACAGCACATCCTAAATCAGTATAAAACAGCTTTATGTCTGAATGGTTTAAAGTGTGAAGACGATGCCTATAGGAGTGGCTGTGTGAACACACCCTACATACGGAATGGAGTTTGTGTTCCTTTTATCAGCTAATTATCCAGTCTATTGGCAGGATGATGGTTTTTGAATGGATTGTGAATGCTGGGTGTCTCCTGATGGTGGTTGGCGGTGTCAGACAGCATTTTGACCAGACTGAGACTGTGACAGCAGTTTAACTGCTGGAAGATGGTGAAGGGGTTCAGGTGGTAGCTCATCAGTTTGATGTGTCTCCAAGTGTGGTGAGCCGACTATGGAGACGTTACTGACAGACTGAGCAGTACAGCATGAGACAAGGACAAGGTTGTTTGACAACACCCACACAAGACCGTTATCTCATCACTTTGTCTCATCCTCAGGCGTACAGCTCAATCCTTATAACACAATAAATCAGCAAAATGTACATTTTCACTTTGATGTTAAAACCTACAATATTTTTGAGGCTTTGGATGCACACACATCAACATTACAGACAATTATGTGTTAACCTTTTGGTTTGTCTGTGTGTTGTTTCTGTCTGACATTCTTTGGAAACATGTTTCTTCCACTGTATTCAGTGTTTGCAACAGGATCTACCCATATTAAAATAAATGATAGAGGCCTCTGTGTCCATCCAAAAGCTAAAAACACCAGTTCCCTGTTTCCACGAACTTCATGCAAATCCAAGTTCAGAAACCTAACAGTGAGGAGGCTTTTTTCAGTCCTACAGGATGCAAATATCTGCTCTCTGGGTGATGCTTATTAGTTATCAAGAAGGAAATGTAAATGTTGGCCTATATGAGCAGCGTACATGAGAAAATGCTTCTTTTGTTGAAGGTGCTCGTTGTACAGGAAAGCTGCTGAGGTCACAGTCTTGTTGACATTCAAGTCTTTTTAAAGAGAGACCTGGTCAAGAAGGCAGCATTACATATATTAAAAACTATAAATTAGACGCAAAAGCACAAAATGTTTTCAGTTTGTTATTTAAAAGACAAATCCATTTACCACTTATACTGAATAACTGCCACCATTTGACTTTGGGCAGTGGAGAGTCAATGAGCTGGTTAACACGATGGACCTGCAGTATGATTCAATAATAAAGTGTAATGTATTGACAAAATTATACGAGAGTAAACAGGACGACATAAGATTGCAGATTACCAGCAACTACTAGAACAGCTGTATTATGGCAATAACTTCAGATCTGTCATGATGCAAATGATTGATTTCACACGCACTCACGCTGCGCCGCTATTTCTCACGCTGTCACAAATAATACTGACTGACATTCTGCTCCAGAAGCTTAGCTTGCTATTTGTTGCAGGGGGACAGCGTCGTGGTAATTTGCTCCACATCTGCCCTGCCTCTGGGTGGCAATAGTCACTTCGCAGTCCCTCAAACTAACCAATTACCCCCGTGATTTTGTTTTCATTTTGGAGACTTCGCTTAGGAGATAGCGGTAATGCACTTGACTTAAGAGCTGCCAATAAACTTCACCAGCGCGAGAAGACCGGTTACGCAGACTCCGACGCGCAGGACCACCGTTAGCGCGCTGTCTGAACCCCTGACTGACTGCTGCTTGATAAAGTTATGCGAGGGTCCCGTTACGCCCAGGTGTTACACTACAAAGTTTATGGATTTATTAATCCTCACGTGCGCCTGATCCTGTTTTACATAGTAATTGAGGAGCTGGACGTACATGCACGGTCCTTGTTTCCACACCAACTGGGAGACATGAATTGATGCAGAGGCACCCTTAAATCCGTTTGCTTATCGATATGAGTGCCCGCTTTACCACTCAATAGACCTGCCGCTGAAGAGACAGTCTGTTATGACACAGAACAGCTGTCATGACGCGCGACCATTACGCACGGCTGTGGCTATTAACGGCGCCCGTACCACTAATTCATCACGTGTACCTATGAACCATCATAGCAGTGATGTTTTTTAATAATTTTCATTATTTGTGACAGTCAGGAGTGTTTGATCTGTCCAACGCTGCCCGACATTTAACACAAGCGACCCCAAATATTAATAATAAATGTATGTTTGCAGGCTGGAGTCTCTACTGTAGTCCCATGGTAATCACCTCACATGTAGTCTACTGGCATTGAGCATTGGTGTGTAACATGATTCATGATTAAATGAACTGAGAATAAAGATGCATCACTGATCTTATTACCAACAAAAGCTGCACTATCATAAGTGGCCATAGGATGGCAGTCTTTATTTAGCAGTGCCTTTCCATGTACCTGGTGTAAAACTGCTAACAGTAAAATCAAATCTCCAGTGAGATGGAGCATAGTTTATAGTAAAGCATCTACATCTGATTCTGATGATATATATACATATATACAAAGTGCAATTAGGACTACTGTATGTAAAAACATTTGAACACTCACAACTAAATGAACATAGCTGCACCTTTTTCTTCAACATAACTAAATGTGACGTCACTGAATTGTTAACCAATATTCAACTGGACTGGTTTGAGACTGATGGGACCTAACTCTGTAGATATTCTAAAAACAAGGATGCATAAAGTATTTACCAGATGTGTATTTTCTCTACATGTTGTTCCAATAATTTAAGTTACCAGTAACCTAATTTTGTTAAATGAGAATAAAGATGGTTAACTGATGTTATTATGATGGATGACTTAAAACCCTGAGGTCTGCACATTCTACTGATGCACACTAACACTGTAATTGTGTATATGGTATACTATGATATAGTAAGACCTGCTTTATGTAATTTGACGCCATTGTTATTCTGACTTTTTGGGTGAAGTATTAACAGGAATGTGATGAAACATTCAGGTAAGATCTCACCTAGTGTTAATGATGGTGGGTCTCTGGAGCTGTGTCGACATGAAATGATTTCTGATGAAAGTATTGATTAAATTTAGGCTAAATACACAAAATGTAATAACTGCAATGATGTTATGAGAGGATAATGTTGATCCTTAGAGTGTATTTCAGTGAAATCAAACCAACAGATTGATCTCATTGTACTAGGCATGCAACTGGCCTCAAAATAGAGACAGGATATTAATAAACAAGATGAGAAGGAGGTGAGATTAAACATGTTTATCTTTACTGAATAAATGATATTATATAGGAACCTGCATTAAATAAATCACAATATTGGTTTTACAGGGAAAGAAATGTGGAATAAAAATCCTTCTTCAGGCTTGTTTCATTAGATCTTTACACACACTTTACCAGTAAATAAAATGCAGTCCATTAGAGTTCAACGTGAAATAGATTAACTGTGAGTCTTTATAGATTACATACACACACACACACTGAGCTGGACCCTGGAGCAGACTCAGTTGTTTCAATATTACATTCACTTTCATGCTGTTCACATTCCCCTCCCATTGTAGGCCTTGTTGGCAGAGCCCTCCGATCACTACGCTCTACCTCTGCCACCATTGTCTCTTAAACTCAGAACATCATGACATCACCATCACAGAAAGCAAATCAGTCAGTTATTAGAAAGTGAGTACAAGTGCAATGAACAGTGAATGCAAAAATCAGTAGCGAAGGCAAACACCATCATTTTCAGTTTCAGAATACCATTTGTTGGCATTTTGGACCTACAGGACACAAAAGAGACAGAACATACAGTGAAAAGTGTTATTATTATTATTATGATTATTATTATCATTATTATTATTAGTTATCTGCCCCAATCATTGCTCTGGGTAAAACTACAGCTACTATCAGAGAAATACTGCTCACCTTCATCTTCCTCTTCTTCCTCCTCTTCCTCATCTGAGGGTTGGGGAGGGGTCAAACCAGGAGGGACTGATGTTGGGTTCACTGGAGCTGTATCGACATGAATTGATTAAGGTAGTGATTACATTTTGGATGACTTAAAACACTGAGGTCTGCACATACTACTGATGCACACTAACACTGTAATTGTGTGGAGTATATGGTATACTATGATAGGGAAAAGGGAAATCTCACTTGGGGTTAGAATTTAAAGTGCTACCTTAAATACATTATTATTATTATTATTATTATTATTATTATTATTATTATCATCATTATCATTAGTAGTAGTAGTAACATTAGGTAAAACTATAGCTACTATAAGTGAAATACTGCTCACCTTCTTCTTCCTCATCTGAGGTTTGGGGAGGGGTCGGACCAGGAGGGACTGATTTTGGGTTCACTGGAGCAGTATCGACATGATTATTGATTTGATTATTATAAAATGATTATTGATTGAAGTATTGATTAAATTTACTTTGACTTTGGTCGGGATATTTAGATATTTTATTGTTAATGTTAAATATTATTATTATTATAATTATTTTAAATGTTAGTCATAAGACAGTCATAGAGAAGGATATGATGCCTTTTAAGAGTCAGATTTCAAATGATATTTTCTTTTTCTTTTTTGTGGTTTTTAAGGAAAAATTGTGGGACTAATAAAGACTGGAAAGAATTATAGTTTATAGTTTAACTCACCACAGTCGTTCCCTGAGACAGCGGCTGAATGAAGGTCTATCAACATGTCATCTCTTGATGTCATCAGGAAACAGTATTTCTTGCTGTGGGGAAAAATGTAAAGCTGATCACAAATCTGTGTTGAATCAGATGTCCCATCAGTTATGTGCTGCTACATAGTGTTTTTAAAGTAAATATTTATCAAATGACAGAAATATGCTGGCTCATTATGTTTTCTATGGCCACGAGTCCACACAACAGATATTTACTCTGTATAAAATGTGAAGTATTGGCAGGTGGGATCTTCAGTACAGAGTCTCCTGCAGTCAGCAACAGTCGTCTTGCTGTGTTTGTTTTGACCTTTTTCAAAGGTCAAAAAATGCGACTCTGAACAACCTGATGAATAAAAACATAGAAGAATCCAGAAAAACAGTTAGAGTCAGAGTGCAGACAGATTTCTTTAACTTCCTCATTATTCATTTCCTCTATGTGAATTTGTTAAATCCATTTCTCCTGCAAACATGCTAATAAAGTGTTTTAAGTGCTCACATCTTGTTGGGCTTCATGCCAGGAATTAAGTTCAAGTAGTAAGTGACACTCTGACAGTCTGTCATGTGGGAGACCAAGTTCATTTCAACATGAAATGATTCCCTCAGCTGTGACAATATAAGTCATCCGGCTCCTCTGACATTAGCTTCATTTAAGGAAACTGGGTATTTGAACATTTGAAAAGCATGTGAATTTAAAAACAGAGGAACTCTAAATAATGTTTTAATATGTTTGAGGAGATAACACAGCTTGTCAAATGATTAAAGTGCTTACCTATTGACACATTCAGATACACACACCGTTGTAATTTATCATAGCAGAGGTTGATGTCATCATTCTCTCGCGTAAAGTTGGTCATGGTCAGGGTGCTGTCAGTCACTGTGACTCCGGGGAGGCTGGCATTATTGGATTTACAAATGCCCGACACACATTCACACTTGATGCCTCCTCTGCCACAGTATTTAATGGTTCGACCGTGATCTTTAGGAAATGGGAAAGTGGCACTGCTTCCCTCCAGCAGCCACACCTGTCTTTCATAAACATATGTTGCTGCAACATGACACATACCCAGCAGCAGCAAGAGATGGATGAACTGTGCCATGGCTTCTGAAACCAAAGAAAAAAGTTTACAGATTAAGGAGAGAAGTGCACAGCACACCATGGATCCAGATTTAGCTCATCTATTCATGGGAATATAATTTGCATATTTCAACTTGCAGCAACATTAGTTGGGAATGTAATATGCAATATGTTGAAGTAAAAATATTTAAGAGTCTTGATTTTTCTTGATTTCTAATGTGACAAACATGCACCTAATGTGTAATAACACACTAATAAATCTATAATTTCCATGTACAACTTTTCTACATCAAAATAAAAATATCTAAGTCTAAATATATCTACTTGTATTAAGTCGTTCTACATGATTAAACGCCAAAATGACAGTATCCATCTGATGTTAATGCTGTATGAATTCATCAAAAACTTACCCAATAAATGAAGACTTGTGGCTCTGTAAAATGTGTTAGGAGGGTGGGTAGGGAAATGTGAACTGGAATCTTCACTGTGTATCATTTTATAGAGCTGTTTACCTCCTCCGCCTTTTGGCCAAAGAAACACACCCACACCAGAGTGCTCATTTGTTTATAGGGGATTGAGAGTGACTTTTAATTTTGGGGGGAGGTTATGTTAAGTCTAAAGACACTGTCAGTGTGTAATGTGTATACACTGTAACATAGGGTACAAGTGTGAGGAGATTTCCAAACTTTAGTTTACTGGTAGGCCTTTTTTAAAGAGGCTAAAATATGTTTTGCTGCAAACCCCCATTTACAGCAATGCATTACTGAGCTCCTGTGGTGCTACTCCCATCTGCTTCTCCAAACAGGGAGAGTGCCGACGGCCATCTACTGTACATAATACACTGACTATATCTGAGTAGCTCATACAGCCTCATTTAGGAAAATCCAAACTATCCCTTTAAAGTAAGATAATGACCATCCCCACACAGCTGGGGTGTCCACGACCTTCCCTGAGGACGAAGGTATCTCTGTGGTGTACTGATAGAGTCTGTGGTCTCCTGACCTAAACCCAATCCTGCATGTCTGGGACATGCTATCCAGGTGTGTTAGAGGCTGAGAGAGCATCCTTCATGGAGGAGTTGGAAAAGGTTGCTGGGGAAAGGGACGTCTGAAGCACCTTGATTAGCCTGCTGGCCCAACTACTTGGTTCCAGATAAGCAGTGGATGGATGGATGGATGGATGGATGGATGACTGACTGACTGACTGACTGACTGACGTTTCTTAAGGGTCAAATTGTTTTAATGCTTCACTGTTTCTTGGATACCATCTCTAAATGAGCAAATGTAACCACCCACTGTGCTACTGTGGCAATACCATACTGGTGACATGAAACAACATTTAAATTAAATCTATTCATTTAGTTTTACTGAGTAGTGTACATTTGTCTGAATGTATTCAAACTTGAAGCAAACGAAATGTTTTGCTTTCTCAATTTTTCCCAAATTAAACATGTAGTGTCATGTTTGACGCTGACAGTTCTTCATATTCCTTCATGTTTGTCTGATGTATAAAACAATAAATCAGCAAAATGTACATTTTGACATTGATGTTAAAACCTACAATATATATTGAGGCTTTGGATGAACGCAAATCAACATTGTGTGTGTTGTTTCTGTCTGACGTTCTTTGGAAACATGTTTCTTCCACTGTATTCAGTGTTTGCAACAGGATCTACCCATATTAAAATAAATGATAGAGGCCTCTGTGTCCATCCAAAAGCTAAAAACACCAGTTCCCTGTTTCCACGAACTTCATGCAAATCCAAGTTCAGAAACCTAACAGTGAGGAGGTTTTTTCAGTCCTACAGGATGCAAATATCTGCTCTCTGGGTGATGTTTATTAGTTATCAAGAAGAGAATGTAAATGTATTGGCTTTGTCAGCAGCGTACATGAGACAATGCTCCTTTTGTTGAAGGTGCTCGTTGTACAGGAAAGCTGCTGAGGTCACAGTCTTGTTGACATTAAAGTCTTTTTAAAGAGAGACCTGGTCAAGAAGGCAGCATTAAATATTGTTACAACATGAATACACAAACAACATAAACAGGTAGTGACAACTGTCCCACAACAACTGGGTATACAACAAAAATGAGATTTAATTTGTAAAACAGGTTTCAATATGTATCTAAAATAAGGGAAAACTATAAATTAGATGAAAAAGCACAAAATGTTTTGAATGTGCTATTTAAAAGACAAATCCATATAAATCCATACACCTAACTAATTGACACCATTTGACTTTGGGCAGTGGAGAGTCAATGAGCTGGTTAACACGATGGACCTTAAGTATGATTCAGTAATAAAGTGCAATGTATTCATCATGTTACAAACCAGTACTCAATGTCAGTAGACTACATGTGAGGTGATTACCATGGGACTACAGTAGAGACTCCAGCCTGCAAACATACATTTATTATTAATATTTCAGGTCCTCAAATGGGTTTTGCAGGTGTGGTTTGTTACAACAATGTAGCCTATAAGGATGATCTGTGGGTGCCCAATATTATATTCTTTCATGGGGTCTAAAATCTCTGGCAGCACCCCTGGTTGCGACATGCACAAACTCTCAGTGTCACCTCTTTGATGCAGGTCTCCGGTTCTACCAGGAACACAAAAGCTGGATTGATGCCCTGCAGCACTGCCACAATGAGAACTCCACCCTGGTTCAAATCACCAACCAGCGAGTGCAGGACGCAGTGAACTCTTTCCTACAAAATAAGAGCGGCTTGGATGGTGGAGTGTGGATTGGCCTGGAGCGCTCCATCTTTGGTGTAAACGTCCCCTGGCAGTGGGTTTCAGGGGAAAAAGTAAAGGAACCTCATTGGAGCAGTAGCGCTTTTGTCGACCCCTTAAACAACCACTGTGGAAAGGTCATCCAGGTGGAAGGGTCACAAGAATTCAAGTGGCTGGACGAAGACTGCCATAAAGAGCTGCCTTTCATCTGCCAAGGTAAGCTGCTGTTTGGTTTTCCACCCATTCTGACATGAGATTGTTGACAAAGTTCATCTTTCTTTTCATTTTCAGATCTGAATGGAAAGGCCTCGTCATAATCACTTCACTTCTCGAGACCAAGGTATATCAGCTGAAAACTGTTATGTTTTCCAGGTTGACAGCAGAAATGTTCTTCTCACTGTATGTTCTGTCTCGTTCATGTCCTGTAGATCCATCATGACGACTGCATGGGGCTCTGGAAACTACAAGAGTCACTCCACTATTCTTCTTGATATTATGTTTGAATGAATATTGGTGTTGTGGGCTACTGATTTTTGCATTCACTGTTCATTGCACTTGTACTCGCTTTCTAATAACTGACTGATTTGCTTTCTGTGGGAAATATTTACTCATTTTTACTCAGCTGAATGTATCAATAATCAGTGTATAATCAGAATCAAGAAACACATAATCATTGTTAATCATGTTTTGTTGTTACCCTAGTTAGGAGCTAAAATGATGGTGTATGCCTTCACCATCTGTGCTCAAGTTGGTGTGTTTGCACTCAGGTGATGTCATGACCTCATTCATGAGGTTTACTGTCAATCAACAAAGTCAGATTCCTCTCATCACTTCTCACATTTCACAAATCTCTCAACGGTTCAATTCTTCTTTTGTCAAAAGTCTCAACATATCTCAATCAAAAATTACTAATGAATGAAGAAGTATCCATTGTAAAAAAAAAATATTTTCATTAGTGCTCATTGTAAGGTGGATAATCATGATGTAGTATTGCATGAACTTTACTTGAATTCCTAGAAAATATTTTAACTTTACTGATATGACAGTAACATTACTTTATTTTTCCGAAAATGTTTTATTGAGAAAAGACAGCGACACGTAGCACAAGTAGAAAACCAGTTGGTATTTTCTTTTTTTTTTTTTTTTTTACAAAGTTATCAGTCTGTACCCACTTTCCTCAATCCTGTTTCATGAGTAGAGAGTAGCCAGAGGGATAATGGGAGAGAAGAAATGTGTGGTAATAACTGCTAAATGAGAGATTTTTTTTTCAATTAAATGAAATTAAATCATCATGGAAAGACTAGTAATAAAAGTGATATGATTAACAATATAAATAAACATCACACACTGTGATCACTCATGATTTCTATGACCAAATATAATGAAGCAGACTGTACTTCTCTTTAACCAATCATGTCCATATAAAGTCACTGATTTACCTGAAGCAATCTATCCCAGACTCACTCATCTTCCTGGGTCATTTCTCTGAGGCACTCCTTCAAGTTTTCCACACGGTCTTCTTTAGCAGTCTGTATCGTCTGCTCCAGCAGGCGCTGCACCTCATCCAGACCAGCCACCTTGGGTGTGCTGTGGCGGTAGAGTAGCCCACGGAGCTGATTGTCGTGGCAGTCCCGGGAAAGCATGCCGCACAGAAAGCGCAGGAACATGTCATAGTGGCCCAGCGGGGAGCCGAGGGTTCGTGCCAAGGCACACTGGACCAGGCCTGCTGCTGACTTGGTCTGATCCTTTGGTGTGAAGATCTTGGGCTTGTGCACCAGTGCAGAGTCCAGAACGTTCTTGGACTCTGTGCGAAACATCGTGAAGACGTACAGAGCGGCCATGAACTCCTGGAGGAGACGAGACATGGGGTGATTGTTCAGGTGAATCTTTAGGGGGGTTCTGGTGGCCAGGCAGTCTAAGGACATGTCTCTGACAGATGGGCTTGGACGAGCAGCATGTTATTGTTTTAAGTCCTAATCTTGTGTCTTGTGTTAATTGTTCTTTTATCTCTTGATGTTTGCTTTATAGGCATTAATTTTTTAATATATATATATATATATATCAAAATGTACCTTTTTTCTTGTTCAGAGGTTTAAGACTTTTGAACTCATCTTGGTGTACACATACAATTATCTGATCATATCTTATTTGAGGCAACTAGCTAAACTCGCCCACTTATATATGAAACCTCTTTTGACATTAAACCCACGGGTCAACTACTTTGAAAAACACTGAATGATAACTGCAACATGGTTTTCAGAATATTATATTATGGTACAGCACCGTAAAAAAAAGGTTTCATGGAAAAAATTACATGATGAGTAGATGACGATGGAGTTTTACCTGAAAGGTGAAGTGTATAAAGCAGAACTTCCTCTTTGCGTCCGAGGCTGCAGCAGGGAGCTCAGTGCACATGCCGGAGAACACCGTCACCTCAGTCAACTTCAGACCGTATTCCTTCACGTCCTCTTCAAAGAACACGCTGGTATTCCTCTCCAGCATTTTAAAGGCCATCTTCCCCATCTTTGTCAGCAGGTGTCTCTCATCACCGGACCATTTCTGAGTGGAAAGGGGACATTGAGATGACAAGTTCTAACACTGAAGTGAAGCTGTTAATTAGCTTTTCTTGAAAAAATAAAAAAAAATAAAAATAAAAAAGGCTCAGGCTTTCTGAGAGATTAAGTCAGTTAGGTTCAATGTTTGGTTTTGTTGATACTCTCATACAGGTGTTCAAAGATAGGGTTAACTGTTGATGCAGCAGTTTGGATTACTGTTGGTAAGCAGAATATTGCAATGTGAGGCAGGGCAAAAAACACAGACACCATAATATAATACAGTCAGCAAGTATTGAAACTTATAAGCTTCATAAAAATAATAATGTTAGGTCAACTGTATCGGACTGCATTGGATGGCACAGGTGTCCATAATACTGTAATATTAAAATTTTAATGATAAATAAATATCTGCTTGTAAAAAATGACTAATGGGAAGTGAAAGGCTGATACAGACGACTGGACCAGTAGCATTTTGGGGGTTTATTTTTGTACTTGTGACTCTAGCCACTAGGAACTATGACATACCTTAGAAAATAAAAGAATAAAAGAAAATAAATTTGCATGTTACCAGATCATTATCCTGCTTGCCATAGTAGAACCCCAGCCTGCGATTGGTCTGGATGATCATAATGCTGACGTAGAAGGGCGTCAGCCTTGGGGGGTGCACTCCATAGCCCTGATAACGGAAGCAGCGCTCGAAAACTGTGGCCAACATCCAGCAGACAAAGGGTTGTCGGGCAAGCATATGGAGTGTCGGTAGTCGCTTGTAATGGGCCACGATTTTCGCTGCCAGCGCTGCATCGCAATAGCGCTTGGTCAGGAATTGATCTTTCATCTCATCACTAGAGAAAAGTGGGGACAAAAAAAATAAAACTGGATTAAAATAGGCCAGAACGAAAAAGGTTAAAATTGATTTTAACTGGGTGAACCATTTCAGTTCTATTACTGCACATGCACACAAAGTAGACACACAAGGCCAAAAACAGCAGCAAATACAATGAGATTTCCAAAAGCTAAAATTTGAACGGATGCACACAAAACCAACATACAGTGCATGTACACACACACACCTAAAGCCCTGCACTTCTGTGACGATGTCAACAAATTCAGATGGTATTTGTGAGACAGCCCCCCGTCTCCCCAGGATCCAGACGCGGGCACCACGAAGCACAGTGCCTCGGATGATATTTACAATCAGGACGTCGGGATGTGCTTTGGTGTAATTGTCATTTATTACTGGGGCATTCTGAAGAGAGAGAAAAGAGAAAAATAGACAAATATATCAGTTTCTGCTCATCATTTGTTAGCTTAGGAACAAGTAGGCCTAAGTAGCCTTTAAAACATGCCGGGATTGCTCACTTGACCAGTGCTTATCTCCAAAAACTGGTAATTGATACAAAGACTTTAAACTTTATATTGTTGGTTATCTTTACAATTCAGGTTCTAGGTTGTTTTTTACAGTTACAAATGTGAATGGATCTCAGGTGTATGTGTGCAGATGGGATACCTCCCAGTCCAGAGGAGCTTGGTAACAATCCATTGAGTCCAGTATGAATAGAAATCTACAGTCCTCTTGCTCCAGGTATTTCATGTCTTTGCATTCAGGGTAATAGTATTCTATCACGTCCATGATGGACATCTTCTCTGAAAGAGCGCCATAGCTTCGCAGGTACCAGAAACATCGGCATGAGACTTTGATGATGAACTGCAGATCCTGAGCAAAAAAATGGAGAGGAAAATTATGTCAGTTTCAAAAAACAAGTGAAAAAACAAAAACTTAAAAGGACCCATCATGCTTTCCCTTATTTTCTGTCACATATACAGTTAATATAATGTTACGCTGTCGGACATTCATATTGAACATGGCTTAAGTTTCAAATACTGAGGTTAATGTTTGCAAAATTAATCTCTCAATATGGTCATCTGCCTCAGGCACGCTACTGCAAATGTTTACATTACATACACTGATAAACAAAGAACATTAAAACAACAATGAAAGCAGCTATACATTTTGACACAGATGTTATCAGTACGCACCTTAGTTTTAGATTTTGAAGGCTTTTAACACTTTTTTTAATTGTTTAAAGTTGTGAATTCTTGTGTGAGATGGTTTTTTCTGGCAGCTAGCAAGTTTAGAAGCTAAAAAAATGAACGCAGATCCAAGAATTTCATAAATCATATTTATTTCATATAAATAGATCCTTTAAAAATTATTTTTTACCCCAGAAATGGAACTAAAGTGTCAATAAGTTATAACTTTACGTTTTCTTTTTGCAGGACATGATTTGCCTCAATTCTTAAGAATGGGTGAGCTACATGCTAACGTCAGGAAAACAGGTAATCCTGGTTGGCGATGTTGTTAATTTATTCTAGGCCTGTCATGATAACTACTTTTGTTGGATGATATATTGTCCCAGAGATGATTGCGATTACAGTATTACTGTCATTTTGAGACCATTTTATGCCACTGACATAATGATAATATAATGGCATAATAACTTAAACTTTTACTTTTTAAAAATATTTAGACAGTGGAATATTACAAATATATATTTAACATATTTTTAATTAACACCTGTTAACACATACAAGAATGTACACGTAAAATTATAGGAACTTTATTCACCTTATTCCTAGCTCCCATGATACCTTGCGTGAACTATGGGCACAACATCCGCCATTAAACAGACACCGGCGATTTCCAGTGGTATCAGTTTGCTAACGGTACTCAACTCTTCTTTCCAAGAGCAACTGGGAGATAAAACGTGGAACACAACCTCTGTTATAGCTCAAACTGGATTATTTGATCACACCTCTGCCATCTCTGACAGCCATCTCAAAGCAACCGAGCACGCTAGCAATTAGCTTGCCTTGCTCCTTTAAAATGTTGTTAACTCTAACATGGCCTGAGCTAGCTTAAGGTAAACATCTGCTCCTCTGATTTCTGACGACTTATTAAGAGATACTAACACATTTGCCAAACATTAAACATAATTCAGTAGTAACTGTAGCTTAATGTAAAGTGAATAAATATGATGTTTCCCAGCTAATCCTTCACTCATCTGCGTTAATGACGCAGTTTACGGGTTTTTTTAACTTCTGATTTATTAAAAACCGTTCTGAGCAAAGCATGGTGCTGAATTTAGCAGCAGACTTCAGTTATCGTCATATAAAGTAGGACTAAAAGAAATAACTTTTAGCATTCTTTTTTTATATGATATAAAGGAAGTACAGTAAATCAGTAACACATTCTCAGCCCCAATGACTAAATACATATTTCAAGGTATGTTGCTGAGTTTATTTTATAACGAGCAATTTTCTAATGTAGGTTGAGAATGAAGTAAGACGGGGAAAGACGGTGATATCATGTAGTGACGGTGAGTGGCGGGCCTGTCAGTCTAAGTGTCATTCTCTTCACTATGTCTCGTGAAACTCTTGTGGTTTTATTTCTCATATCAACGGTACCTTTGGCAACAGGAGCAATCCCTTTTTGTTCTGGTTACATGTTCAACACACAGCTGCTGAAGACAAAAATTTAGCTTAGACTGGTTGTTAGTCGTTACAGACACGGACAGTGCAACAGGTACCAGAGCTCCGCAGAGACATTTTAGAGAACGCTAGGTCAACATTGCTTTAATATTTGTTAAAAAAGAAGTACTTTAGAAAAGCAGCAGCGCTGGCGGTTAGCCACTAACCACAGACAGTCTATGGGGCTCACCAGCTTAATGCTACTTCCACTATCTCACTGGAAGTTGCACCCATAATCATTTCTACAGTAGTGCCCTCAGGAATAAGGTGGATAGGAGTAGCCTAAAATGACTCCATTTGAGACTTAATACAAAATGTGGCAGACAAAACCAAAACCAAGCAATGCCTCTTTTGACTAGCAAAGCTCCGGGAACACCGCAGTTACCTGAGGAGAATTGCTGCGCCCAAGTTTTATAATGGCTGCAAAAGTAGTTACAGAAACCCTACACAACTGGTAATATTAAGGTAAACAAAATGATTGAGGTCACGTTCATTTATCGTACAATGAGTCCATTACGTGATTATCATAACACGCTTAACTTCATCATCATATTTGTGGAACATGTCCAGTTGTTAAAGTTTTGGCTTAGAAGCTGTTATTGGTGATTTTTCACCGTAGAAAGGGGTGCTATTCATTAGTCATTCCCCGAATGCAATGACAGTGAGTGCAGAAACTGCCCAAGCCGACCAATCACAGCAGATTGGGTTTTTTTTTCGGGAGGGGAGGCTTAAAGAGACAGGCACTAAAAAGGAACAAGAGGGTAAAAACAGGTGTTCCAGAATAGACACAATATTAAGTGTTTTTTGAACATCAAAGCATTTAGAAAATAAAAATGTATGAACCTGAAAATGAGGATAGTAGGTCCCCTTTAAATTTTTTGTTGATTTACCTTATTGGCGCGATATTTTGCCCAATCCATGCAGAATTTCGCCACAGAGACAGACATGCCAATTCCTGGAATCCCAGTGGTCACAACTGTCCTCACCAACTTGCCATCACTCGTCTGTAGTCGGAACAGATTGTTCAAACTCACAAAGGTGTCGGCACTGGGGACCTGGAGAGGTGTAGGAGGGTGGAGTCGGTACTCATGGGAGGGGTAAACGCCTCCACAACCACAGGTGGAAATCTGGGGCTCAACGTAGATGGTATTTAGAAGACTCTGCTTTCCGGCTTGAACGACCCCCTCACGGATGACTTCGTATTTTCTGATCAATTCCTGCATCAGGTGAAAACGGATCAACACTGGTGGTGGACAAAGATAAAGAGGGAAGTGAGAAAATTAACTGTGGTTCAGAATCTGGATTTCACACTGAATAATAATCTACACATTCTCACCACAGGAGACATGCCACAATCAACCCTAAACCCCTGAATCCCACTTCACTTAAAGTGTAGGGAAAGTAAGGTTCTAAATCACATGGCTGACATTTTTATTGTCACCTTGACACTGGTATCCAGAAGCATTTAATACTTTATTAGTTACACCTTTTCTTCAGGAGAAAAAATACAAACTCATCTATTTTGACTTACTTTAGACCCGTGGCACACACACACACACACACACACACACATACACACACACAAATTCAGAGAGCGCATTCCATGCTCTGTTAAATAACTTTTTGTAAAATCAGTACACAGAGCAAATATAAGTCATGTCAAAAATGCAGTCACAACATTCAGACTTAATTAAAACAAATTTTACTTTTATAAGCTCGTGATGGGATAAAACCTACGCGCACTTGCCTCTACTGCACATATCCTTTAGTTCGGCTGCCTCTGCTTTCTTGTTGATATTTTCTAGGGTGGTTATTGTGTGCAACAGAGACCGGTCCTGGCCTGCAGAACAGAATTTTAATAACATTTAAAAAATAAATAACAAAAGTAAGCTATTGCAGACAATATTTGTGCTCAAAATAATAGCAGTGTGTTTAAAAAAGTGAGTAAAGCCCCAAATCCTTATAATAGCTTTTATTTCCGTACATGTAAATGCACTGGGAACACTGCACAGTCTATTCCAAATACAAACATGAAGAAAAATTTATCAAATTTGTCACTACTTTACAGACAGTGAAGAAAAGGGAATATTAGGCTGTTCAAAAAAAATCATCAATCAGCCCCGGATGATCGGACTACATTCCACAATTCCTCTGTATTTCTTAGTCCTGCCTCAGAAACAGCATTTTTAATGTCACCCCACAAGTTTTCCATTGTATTAAGGTCCAGGGATTGGGCTGGCCACTCCATAACGCTAATCATGTTGGTCTGGAACCAAGATGCTGCTCACGTACTGGTGTGTTTGGGCTCATTGTCTTGTTGAAACACTTATTTCAAGGGCATGTCCTCTCCGGCATAAGGCAACATGACCTCTTCAAGTATTCTGATGTATTCAAACTGATCCATGATCCCTGGTATGCCATAAATGGGCCCGACACCATAATATGAGAAACATCCCCACATCATGATACTTGCGCCACCATGCTTCAGTCTTCACAGTGTACTGTGGCTTGAATTCAGTGTTTGGGGGTCATCTGACAAACTGTCTGCGGCCCCTAGACCCAAAAAGAACAATCTTGCTTTCATCAGCCCACAAAATGTTTGTCGATTTTGCAACAATGGGACTTTGCGGGGGTTTCTTGCCGTTAGTTTGGCTTCACGTAGGCATCTTCTAATTGTTACAGTACTCACAGGTAGCTTAAGACCTTCTTTGCTCTCCGAGGAACTGATCATTTGTTGAGTCTTTGCCATTTTGACTATTCTTCGATCCATTCAAATGGTAGTTTTCTGTTTTCTTCCACGTCTTTCTGGTTTTGGTTGCCATTTTAAAGCATTTGAAATCATTTTAGCTGAGCAGCCTCTCATTTTCTGCACTTCTTCATATGTTTTCCCCTCCTCCTGGCACTATCCACTGCGCTACCGACGCCCCCCCAATCAACTTTTTAATCAAAGAACACAGGTCTTCTGAACATTGTCTGGAGCGACCCGTTGACTGCCTTCGTCCTTAAATAAGGGCCACCTGTTTGACACCTGTTTTTTCACAGAATGAATGACCTCACTAATTGAACTCCACACTGCTATTATTTTCAATACACCCCTTTCAATTTATTATTTAATTACACAGAATCAGCAGCATGCATGTCATGACTGTTGGTTTTCTATTACTCTACTACACCTACTAGTAAATTATTTGCCATGTAGGAATATAATTTCTACCAAAAACAGTGATTGACCTGGTTAGTGATGTTGGACTGCTATTATTTTGAACACACCTGTAAGTCCATGAGCACCCCACAAGGCTGAATCCTTATTTTCATAACTATGGCTTTACTATTAATGTACTATGGCTGTGTTTTCTTACCAAGTACCTCCAGGGTCTTATCCACAAAATCAAGAATGTCTCCCTCCATCACCTGTTGCAGGGTTATGCCTGTTTCCCGTTGATAATACCACATCTTAAATTTGAAGAGCTCTTCTCTGGTGAGGCGTGTTAAAACACTCTGCATACTCTGCAGACAGAGAGAAAGGTAATTAAGCCATTGTCCTGCTGAAATAATGTGGATGTCCTTTGGGCCATATCAAGATTAAAAAATTTAATTTCATCATTTATTAACAAACTTGAGGAAACTGGTAAAGCGCCACAAATACTTGTTACATTTTAATTATTTTTTTCATTATATAATGGTTTTTTTTTTAACAAATAGAGATAGACATTAATAGGCATGTGTACTATTATCAGGATGTATCAAAATCAAACAATAGATTTAAAAGGTATCATCAGGTCAAAGAAAGTCCTGAGACCAAAACAACAAGACACAAAAGAAATGAAAACACTGGGCATTGCAGACCAACTGTGCTGCATCAACCTTGAAAATATGGGGCAGGTCCTGCTCTGGGTGTAGTCTGCCTGGCTGGCTATTCTCATCAGTCTGCATTGCATCATCCGGTTCAACAGGCTCAGGTGGTTCTGGGGAATCAGCTACCAAAACTTCATCTGCATCTTCCTCATCGTTGTCTGAAAAATCCCCCAGATCTGAAGACCTGAGAGACCACAGGAAGAAAGTTAGAAATGCAGGATGGAACACTGCAAATATTGTCTGAGGATCATTTTGATGTGTTGTCTCTTTTTGACTCCACTCAAACAAAAATCGCATACATCATTCTGTTAAAATAAAAATACTCTATTTATCTACACAAGTGTTAGATGTCTTTATCAAGTCTCTACCTCAAACTTAGTGTTACAAAATGGGGGTGTCTTTTAGTATTTTCACATATAAGTAAAACAAAGCTAGTCAAGATATTATTATCAAAAATGATTAGATATAAACAAATGTTTAATTTGAGGCGAGTGGTGAATTTGGGAGCGACAGATAGAATTCCAGTGATTGTTAACAACTATATCAACGATATGTTATGCATATCATTATGCCAGTTGCGTGCATCAGCAAAAAAGGCAATAAGTAAACTTAGCTGTAGCATTGATTTACATTGTCCAGATTTATGAAAGACAATCCTCTGTGTGTGTGTGTGTGTCTCCTCCACCTGGTGTCAATAACAAGAGCTCCCGGTGGTTTGGTCTGCTGTGTGGTCATGGTGTAGAGGGTCTCTGGAGACTCTGAGCGAACCATCTGCAACCTGGCAAAAAATTAGGGACAATGTCCACCTGGTAAGTCACCTGGTAAGTCCTGGTCAAGTTCCTGTTAGCAATTTTTAAGTCACTGAAAGCAACATCTCCCTTCAAAACACAGCACAGTGGACTGAATTTTAGCAGCATAAAGAGCCAAACCTCTGTTTTTACAAAAATGAATTCATATAGAATACCGGCATGTACAAGCAAACTGATTTGCATATTGTACTAAAATGAACAGATACCAAGGGCAGCCTTGAAGGAAGGAAATCCAACTTGTGCATAGGAAATTTGTGAAAAGGTTGTCACTGCCACCCAGAGCCTGGGAAGGAGTAATACATCCTGTGATTCACAAAACTTAATCCAAACTTTGCCTTTACTGAGGAGCTTTCAACAAGGTCAACACCAGCTCAGCTGCAGAGTACAGCAAATGTATAGATGGCAGTTATGTACAGCCTAACACAATCTGTGGTGAAACAGCCAAAACACAGAAACACTGGGATAATGCTTAAATATTTATTTTTTTTATATACTTTATTAATCCCCGAGAGGAAATTCAATTTTTCACTCTGTTGTCAATTACACACAGGTCTGAACACGCACATGCACAAACAGGACCTATACATGCACTAAGTGGAGAGATGTCAGAGTGGGCTGCCCATAACAGGTGCTCCGAGCGGTTGGAGGGTTTGGTGCCTTGCTCAGGGGCACCTCGGCAGTGCCCAGGAGGTGAACTGGCACCTCTCCAGCTACCAGTCCACGCTCCATATTTTGGTCCGGACGGGGACTTGAACAGGCGACCCTCCGGTTCCCAACCTGACTGAGCTACTGCCGCCCCAAAATCAAATCAAATCAAATCAAATCAAATCAAACTGCAGTACCCGGTCGCCTCCTCAGTAGTCGATTCAGGTAGGGCCACAGGAAATGGGGCAGAGAAGGCCTCAGCAACCTCTGCTCCTTCTCCCTCCTCCTCTTCCTCCTCTTCCATGTCGTCACTGTCACTCTTCATTGAGCCATAGCTGGAGGGTGGCCTCTTACACTTCTTCTCCTCCTCCTCATCATCATCATCTTCCTCCAGCCTAAAGATCCTGAGGGTATGAAAAGAGGATGTTAGTGGGTGTGACACTGTTTTAAATAATCCAATAGGGAATTATAGCTGCTGCGCAGCGATGGGTCGGGTCCGGGCATTTTTAGGCAATCCTGAGCAACAAGCAGAAGAATTGGAAAACATTTAGGAATTTAGCAACACAATCTGCCTTTTGCATCAGCTGAGGCTTGAACTCACAACCTCTGAGACTAAGAATCAATTTCTATCTCACTGAGCTAATTAGTCAGTGACAATTCATGTGTAGCTTCATAAATTGACTAAGCCAGACGTGCAGGTTTAGCAGCCGTCCATGCATGGAAAAGCATATTTTAAACCACTGTAAAAAAAATTCAGTTATCGAAACAAAAATCTGAAAATACACATATTGCATCTAGACAGCATGGAGATGTTGGTAATTTGTTTTAACAATGATTGATTTGCTCCATAAGTGAAAAACTGATGTTTAAAATTGCCATTTTTACATTGACTCCAATTGTTCACATTAGAGCAAAATTCAAAATGCTGTCAAAAATTCAGTTTTTGAGATAAAATTCTGAAATTTGCCACACATCATCTACCATGATTCTAGAATTTTTTTCATGAACACTGAAGATTTATTTAGCAAGAATTTGCATGTATATGTTTACAGTACCACTTACAGTCAAACATTTTGATGCACTGTAGGCTCAATTTTTGATAAATCAAAAATCTGAGAAACGTAGTTTTTGTAGGACAGTCTGAAGATGCTCTGTAGCAAGTTTGGTGTCAATTGAGCAAAAATTGTGGGAGGAGATAGGTTTAAGAAGTTTTACAGTTTTTGAAAAAAAACAGAGTGTTGAACTTCATAGTTTTTAATAGGTTTAAATGTACGTTTAAAGTTTCTTCAGTATTGGGGCTACAGTTTGATGAAAGTTGTGAAGTTGTAGCACGTATGCTTGATTTGTTATGAATTTTCAAAGTTTTGAACTTTAGACGCTTGCTGTAGCGCCACCATCAGGACTTTAATATACCTGCATAAGTAGCTGACTACTATAGTTAGTTTCGTACAAAGTAAGGTAGGCAAATTAGCAAACAACTTAAAAACGGAACATTTAGTAAAGTTAAGCATTTAGGAAGTACAGTAACTTTACTTGTGCAGTATGTCTTCTTAAAGAGACAGCGTAACAAAGATGGCGGGGGGAACTTATCTCCGCTGTCAAAAAGCTGTGCGTCAACACCCACCTTTCAACTTCGGTGTCCGGGTCCATGTCCCTGCTGGTAGCAGACTCTCACACCGCAGCTGGTGACTTATTTTACGTAGACTGAATCCTATTTATCGTAATAACTTTACATCCAAAACATGAAGCAACCATGCTAACGCTACTTTAAGGTAACGGCTACCGTTGCTAACATCAAGACTTAGCATAACATGGTGTATTTATGAACACACGGACGCTTTAGAAATAAACGTTTCACAGCAAATTACCAACACGGACAAAGGAATCTATAAATTCTAAGATTGTATTACCGGACAAAATAGTTGATAAACTCTAACATTGTATCAACGGCCAACTACTTTAGTGCATTTCCGCGTCGTTGTGTTCACTGTAACTTTCAGTTTCTAGTCGGTGCGTGCTCGTTGGGCACCCGACAGCAACAGCGCGACTTCCGGATTACTTCAGAATAAAAGCATAATCTAAACAAGGTTAGTTTTTCTCGGTTGCTTGAGCACGTTTGTTCACTCAGAAGTTACATTTTCTAAACAGTTAAACATGCAATAAATCAATTACTCCCATCTTACAACACAACTTGTAGCCAAATGAATATATTCTTCAAATTAATCATTACACAGATAATACAGATATCAGTAAGATTCGGCTCAACCTTAATTTGTTATCAGATGATATTTTACAAAGCTCTCGTAGGTGCCAAAAAAAGGAGTTGTATTTTCTCCAAAGATGATTTTACTACAGATAACAAACGCTGCTGCATTTCCTAATAAAGTGCATTTTTTTTATTCATCTGTATATGCCTTTGGCCTCTTTGATCCACGCTTGCAAATACACATAGGTGGCATCTTTTATCAGTGAATATGGACTGATTGCTGATTGAAGACTTGTGTAAAAAAAAAAAAAAAAAAGCCTCACACAGGTGCATTAGATTCATATTTATGTAAGTAATTTCTATCAGCTGTGAATAGATGTCTTCATTTTGTTTGACATAAATGATCCAATAGAGGTTTGGGTCTTTCTATGAGATCTATGAGTTAACGTTTTGAAAAAAGGTGTAAAAATGTGAAAAATGAAAAAGTCTTCACACATTTGCAAGAGAATACTTCTGCAGCGCTAAGAAGA
The DNA here is from genome assembly GCF_041903045.1 of Epinephelus lanceolatus. NCBI lineage: Eukaryota > Metazoa > Chordata > Actinopteri > Perciformes > Serranidae > Epinephelus > Epinephelus lanceolatus. The sequence continues at coordinate 32,612,712 of NC_135737.1, forward strand.
CGATGATGAAGATCAAGTGGATCCCAGCATGTCTTAGCAATTGAGAAAAACTGTAATGCAAACATCCAAAAGCAGTCAGTGCACAAATAAGTATATAGCTATACAAAAACAATCATCCTGACACATAACGATACTTAACCTGTGTATTGCGAAGTACTGCTTGTACTCACAATCAACTTTACTGGGATAAAAACAACAAAGCCTTTTTGTCAACGGTGGAAAAACCTCAGTTGATCAGTTCTTTATCCTCATGTTGTCATTTTATCTGTAGTTGTGCAAGATATAACATTTTAAACAACTTTAGGCCCTCATAGTCTGCCAAATTGTACAGCAGTGAGTGGTGACACATTACCCTTTCATTTCAATGCACAAATCAGATATCAAATGACTTTGTCCTCACACACTCATGTTAACATTTAAAGTAACATTATACTATCTGGTCTACTTTGAGAGACATTTTTGTACACAGCTACAAAATGAACAAAAAATTAGGTCAGGACTATGCTGACATATAGTTTTTGATCTACATATTAATGTATAATACATGTTCAGTTCATGATTTAGCCTCCACTGTTAAACATAATGCACTGAAATTTAAAGCTCAAAATTTTTGCTTTTATTGTGAAGGTTTGAGGCACATACCGGAATACTTGCTCAATAGTCAGAAACTTAAGTGACCTATATTCATACGCTAAATGAGACAGCACTATTCTGTGACCCAGGTTCACATTAACTGTAATAGTGTATTATTACATGAACTGTTATAGTATGAAGTATGGATGACGTCAGACTGACATGTTAGTGGAAACACTGGACTTCTTTGCCTCCATTTGTCAATTTATAACATGTAGATAAACACAACTTTGTATTTTAATCTTAGGACTGAATTATGTTTGAATTACAAGTCAAAGATCTACCCCTCTCCAAACGGACACCCCTTGCAGATCTGTCAAAAAAATCCTGTCCTTAAACATGAGCATGAGCTCTCTGTCAGGATTACTTGGACTGCCAATGAACTGCAGCAAGAGGTCTCAAACAGCGAGCTTTCCCAGTGTCATTTAAAATATTTTTATTGATAAACATGTAAATATATTACAAAGAGATTGTTAAAAAAAAAAAAAAAAACAACCCTGAAGGACAATCTTAAAAGTGAAATTGTAAAAAGAAGAAGAAAAAGAAAAAACAGTATAATTAAGTCGAACTGTAGACGATCGTAACTCCAATTTGGGAGAGGCAGTCCTCCTCACACCTTCATCCTGCTCATCATCTGTGGGAAAAAACAAAATAAATAGATAAATCAGATTAAATAAAAGCTCCCAGAGAAACATAATTTAATAAATATTATATCTGGTAAAAGCTGAAGTCACATGCTGTTAGTGTTTAGCTATGTGTGACAGATACATGTGGACAACCCTTTGATATGAAATGAACACACCGTGAGTTATTATGGCAGAACGTGAAAACCACCAACCCGTGTAAAGAAGCAAACCCCCATTAACTAAATTAAAATTACTTTTAATTGACCTTTTAAGACTTCCAGTGAGATTTTCTTCCTTTATCAACACACGGTCCTGAAAACAGTTACTGAGATGTGAAGATTGAACACATTCAAGCAACGTCTCTTTCACAGTCATGTAGATTTGCTTCATTAGTTGGATCGATAATGAGAGACACCCAAACATAATCTTTCAAGTGTTTGATGATAAACTGGATGACCTCCATGCCTGCATCAGTTTCCAACAGGATATCTAGAACTGTTACCTCCCTTGTTTCACTGAAACTTGGCTAAATCCTGGAGTACTGGACCGCATCTAGCCAGGCGACTCTTTTCCTATATGCAAATCTAACAGAGCAGAGGAGTCTGGCAAGAGAAGGGGAGGAGGCATGTGCTTTAAGGTGAATAAGGACTGGTGTTACTGTGGGAATGTGAGGTGCTGTCTTGTTCCTGATCACCCCACACCACAAGGAGAATAAACAGTCTGGATTTGTGCTGTACGCCGCTACAGAGCAGAGCCCCTGCCCGCATTTGAGAAGCGACCATGCAGCCATCTTGTTGAGGTCAAGATATGTAAACAAACTACAACACATCCCCCCACTGACATGAGAGATGGAGCCAATCAGAGTCTGGAGCACGTTCCAGGACACCACCGGCAACGATGACATCAATGAATTCACTGAGTCTGCGGTGGATTTAATTTGTAAAACAACAGTGAAGTCAGTCCACAACCAAAATAATGGATTACCAGAACCATCTGGAAAGACGGTCAATTATAAAGCAGCAGCCTACAATGTAAGAGGAAGCAAAGACAGGACTAAATTACAGTGCACAAGTTGGAGGAGCTAACAGGATTGCATTTCATTGGAGTTCTACATAATATGACTTAATGTGACAACTACTGATTGAATGACTCATACTTCTGTGGACAGCAGAGGTCCTTACTCTTACTGTAAAATAATAATATGCCAGTAAAAGAGCAATGTGAATGGCACAGGTATGAAACATTCAAAAAAGCTTCTGCTGAGATTAGAGTTAACTAAAGTATCTCCACTTCCTGCTGTGGTTTGAGTTTAAGATGTGCAGGATCAGTCGACTAGCCAAATAAACGTTGCTACTCTGGCTAGTCAACACCAGAAATACTAGTTGGTTAAACATATTATATAAATTGTTATTTCATGAAATTGCCATTACCCGATGAAAATGCCGTTGTAATAATCTTTTTTTTTTGTTTTGTTTTTTTAAACTTTAAGACTCTTGGGATAGTCTTTGTTTAAACTTCTTTTTAAACATCATGGAAATTTTGCGGGATTTATACTTCTGTGTCGAATCGACACTGTACGTATGGCGTAGGCGCTACGTGACGTGCACCTCCCCAGAAATGTAACTACACACCACAGCGACGCAGACCTCCTGTCTATATTTGTAAGCCGAAACCATTTCCCTCAGTGGAAACAAAGCTTTTATTTACTTTAATTTCACAGATAAAAAAACAATAAGTTGTCAAGACAATACAGCCTCCACTAAAATAGCATTAAGTCTTGTGCGTGATTTATCCTTCGGGGATTTATACTTCAGGATTCATCCTGGCCTCATATGAGCAGAGGAAATCTCCGCTCGTCACTAGGCTAATTTAAACAATGTAAAATGTCATAGGCTTGTGCTAATAACGTTAGCATCTTATATTTGTTTGTTAAATGTTGCTGTTGTCCCTGGCTTCATATGAGTAGAGAGAAGGCCACTAGCTGCTAGACTAATTTATACAATGTAAAGTGCCATAGGCTTGTGCCAAAAACATTAGCATGTTCTAATTGTGGGGAAAATGGGTCCAGCAAAAGACAAGTGCTTTGTCTGTGAATGCTGCAAGTTATAATGAAGCTGATTTGTGTATTTGTTTAATGTGTGTTTTGGGTGTGTTTTGAATCAACCAAACTTTACAGCACTTCACAGAAAGCTCCGCCACCAACTAGTGTTTTGGAGGTGTAACTGCAGAGTGACACAGACACGCCACTGCACAAGTATAAATGCTCACTACAGCGTAGGCCACATGCACAGGGTCTGCCGCACAAGTATAAATCCCCCTTTAGTCGTTAGGAACATCCCTAGTTTTTTTTAATCAGCTGATGGAGATTCTATGTCATACCTGATTGCCTCATATGCTGCCTGCACTTGCTACGACACAACAGGCATCATGCTGGCATGGGCACATACGGTGCAGTCAGAGAAAACGCCACAGGATAACTTAAAATCATTATTTAAGGGTGCCATGTGAAACCCTGAATGGATCTGTTTGTGTGTATTTACCTTGCGAGCACTGGCCGTCAGTCCAGGAGACTTCAAGCTGCCAGCTCTGTCTGCTCGTACTGTTCCAGTACGAGTATTCCCTGAGCGAATGTTTTCCTGGCCCTTGCGTGCAGATGCGTTAGCAGGCGACTTCTTTAAACTTTTGCCTGGGGATTTCCGGGTGGAGCCACGCAGTTTGTTCAGGCCTTTCTTAAGGTAGTTGCTGTTTTTAGGCGTGTTGTCAATAGTAAACATCATAGACTGCCTCCGATCAGCCTGAAAGAATAATACAAGTGAAACTGTTAGAGAAGAATCCAAAATATTATATGCACAGTTGCGTCCATGACAATATCAATAAATTAATTCTCTCATCTTTATTTTCAACCGACCAGATAATTCTCTGTGTGTGTGTGTGTGTGTGTGTGTGTGTGTGTGCATTACACTCACTGGACTGTGGGCAGGCTGAAAATAAGGTTCGCTGAGAACGTTTTTATTTTTGGGGGTGAGTGGACGTGGGAAACAGCTGGCCCTCGGCTTTTTCTGTCAGATAGAGACAAGAGAAGACAAGTTAGAAAAAACACAAGAGGGGGTTCAGGAAATTGGTTTTTAGACCTATTTTTATTAAGTTTAAATACTTATAAAAAAAAGTAACCTTTCAGATCACAACCATAAGAAGCACCCAAAAGCAAAGCCGGACCACTATGATTGGAGGACGATACTCAAAAAAATCTGCTGATATCAGACACTAGTCCAAGAAAACATTGAAGCTGCAGGAACTAATAACTGTAATAATAATAAATACTAAGTGGGAGCTTTAAGGCCCAAGCTGCCTTGTGCGCTCGTGGAATGTGCATGGAGGAAGTATGTGATGCACGCATAGGAATGTGTGTGCATGTTAGTGTTCCCCTGATGCACAGTCGTAGAAGATGGTTCATGTGTTGCACCAGCCGTGGGCATTCTGTAAGCCTGTAAGACATTTATCTATTGCGATTCAGTCAGGCTCAAACAAGAACATCAAGATGTGACAAATATTTCTGTGCACACTGATGCAAACCAACCTCAGGTGAAGTCTGATGTACAGACGCAGTAGATGAAGTCCGCTTTGTGCCTTTCGGGCTTCTGACCTGAGAGGAGCCGACAGTTCTTGATGGCAGCTGGCCTGGCATTAAGGACAGACGATGAGAACGTGTACCAGCAGCGGCACCTGTCTGTCCCACCATGAAGGACCGTCGATGGGAGGCAAGAGATTCTTGCAGCTGGCCAGGCATCATGGATGCCCGACGGATTGTGTCAGAAGGGTCACCGGTGCGCAGTTCTTCGTCTGTGAAAACTAATACACCGCCACGGCCAGTCTAAAAGGACCAGACAGAGAGGGACTTAATAAAACTAGTGGGAAATGAATGCCATCAAGAACATCAGTGTGTGTTAATTAATATGTACGTGCAACTGTATGCCTGTTGTGTTAACCGTGTGTGCATGTGTCCCTATCTGCCAACCTCAGACTCCACAGGGTAGCTGCTCTTAAGATGAGGAAGGCAGGCCTTGTTCCTGAACTGGAGCTCCGCAATCCTCATCCAATCGTCAGGTGCACCATCGGGCTCGTTCTCTGCCCCTGCGCAGAACGTACTAGCAGCTGAAGACAACAAATGAAGAAATAAATAAGAGTTACATACACATCTTTAAAAAAAATCTCAGTTGTTTACTACTACAACTGTAATATCCATCTGAGATCATTTACCATTAATCAGAAACTAATTAACTGCATCTTGTCTCCAAATTACTCAATTTAAAAAGAAAGTGTTAAGGCAGGTATTTTCCGACCAGCAGAACCCCCCCTTTATAGTGTGCTTGTACTATAAGAGAGAAGAATGATTCTTTGAACATCATTTTGAGAGACTTTTCTGGCTGCTATTTTAAAGTAGGTACTCTCCCAGCACAAGAGGAACCTTGAGTGACTCAAGTTTACTGTAATCACTCAAACACGTGTCACAAGCCAATGCAGCAACAGCAAACAGTAATTTTTAAAAACCCTTGTCCGTGTAAATAACAGACAATACAAAACCCAAATCAACAGATAAAATAAGATAATTTTGAAAGTTTGCACCTTTTTTTGGTCTTTTATAATAAAATAAATACTCTGGGGACTTGGACTGTTTGCTGGAACCACATGATGACCCTTTTTACTGTTTTCTAATGTTTTTAAGATCATAGGATTAATAGTGGGGGTGGGGGGTGGGGGGTCGATATAGCATAGCATAGTATCACAACATTTAAATTATATAAATTATTAATATTACAAATACAAATTAAACTTAGCCTTCTAAAACTTATTAAATGTAGCCTATTAGAATAATAAAGTCAGATGCTTTTTCAGTCCACTAGATTCATTTTAATGCTGCAAAAAAGTAAGATGAACTGACTGAAAACTTATTCGATAAAACAGATGTTGACAACGTTTTTCTTTCGGGACATAATTCACAGCTGAAAAAAGGTAATAAATCGCAATATATTTTATCTCAACACTCAGCATATCACAACATATTTTAAATGGCAATAATATTGTATTGTGACTCAAGTATCATGGCTCATCTGGTGATTCCCACCCCTAATTAAAAGATTAACAGACAAAATAGTTGGCAAATTAATTAATAACAGCCCCTTTTACACTGCCTGTTCAAGGCAGAATTATCATGCCGTTATGCTGCCTCGCCATGCTGTATATAAGGTGAGATTACAGAACGGAGGGAGAGTGGCCTTGCCTTTGATCCGCCTCGGAAGGCAGAAACAGCACCAAAATGGTGTCTGTAGAAAAAGGACAGTCTGCGGGACAGGATCATGGGCAGCATGGGTGTGACATTATCACAACGTTCTGCATGCGACCCACCACAGGAGATTTACATAGGTAACAGCTGTTAGCAATTAGCAGCTAGCACAAAGAAGAAGAACAGCTATCGTTAATGTCCGCAAATTGGGAAAACAATGAGGTCTGGGAGCTCCTTACCCCCTGAGCAGAGGATAAGATCAGCTGCCATATAACAGGGATGGTAAATGATTGTTGTTGACATGTTAATGGTGATGTTGTTGTTATTTAGAAAGCGCTGCAGACGCATGTTATATGTCACACTAGAGGCCTACGCTGATGTGTTACACGTCACGCCTCTTTTGATTCTGCAAAGCAGCACTGCAGTGTATAATAACACCCTGGAGCAGAATGAAGCCGTCGTCATTTGGCTCTGTGTAGGTGGCTCCGGAGGTACAAAGAAAGGACTATGTAGCAGTACTGTGTAAAAAGGGCTAATGAAAATTATTTTAATTGCAGCCCTTGTTCCACACTACCTACAGGCAGCTGAGCAAAATTAAAAAAAACAAAAACAAAAAAAACTTTGTTTCACCTCATAGGTCCAGGATCTCCATGTTTTGTTTTGCAGCCCAACCTCTCACTCTATTTCTCACCCTGCAGTAAAACCTTCTGTGAGTAAGCCGGGGATCTACTTACTCTGTGAATGCACTGTGCTCCGTCTGTACCCTGGAAGGCCGATGAGTTGGTTGCTGGCAGCACCGGCCATTCTTCCAGGTGTATCAAACAGCTCCAAAGACACGGGTCGTGCAGAGTGGGCACTGGAGAGGTTCGGCTGGGAGCGAGCTGAGGCCAGGCTGTAGAAAGTCTCATCATGTTCACCGCTACCTGGGGTTTTCTACAGACCAGAGTCTCACAGTCACTTTCAGCTACAGTAATACTGCAGTGGGAATGTGAAGATGCTTTGAAAGGGCAAGTTAAAACTTTTGGGGTCAGCCCTTTGAATGCATTTTAACACTGCTGGACTGTGCTGAGAGCAATGCTCCAAACAATCTGTAGAGCCACAGAGCTCTACAGTTACAATTTGTCATAGTATGATGGTTAAAACCTCAGATAAAAATGTTAATGAAAATTAATTAGTAAATAATTAAGACCAGCTGAACAGACGCAGTGAGATGGAAACCATTGTGACTATTAAAGTGTACAGTGATTCAACTGTGTGTGTTATTGTGAACATGCAAAACATGCAATGAATGTGTAAGTGAGTTTCCTCCACCTTGGTCATGGTGATGTTAATAACCTGCGTGGTTCTGCGTCGCTTGACAGATGAAGTCGGATTTTTCAGGGCTGAATCCGGTTCCATTTTGAGCTCTGTGCTGGTCCTGAGGGGGGTGAAGTAGAAAAACAAGATTCTCAGTAACAGAGTATGGTGAAAAAACAGTGGTTCAGGTTTCACTAAAATCAGAAAAATGTATGTACAGGGAAAGGAGAATTGCCCAGATAGTTTTAGTTGGAGTCAGGGCAACTATCGCCTCTTGCATTACTCACATTTTTATTTTGATGGGCTAAGCTTTATTTTAACAGGTGTAAATCATATCTTTATGTCTCTTATTTATCTCTGTCTGTGGTCAGATGAGTTCCATAACTGTCGTCAGATCCACTCCAATTAAACAAAAGCACAAAAAATGCTAGCCAGGATAAATGAAGCTCGTTAGTGGTGACTGATTATAGGTTAAGGCCAAAAATCTCAACTGGTCTCAAAAAACACTGCTTTGCAATTATGCTGGTATTGACCCTAGATGACGGTGCATTTCCACATACTGTATAAAGACTAACTTTGCTGATTTTGATATCTGGTCTTCCTAAAAATTATAAAATCTTACAGGAATACAACCAGAAAAGCCTTTCTCCTAAAGCTTTTCTATATAATGTAGTGCACAGAAGGCTGAATAAAGGTTAGCAATTCAAAGACACCCACATCTACAGTTAATATACTGAAAGGAAATTTAGGGGGACTCTAGAACACCCACCTCTCTCACTCACTGACTGTAATCTGAAAAACCTCCTAAAGGTGGCTAATCTGTGAAATACCAAGGTGGTCGAAACCGTTTGACATACCTGTTGACCTGTCTGTTGTTTATTGGTGTAAAGTACAGGGTTTCCAAGGACTCGGCCTTGAGACCCCGGCGTTTGGCTGCCAAGCGCTCTGAACTGCGAACAAGTGGTGTGCTTGATTCATCAGGCGCCGAAAGTTTCCTGCAAAGGTAAGAAACAGAGCATTATGTTGCGTTACAATCACAGCAGATTACCACTATGCCTCTGATGAAAGATTTTTCTGGCTTTTCATGGAGCACAGAAAAAGGCCAACCTTCATTGTCATTGGGACAATGGGAACTCCTCGATAGGGAAAACATAAAGTCAAGTCCATTTTTTTATGGTCCAAAATCCCAAACCCAAAAGGTAAAATATATAAAAAGTTTTAATTGTTGCCGTAATACACCTGAATGCCATTATTTTGTGCATGTTGAGGTTTGAGTAACAGTTCCCTCACTCACAAAAGTGTGCAACAGTTTTTGACAGCTGACATACTCCAAAGAAGAACAAATAATAAGATTATAATTAGGGCTGGGTATTGGTACTCGATACTTTTCAGGTATCGACCGAAACAACCCAGTACCAAGTAGTACCGAAACTGCGCCTGTCAAACAATACCCTGCAATCAGTTCTTTTTGTACCCAGATCTAGAAAAAATGACTGTTTCTATGGTTTTGCTCGCAGCCAATCACCGCAAGCCTTCTTCGTTTCAATGCGCCGTGTGATTGGTACACCACCGCAACAACAACAGTTTGTATGGCGATGAAGCGGGTTGAAGCCATGCGCGCTGCATCTGTAGCGGAGTTGGCTGGTCAGCGTTCCGAGATGCCAGCAAAACGCTCAAAAGTATGGCTGTACTAAACGCCTGTGGCGCCTGGTACAAATGCATAAAATGAGGTAAGATTATTTCGGGGAAAAACCGGGAATACGACTAACATGATAAAGCACCTCAACAAACACGGAGAAAACTTCAGGGTTACTTGGCTAACAGTAGAGAGAGAGAGAGGGCAGGGGGCCGCAATGAGAAATGCCCCGAGATTGACAACTTTGATGGACAGAGCAGAACAGAGGCCTGAATGGTGCTACACTGCCACTGTGTTTTCTGTGTGTGGGTGTGTGTGTGTTACCTCATTTCCCCTGAGTCCACTCCCCATCCCGAGGACCCAGTGGGAAAGGGTGGAGTGGAGGGCTGTTTGTTTGTGAGTATGTGTGAGGGAGAAAGGGTGCAGGGGTATGGACGGAGCTATTTTCAAAATGTATTTGTGTAAAAATCTTTCGAATGGGGAGGAGTGGAGACATTTACGCAACTGATTGCTTTCTATTCACATGATTAATATCGAATGAAGTTTTAAAAATAAGTATCGAATGAAGTACGCAGTTGGTATCGGTATCGTTTTAAGGGTACTGGTATCGAAAATTTTTAAACGATACCCAGCCCTAAGTATAATCCACTAAAACACAAACCAAAATTGGAATGGCAGAATTGGAAACAATATTTTAGTTATTTTAATGACATTATGAAATAGCTGCATGCAATAAAATATCTGCAGCTCTAAAAGATGTCATGCTTTGTATCCGAGATTTTTAGTACCTTGTGCTGTTCAGAGAGTCCTCCAGAGAGCTCTGGTCCAGGCTGTCAGAGCTCATAGTTCTCTTCACCTGTGCTCTAGTGTGAACACTTGAGTGAGCATTGGGAACCTCCAGGTAAGCAGACTCTGTAGCACTTCCTTCATTACCGTGAATCTTATTCTGTGCCCGCAGGCTACGGTCAGCATAGGCAAGCTAAAAAAGCAAACAGATACAGCGATCAGCAGCAATCATTTGCTGTAATGTCCTCGAACTCTAAAAATTTTCTATTTTTTAACAGTAATTTAAGAGACCATGTTTCAGTTCTCCTCATACCTCAAAATACAGTACCAACCTGTGCCTCCAAACTGCCCACCCTGTTCAAAAGTGCCTTCTCACTGGTTTGGGCCTTGTCCAACTCCATCTGAAGCAGTTTGTTTTCCATGGTAGTAGCCTTCACTTCACGCTCTTTAACCTCTAAGGAACGCTTGAGTTCAGCCACCTCCTCTTGGCTCTCCTGGAGAAGCTGCTTCTTGACATTGTAATGACTCATTGCCTTCTCCATCTGCGACATTGTAGTAATAAAATAAACATCTTAGCATGAATCTCAGACTTCTCATCTGACACCAAACAAGTCAATCAACCGAGTATGCATATGAAGTAGTGCAATCAATAAGTAACAAGCATAAAGAAAAATATCTAAATCAATCATTTTTGATTGTAAACAAATATAGAGAGAGATACAAGTAGTGAAACTAGAGGGTTTTTTCTGTGGGGATTGTGGTCACACCAACCTGTGCCTTGTAGTGTTCTGCAGCCTCAGATTTAGCAGAGAGCTGTTCCTGCAGATCTCTCTTTAGCATCTCAATTTCTTCGGCTTTTACTCTCAAGAGTTTCTCTTTCTCCGTTTTTAATATTTCCACCTCCTGCCGTAGCAAAGATTCCAGTTTGTGCGAAGCTGTGTTCTCTCTCTCTACAGCCTGCTTGGCTTGAGCAAGTCTCTCCTTTTCAAACACCATGCCTTCAAGTTGTTTCTCCAGAGCTTTCTGATTGTTTTCCGCCTGGAGTATCCTGGCCATGAGCGCTTCCTTTTCCTGAGCAAGTGCCTCCTTCTCCCTAAAAGTGGCGTCCTGTGCAGCCTCTTTCAGTTTTAGGTCTGTAGCTTGTGTCTCTTTGTGTTGGTTCAGCTCTGCATTTACAGAGGCAAGCTGATGCTGGAGGAGGTCTATCTGCTCAGCAGACTCCTTCTGATTTTCAAGTAACATCTGCTCTTTAGCCTGAAGATTCAAAGAAGTGGTTTTCAGTTCCCCTTTCAGATCCTGGATCTCATGGTGAAGAGCATCTGTCTGGTTGGAGCTCTCCTCCTTTATCTTAGCCAGCATTTTCTCATTGGCCTCAGCTTCCTCTTTGGCTCTGTGAACCAAGTTAGCTTGGGCAGCTACCTCCTCTCTGAGAGTGTTCAAACTTTGGTCTTTATCAGTTATGAGTGTGTTGACTGCAGTCAGCTCTGCTTGAAGTGTCTGCAGTTTCTCCTCAGCCTTGAGGAGGAGGTTTTCATTCTCACTCTGAGATTCTTTTAGCTTTTGAATCTCTTCTTCCCGTAAACAAATCTGTTTATTCAGAATCTCTACTTGTTCAACTTTCTCCTGTAGGTTTTTGAGAGCGTCCCTCTGTTGAGCATTTTCTTGCTCTTGTTGAGCCAACAGATCTTCCTTGGATTTCATATCCTCCTCAGCCTTCCTCAGTGAGGAGCTAAGAGTCTCCACCTGTGTCTTTAAACTTTGGATCTCGTGCTGTCGCAAATCAGACTGCTCTGAGCTGTCGGTCTTCAGCAGTATTATTTGTTCCTCTTTAGCTCGGATCTCCTCTTTCATTTTCCTCACCTCTTCCTCAGAAGTTAAGAGTTGTTGCTGCAGAAGCTCCTGCTGATGGGCACTTTCCTGCTCCTGATTGGTGAGCATAACCAGGTGAGTCTGAACCTTCTCCTCAGCCTTTGTGAGAGAGTCACCCATATTAGCAAGTTGGTTTTTGAGACATTTGATCTCTTGCTGTAGTATGTCAGAATGTATGGAGCCCTCTTTTCTTTGTGTGATCAGCTCTTCCTCTTTAGCCTGGATCTGCTCCTTAAGCCCTCGAATCTCCTCCTCAGAGGCTGTAATCATGTTTTGAATTTTCTCTTTTTCTTGAGATAGCTCAGTTTCCTTTTGAGTCAGCAGGTTTTCTTTAGCCTGAACTTGTTCTGTTGTAGTCTTCAGGGATGCATTCAAACTTTCTGCTTGGTCTTTAAGAGTCTGGATCTCCTTCTGCAGCACTTCTGACTCTTTGCAGCTCTCAACCTTCAACAGGTCTGCCACACATTCTTTAGTTTGAATCTCCTCCTTCAGCCGATTAACCTCCTTCTCAAGATCTGCACTGTGTTTTCCAAGCGCCTCAATCTGCAAAGCACTCTCCTGCTTCTGCTTGGCCATTGCATCTTCTTTGGCTTGGGCTTGGTCCTTGGCGATCTCAAGGGAATTGCTCATAGTATTTATTTGTTTATTCAAATTTTCAATCTCTTTCTGTAGTAATTCAGAGTGTGTAGAGGTGTCATGTTTTAGCAGAACTAATTGCTCCTCCTTAGCATGAATCTCTGCATTGAGCCTCTTCACCTCCTCTTGAGATGCCACCATCTGCACCTGGAGAGCCTCCATATGCTGAGTGCTCTGTAGCTGCTGTTCAGCAAACAGGTTTTCCTTGGACTGCAACTTCTCCTCGGCATTCTTCAGTGAGGAACTGAGACACTCAACCTGTTTCTTTAAATCCTGTAGCTCTTGATGTAGGAGTTCTGACTGCTCTGAACTTTGATTTTTCAACATGTCCATCTGTTCCTCTTTAGCCTGGATCTGCTCCTTAAGGCCTCGAATCTCCTCTTCAGAGGCTGCCGTCATGTTTTGAAATTTCTCTGTTTCCTGAGAAATCTCCATTTCCTTTTGAGTTAGCAGGTTTTCTTTAGCCTGAACCTGTTCTGTTGTAGTCTTCAGGGATTCGTTCAAACTTTCTACTTGGTCTTTAAGAGTCTGGATCTCCTTCTGCAGCACTTCTGACTCTTTGCTGCTGTCAACCTTTAACAGGTCTGCCTCACATTCTTTAGTTTGGATCTCCTCCCTCAGCCGATTAACCTCCTTCTCAAGATCTGCACTGTGTTTTCCAAGCGCCTCAATCTGCAAAGCACTCTCCTGCTTCTGCTTAGCCAACAAATCTTCTTTGGCTTGGGCTTGGTCCTTCGCGATCTCAAGGGAATTGCTCATAGTATTTATTTGTTTATTCAGACTTTCAATCTCTTTCTGTAGTAATTCAGAGTGTGTAGAGGTGTCATGCTTTAGCAGAACTAATTGCTCCTCCTTAGCATGAATATCTGCATTGAGCCTCTTCACCTCCTCTTGAGATGCCACCATCTGTACCTGAAGAGCCTCCATATGCTGAGTGCTCTGTAGCTGCTGTTCAGCAAACAGGTTTTCCTTGGACTGCAACTTCTCCTCAGCATTCTTCAGTGAGGAACTGAGACACTCAACCTGTTTCTTTAAATCTTGGAGCTCTTGATGTAGAAGTTCTGACTGCTCTGAACTTTGATTTTTCAACAAGCCCATCTGTTCCTCTTTAGCCTGGATCTGCTCTTTAAGCCCTTGAATCCCCTCTTCAGAGGCTGTAATCATGTTTTGAAATTTCTCTTTTTCCTGAGAAATCTCCATTTCCTTTTGAGTCAGCAGGTTTTCTTTAACCTGAACTTGTTCTGTTGTAGTCTTCAGGGATTCGTTCAAACTTTCTACTTGGTCTTTAAGAGTTTGGATCTCCTTCTGCAGCACTTCTGACTCTTTGCAGCTCTCAACCTTCAACAGGTCTGCCTCACATTCTTTAGTTTGAATCTCCTCCTTCAGCCGATTAACCTCCTTCTCAAGATCTGCACTGTGTTTTCCAAGCGCCTCAATCTGCAAAGCACTCTCCTGCTTCTGCTTGGCCATCGCATCTTCTTTGGCTTGGGCTTGGTCCTTGGCGATCTCAAGGGAATTGCTCATAGTACTTATTTGTTTATTCAGACTTTCAATCTCTTGCTGTAGTAATTCAGAGTGTGTAGAGGTGTCAGTCTTTAGCAGAACTAATTGCTCCTCCTTAGCGTGAATCTCTTCATTGAGCCTCTTCACCTCCTCTTGAGATGCCACCATCTGTACCTGTAGAGCCTCCATATCCTGAGTGCTCTGTAGCTGCTGTTCAGCAAACAGGTTTTCCTTAGACTGCAACTTCTCCTCGGCATTCTTCAGTGAGAAACTGAGACACTCAACCTGTTTCTTTAAATCTTGGAGCTTTTCATGTAGGAGTTCTGACTGCTCTGAACTTTGATTTTTCAACATGTCCATCTGTTCCTCTTTAGCCTGGATCTCCTCCTTCATGCTCCTCACCCTCTCTTCAGAAGCAGAAAGTTGTTGCTGCAGGACCTCAGTCTGATGAGCATTTTGCTGCTCCTGCTTTGTAAGCATGACCTTCTGAGCCTGAACTTGTCCCTCAGCCTTTCTAAGAGAGTCATTTAAACTTTCTAGTTGGCATTTTAGACCTGTTATCTCTTGCTCCAACAATTCAGACTGTCGAGAGCTGTCATTCTTTAGAAGAACAAGCTGCTCGTTTCTTTCTTGTATCTCTTCTTTTAACCTCTGAATCTCCTCTTCACAGGTTACAATCTGTTGTTGGAGTACTTCCCTTTGTTGGACATTCTCTTGTTGGGTTTTGGTCAGTTGGTCTTGCTTAAATTGAATTTCCTGCTGAGCCTGTTTGAGAGATGAGCTAAGGTCTTCTACTTGGTCTGTTAAGGTCTGGATTTTATTCTGAAAAATGTCTTGCTCATGAGACTTCTCCAGAAGTAATTTGGCAAGCATTTCCTCTTTGGCTTGAATTTCATTTTTCCTGTTTTTGGTTTCATCTTTAAGAATGTCAGCTTCTCCTTTAAGGCTGTCAATTTGTCTGTCTTTATCAGCTAAGAGAGAACTAGCAGCAGATAATTTTGTCTTGAGATCTTTCAAATTTTCTTCAGTCTGGGAGAGAAGGTCTTCCTTTTCTTTCTTAATTTCCTTAAGTTTTTCAACTTCTTGTTCACAAGCAGTAATGTGCTGCTGTAGTCTGCTCATCTGCTCAGCTTTCTGCTGCTCAGCTTGCTCAAGCTGAATCTTAAGATCCTGGATCTCTTGTTGAAGGGCTACTCTCTGCTCAACAATCTCCTTTTGCAGTTTGTCTAGAATTTCATCCTTGGCTTGAATCATTTCTTCAGTTTGGGACTCCTGCTGTTTCAGGAGCTCTTTCTGTTGATTAATTTCTTGTTGATACTCTGCCAGCTGCTGTGTTTTGGCCTGCACCTCCACCTCAGCCTGTTTCAGGGAGCAAAATGTGTTCTCCAGCTCAATCTTCAAACTGGTCAACATTTCTCGCTGGAA
Source organism: Epinephelus lanceolatus (assembly GCF_041903045.1). Classification (NCBI taxonomy): domain Eukaryota; kingdom Metazoa; phylum Chordata; class Actinopteri; order Perciformes; family Serranidae; genus Epinephelus; species Epinephelus lanceolatus. The sequence continues at coordinate 32,628,403 of NC_135737.1, forward strand.
ATTTAAGAAGAGAAGACAATTAGTAACAATTTAATCCAAAGTAGATTTTAAAAGATTGAGAACATGCAGACTTTATTTTTGATTTACAAACATTTGTGAAGTTTTACACAGAATCATGGACTTTACCTCCATTACAGGCCCCATATTCTCCCCTACTTCCTCCTTAGTGGCCCTGCTTATTTCATCCTCCAAACAGGAAATCTTTCCCTGGAGGATCTGAATTTGTTCAGTCAGTAGCTCCTGAGGAACAAAAAGGAGCATAATACATTAAAACACCTTTGCCTAGAAATATAATCAGCAAGTAATGAACAAGTAAAATGATTTAATTCAATCAACACATAACTAATAGGATTGCTTTTATTCTTTAAAAAAAGTTTAATTTTAGTGAGTACAATCTACATTATTTGATAAAATTTAACAAATCAAAAGCAGTTTCGAATGCAGCTTCTGTTGTGAATGTGTATCTACCTTTTGAGCAGTAGCTTGGTCAAGTTCGGACTGTAAGTGGCCTGTTTTGCTTCTCCACTCCTCCTGGGCAAATGCTTGGGTCTCTGTCAGCCTGCTAACTTCTGCCTCAAAGATGGCCAGCTGTGAAGACACTGTTCTCACCTGCAACAAATACGTTAGAAAAAGTCTTTAGGATCAGCAACACTGACACATGTGAGTCTGTTTTGTTCTGTCTTGCTATTGCTGCTGAGACTGGCATATTCCCCATATACACCAGCATGCTTGCTTCAAGAGAAGTCTGCTCGTGTTGAATCTTTGAAGGACATACACATTGCACATGACTGTCTTTTCACTTAGGGGATTAGCAGCATTTAACAGCAAGAAACCTTTGCTGTGTGTCATTACCTGCGACGCGAGCACACCGTTTTCATCTGACAGCTCATCCACTTTGCGCTCCATAAGTGAGGAGTTACTCTTGAGGTCTTTATTCTGCTTTAACATCTCATTAAGACGTGTTTGCAACCTGAGACAAGAAGAAAAACAGAACAGTTAGCAAAACAGTTTCTTTAAATCCATTTCATGGCACATTCTTAAGGCATACTTGCAGGATTTTCAAAAAAAAAACAAAAAAAAAAACAAAAAAACACAATATGTAGATTCACACAAATGTAATCAGTCTCAATCATCATTTATGACCGACTAGCAGTGGTGTCTATGTGCAGAGAACCTGCCCTCTGCCTGTATTTTCCTATTTACGTCTTATTTTGGTTTGTTCAGGACGTTTCTGAGTGTCAGCCTTTGAGTAGTGGTGTGTAGTCCCCAGCCAATAGCAGCGTGAGGTTTTATATAAGCATAGCAACCAGCTTTCTCTTTCCTGTATGAATGCGGCTGCAGGTCTGTGTGCCTGATTGATCAGGGGTGGGGTTGGGCCACACACACACACACACACACACACAAGCATGCACTTCAGCTGAATTCACACAAAATCCTGTGATGCAGCAACTTTTAGCAGGGTTGTGCGGAGGTGAGGGTGTGTTTATTCGTGCTTTAGAACGTACCACAGTAAAACAGTCACAAAATAATATTTTTGTTCCTCTGATTCACTGCTTTGATCTCATTAACGCCGTTACCTCTCCTCATTCACTTTGTAGCTCGCTCTACTAACGTCTCCTTGAGCCAAGGAGGAGGGGCCAAGTTTGAATGTTGTGTTTACAAACAATAACATTTTGTATCTTATAGGCTACAAGCTCAGTCTGTTCTGTTTTAATTCAAAATGAACATGGGCCGTGTGTGAATAAAACAAGTAGAGGAGGTGTCGCAGCCTATAGAAGTAAACATTATCTCAAACTCAAGTTGAACACACACCTTTGATTTACAAGTTATTCACTTATCATTAGCTCTGTCATGCACTGATAAATAGGCATATCCTTAGGTACTTACATGTCGTTCTTGGTCTCAAGCTCATTGATTTGTTCCCTGATAACCTGATCCTGATCACTTTGCTCTTCTTTCATCTTATCCAGGCGGTACTGCAGCTGGTTAATATGGGACTCTAAAGAAAAGGATTTGACATTTTGAAGTCAGTGTGATGTGTGAAGGAATGGACATGCACATTTTCAGTAGGTCTTTGACAGAACAGTCCAAGTTTGTTAAACATCACTCACAAGAGTTTGACCTATTTCTCTTACCAGCCTAACCAACAATGTTTTCATTCAAACACAACCACACAAATGCAGTACCTCTCTCTGCAATAAGTGCAAGCTTGCTGGCCAGCTCCCTCTCCAACCCATCTCTGTAGTCTCTCTCCTTGATCATCTGTCGCTGCACTTTCCTCAACTGAAATTTAGGTGTGTTCATGATATCCTGCAGAGGAGACTTGCTGTGGGAATAAAAGCACATGGGACAAGCTAAAGAATTGCAAAATCATGACATAAATGGATCGGAAGTGTTTTAATGTATAGTGATATGCAACCCTATGAAGTTAGCCATTTTGTTATGGTGTGAAAACAAGTATCTCAGTCACAGCAGGTTTAGCAAAGCATGGTATATTAAACTGCTTTAATAGGTACATAAAACCCAACTACAGAATACAAACAAAACTCATCTCACTTGTTATTCTCTCAGGCTAAAGGTCTTTCAATGGAGACAAGCATCTAATTAAGATGGAAAATGTCTAGTGAAGAGGTTCAACAGATTAATAGCCAAACCAAATCTTTGATTAATGTTGGCCATAAAATTGCTTTATTTACATTTGATGCCTATGATAAGCACTGTGTTGGATAAATTTGAATCCACGTGGGTACCTGACTGAGGAAGAAGCCACAGTTTGCATCTCCACAAATGTGATTTTCTTTTTGCGATGGAAGACGGGGGACTCGTCATCTGAGAACGAGGAGATAGTCGACGCATTGGAGGTAGAGGTGGTTGCTGATCGAAAAATTTCACAGCGGACAGGCAAACCTGAAATTCATGGAGAAATACATTTCGATAAGTATTAGAGCGTGTTTGTCTCCTAGCATGTCATTTTAATAAAGAAATGGATAATGTAAGAAATTTGTTACTTACGTTTCCTTGCCAAATAGGCATCAAGTCCATCGCTCAGATAAACGCAGCCATCGCTCTCCATCACAAAGGAACCAGTTAGGTGTGCTATCTCTTGCTAACAGATAAAAGTGAGGATGCAAATAAATTGGAAGAGTTAAATGGTAGCACAGCACCACAAATGATGTATGAAATGTGATGTATTTAAGTGGCGGACACATAATACTTTGTAGGAAATCAGAAAAAACAAACTTTCAACTCACCTCCACATCACAGTCCAACTCGTTCAGAGTGCAGCGGTCATTCATTATGTCATGGTAAACGAGCAACAAAAGCACCTGGTGGTACCAGAAAGATGAGTCAGAATGGACCTTCGTTTATGTTTATGTCTTTAGTTTTATTTCTTTTTCTTCATCTTGTACCTTTGCAATTTCTACTGTTAGGTTGAAGCCATCTCTAATGCTGGCCCATGATAATGAAGTGCCCTTGGCTGCACTAAATCTGCAATCCCCTGTTAAAAAAAATAAAACAGAGATAAGTTAATTCTCAAAGGACAACAATATCCAATATCTGTCAGTCTGATACATAAAAAAAGATAGTGGTAGTCAGGGTGTGTTCTTTACATCTTGACTTCCCTGTCTGGCATGTTTACAAGTGCAACAGGGCACACTTGAGACCACACCCAACCCATTGCTGGGTGTGGTCAAAGGTGCAACAGATTTAAAACTTTCAACAAGATGATCTGACTCTATACTGTAGAGTCAGATGACAAAATCAATATCATCCAGTCATCACAGTGGTAGGTGTGAGACATGGTAAGCATTTCTTAGCACACAAAGTGGAAGCAGAGGGAAGGAAAAGGTCCAGCAATATGCTGTAAGGGAGTGATACATTATTAGTAAATATAGCAAAGACTAAAATCACACTAAAGATAAATGTGAAGGTATGTAAGATGGGTAGACAAACTCACTTTCCAAAAAGTCTGCAATGACCTTGAATCGTTCCTCAGTGGAATTACTGAAACGATACTTGGGCTCCTTTTTCCTAAGATAACACAAAGGTGAAAAAATAAGAGTAAAACAGGTTTACTCCAATGAATCAGCATCTCTACAACACTGAGATCCTACAAATGTAATCAGCAATCACTGACCTTCTATTGTTTACACAGACAAGGCATTTCAACACATTGCTCCTACTTACAGCATATTAACAACTTTAAGCAAGACTGTCCCATCTTGTAAATCCTCAATAGATATCTCTCGATCAGACAGCTTTAAGGTGTTGACCTGCAAAAAGATAGTTTACAAGTTGGTGAAATAAAACTTTATCTCTCTGGTTAATAAGCCTTCCTGGAGTCAACACATTTGCACTGTAACCAATGTTACTATCAACTTACCCAGCCGAGAAGAGCCTTAACTCCCCAGTTAATCGCCATCTTGGCTGACCCTTTGTTTTCAAGGGATTTCAACCTATAAGCGAAAAAGACAGCATAAACAAACGTATCAGCTAACGTTAGCTTCATCAAGCTAACACATGAGCACGCATTAACTTAGCACTGTTTATTAACGCTGATTTCATACACGAGCTGCTAAGCTAACGATAATTAAGTAATGTTTGTTAAAGTTAACGATAAGACTTCCTGAATTATTGTTGCAGAATGCTAACTTACTGTCAACAAGCTAACAGTAAGATAGTTCAAACCAAACGTTGGTTAACTTAAGGTAACATTAAAGCTAAATTTAGAAAGTTTTAGATAATTCTTAAAGACCGACGGTAATAAATTGTTGCTTTCAGGCAGTAACTCACCTTTAAAGGGCTTATGCCTCTTTTTTGTAGTGTTTATCCGTCTAGCTCCTCCTGTAAAAACATGCAATGCTTCTACTGCTACGAACAACTGCTGCCTCTACAGCTAGATAAAATTCAAAACGGGTGGCTGAAGATTGAACCAGCCAATCAGTCTTCACATATCGACGCGTGTGAAAATAGTTGTAGTTGATTGGTTGAAAAGCCGGAAGTCGACTGAACGACGCGCTCGTTTTATGACATCGGCGTGCTCGATTTTGGGGGAGGTGGGGACGTATAAAGTTTAAAATGCAACCAGCATTCATATTGTTAAACATAACCTTGACATGTTTTTTGTTTTATTTTATTTTACACGTCAAACATTCGGATTACAGCGAGTGAAATATGCTTTAACATTAGTGCTGACTACTGACTCCGCCAACCAGGATGAATTCCGGTGTGCACCGGAACACAATTCAAGCTGTTTCATGCAAGCAAGATAAACATCCTGCCGCATCCTACACGCACAGTCGTTAAACAGTTTTTAACTAATAAGCTAATAATTGTCACCGTGTGTTTATCACGGCAATGAATTTTACACGCCAAAGATTTCTGGAAGTCAATGGGCAAGATGATTTCACTGTAATCCATATTAGATCATATGTAAACTCTTACTACAAGTCCCATAATGTACCTGTTCGTTTCCTTGGAAACATGTTGTTGTCTCTTTAATAGGTGCTTAACTACGGCGAAATACAGCTTTCTAAATAACTTAAGCTAAATAGCGTGTTGCTTTTATACTTTCCCTCAGTTAATTGGTAAGTATATTATTTAATTTGTGATAGGTCACCAGCTAAAAAAACGATATTAGCATTTTGTGCTTGTTTTGATCTACACTATCGATTTATTTTTCAGTTTCTAGCCGCTGTATAACACACTGAGACAGGATAGCTACAAAGTGAGTTTGCAAAACTACGATATATAATGAAAAAAAAAATTATAACCAAGTGTTTAAAAAAAACAGTTTTATTACATTAATGGCGTTTGATGATCACTGGGTCAGTTTACTCACCGTGACGTCACTGTCCTCCCACAGGTGAGGGACTCTATTACAGGTGTGAATATGTATGGCGCTCCGGTGGATTTATCTTTCAAACAAATCAGCAGTTTGGCAGGTAGTACACTATTATATTCCTCTAAGTTTTTTTCAGCCTCTCCTTATGGTACTATACACTCATGTTTTATTTTCAGTATTATCATTACAATATTATTACATCTCTATTAGGGACTGACTGCATCTTTGCCTAATGGCTGCACATTACAGTGTACTGCACTATACTTAAATAAAAAATAGGAGTAGTACACCTCATAGAGAAATTGTCAGTATATGTTTGTATATAGTTTGTGATAAATTCTACTTTACAGGCAGTGTTATTCTTCTCTGTGGTTGCACACTTAACGACTGCAATGTATTGTGTTTCAGAAACTGATCCATAGATTTAGATGCCGTTGAAACAATTCGACCAAATGTTACACAAATTAGTACTTATTTTATTTGTGATCTCAGACGCACGGACAGAGGAACCCAGCACCGTTCTGCGGCCTTTAAAAAGAAACTCACAGATGAAGTACCTAAGCTGCTCCCTGCGTCTCAATAACAACAACATCACTCACATTCATGACCTCCATAAGACTGTTAACCACTTCCTGGCTGAGCCATCGCAGCTCGCCTGGCTGGACCTTTCCTTCAACAAAATCTCACACATAGATCAAGTAAGCTTCCTCTGTTCATTGCACGTTCACGTTTGCTTGCACAGTGGCTTTCTCTTACAGTGCACCCACAATATGTGCACGTGTGTGCTTTTGTCACAGGTTTTGTGCGAGCTACATGAACTGCGTGTGTTATATCTGCACGGCAACAACATTTTTATTCTGTCAGAGGTGGACAGGCTGGGCGTGCTACCACATCTACACACCGTCACTCTACATGGAAATGTCATAGAAACCAACAAGGCCTACAGGTGGAGACTTTCTTTCAAATATACCCCAAACACAATCACACACACACACATCCTTCCTTTGCTGTAAAACATTTAGATGTGTGGTACTTTCATGTCTCTGCCACTTTTGTGTGGTTCTTTATAAAAAATTAATTTGAATATGCATCGCAACCATAAGCACCCAGCCATAATCCACAACTGCTGGTGGTTTGCTGAGTACAGAACAGAACCACATACAAAGTCAGCACTTCATACTGTTATGCACGTCAGAGGTGCAGAGTGAGGGTTTACTGTTAGGCTACAAGAGTGCAATTACATTGTGAGTGAGTGTGTGTGTGTGTGTGTGTGTGTGTGTGAGAGACATGAATGCTTGGCGAGCATGGAGGTGCATAACTTTGTAACAGGTGCTGAAATGCAGATCAAGCTCATGTTACAGTACATATCCCAGTCTGTGTAGCAACGCTGGTTACAAACACACACACACACACAGAGGGGCTGCTGGTTAAAAGCCTATTCCAGTGATCTGGTTTTGCTTCAATCAGTGACGCTTTTTGATTAAATTGTATCTTAAATTATTGCATATGTGTAGCACCAGAAAATTGGAGATATGATATACTTTAAACATCCACATACATTTTCAAATACAAAATATACCTAACTATTTCATGTACATGCTTGAACATATGTTTCTGTATATTTAGGAATCGTGTGATTTCTGCCCTGCCTTGGCTAAAGACGATGGACTTCAGTGCTGTGACACGCCAGGAGCGAGTCATGGCAAAGATTTGGCAAAGCAGCAACAACCGCAGAAGCTGCAAGGAGACTCTCCAGTGACTGCTGACTCGTCTCCATCAGCGTGTGTTGAAGTCATACTTTCACCCAAATGTTCTGTGCTCTACATCCACTCCTGGTAAACATCTAAAATATTAAAAAGATTCTATGTTTGAATTCAGCAGTTTTTAATGTTTGTTTTTTTCCATTTTTTCCGCTGAAATGAACAGTTTATTATTTACGAGGCCACAAAGGGTTTCTGTATTGTTGCGAACATTGGTGTGGGTTGCCGTGTATTTAAATACTGTTTTGGAATACCTGTAATAAGAAACTGATGTCCCATTTTACTAATGTTAGTGAATTAACTACTTCCCAGATAAGAGCATGTGGATGTTAAGATTTATTTAATAAGACTTATTGAGTGTTTATGTTGAAAATCTTTAATGAATGAATTAACCCAAAAAAAAAAAAAAAACATAAAAGACAACAACCAAAATCTTAAAACTTTTTGGTACTAGCCTAAGATATAACAAACATATTTCAGGTAGTATAACACATTTGAGTAACAAACAAAACAGGAAAAAAAAAATGCCAAGAACCCATTGCAAAAAGCTCAAAATCAGTTGCGTGGTTGAAGTAATCACAGCCTTGCAGATCATCCCTTTAGAGACTCCAGAGCGGCTCACCATGCTCCCTGCACACGCGTACAGTCATGTGCTCTCCTCCGAAGAGCAAATAAACATTTAAAAACACAAATAAATAATCACAAAAAGGTCTTGGATCATTTTTATCTGCTGTGGTACATAGATTGTTAGCGCTGTCCCACACTGCTACAATGGTTAGTTTCTGATTAATATCAACAACTCAATCATATTACAATCCGCAGCGAAAAGCTTTGTTTAAAAGCTAACAAACTCAGGCCTTAAAAGTGTTCTTGTGTTTTTTTTTTCATAAAAACATTTGTTAATCACCACAAGATCTTCAGCCAATCCTGACCAATGAACTCTCTACAAAAAGAGGAACTTCATACAATCCATCATCTGTTTTTATCATCAATCAGAAAATTCTGTACAAAGGCGGCATGAATACACATCTGTCCCTGCACCCTCCACACACCCACCCCCTTCATCTCTGTATACCTCCACTGCTATTTAATATGCGAAATTCTGGGATTGGATTCGAAGAGTCTGCCAGCTCATTGTTTTAGTGCTAGAAAACTGCTGAGGACACATTACTGTCTGTAAACTTAAGAGCTTTTGCCCCAAGAAAGCTCCATCTTCCCCCTCTCCTGTGACATTAGTAGGCCCACCCAGCACCCCCTTGCTTGTGTTGCATCCTCACCCACCAGAGGACACCAGCCGTGGATGGGTCACTCATGATTTAGCCTCAACCAGAATAACAAAAAAACAACCAAGCCTGTTTCACTGTCGATTTTTTTAAACAATTTACAATGAAATGTCGATGAAATTTACTCAATCAGGTTGGTTTACCAATTCATGTTTAGGTCATAATGGGACACGTTTCTTGCTGCAGTGTGACACCAGATTACTGTGGGATGCTTGATACCCAAATCTCATCCTCTAAATTATAATGACATCTTAACCTTAAGAGAAAACAACACATTCTTCTGGCTCCATTTTCTACATGTTTTCCCCCAGGACAAAAGAACACCATAAAAGACATCAAGTGCAAACATTATGCCATGTTGCAAGTTTTTATCCTAGTAAATGGCTAAAACACTCAACCACTGCACTTGCAGCTATGGTACTGTGATAATTTTAATCTTTCCATGCCACAGATATTCCTCATTTCTCCTGTTTCTCCCAGGTGAATACACTGAACATTTTACCATGCCTTTAGATAACAGTCTGGAGTGTGGGGTGCTCGCCTGAATAAACAGGCTGGGGGAAACAAACTAACTAAAGATACTGAGATGACCCTGAAACTGTTTTAAAATAATTGGAGCATTTACCAAAAAAGATGAATGATGGTTTCTCCACAGCTGGTTCTGACAAAGTCCGTGATCCACACATTGCGTACAGAAGAGACTTTGTTGCTGTAAATGAGAGAGCACACCCCATGGCCCATCTACAGCAGACCATCTTCCATCTGCCCATGCTGACAATTTGTCACTGACCCATAATTAAGTACATTTAAAGGACAGCCATAGGGTGCAATCCTTCATTGTCTCTGTCTTTATAGCAGTTAGAGGCATAGCTAAGAAGCACAAGGACCAAGATGCTTTAATAAAGGGTAGGCTGGAGGGTGAGGATGCAGAAGTGACACAGAGAGAGTGGGATGGGAGGAACAATATGCGGGCCGGGGTCGCAGAATCAGGGGATGGCAAACTGGACCACCAGTTCTTCTTTAGCATCCACTTTGATTTGAGAGATTGCACTGTAAGCGTAAGCTGCTATCTTGGACACCTGCAGAGAAAGACAGAGTTTATGTGGAGTGTGTAATTTATACTAAGTGAAACAATACTAGTTTGCTGTGTGTGACCAACAGAATGTCTTTTATTAGGTGGACAAAAACAGTAACAACAGTAAAGCATGATCTATCTTTAAGGTCTATTTTTAGCCAAGCATTTACTCGTCCCCTGCTCACCCCACTGAAATACCACACAGCTACACATGCTGGATACTGTCTCCAAGTATCTCTCTGATGTTAAATGTAGCCAGCGAGGAAACAACGTATGACAAGAGGCAATGTGGGTGCTGGAAACGCATGCCGACATATCTACCATGTTTGCTAGTGTATGATTACCTGCTGAACATCTGAGTATGGCACCAGGTCACTCGCAAGCACTTGGTGGGGCTGGCTGGTGAGGGAGGGGAGAGCGAGGGGTTTCTTCTGGGGCAGACTGTTGCTCAATACAGCCAGCTTTGTACTGAAAACAAACAAAAAAAACACAAGCTTAGTGGCTTTGTTACCCTATTATTACTTAAGCTGCAGTTTAGAATTGAAGTTGATAACACAGTTTGTCACCTTGACTCTTTCACCCAATTGTTATGTCCTGAGAACCTGCAGTTTAATCAGCACCTGTATTTTAGCCTAAACAAAGTCAATGTGTTTGGTAGAAATCCAGCCATGAGGTATCATTGTAACTGAGGTTTAGGTCTGAGGGAAAAGGCCTGCGCTGTTGCAATTCTTTTTTGTTGAATCACTTCCCCCTCCCGACTTCTCCACTTGTCGGGTTGGTGTTGGCATTTTTAAACACTGTTTACGTTCCATTCTTCCCACATTCATCTAAGCAATCACAGGTGTCCCCACCAATAAGTACATGTCTTTGGATATGCAGCTGGCTCACTTTTTAATAGTCTTTAAGTCTCTGAACATCTCTTTCCCACAAGCTATAAATTAGTGAGATACAACCAGATAAAGCAACACCATAAAGCTCCATTCAGTGTACCAGGGTTCCTGCAGAATGTCTTGAAAGGCACTAAATTCATTCATTGAGAAGTAAGGCCTTAAGTGGTATTAAAATGTCTAAAATCAAATGACATGGCTATGCTTAGACATGGGCAGTGTGATTCTATGAATCTTTTTCTCTAATGCTGCATTGTAAAATGTCATAATAATGGGTAATGGCTAATGGCTTTTTTTAAATCTAATTTACTGAATGCCTCTCACATTAATATCACTCACATGAGGATATCGGAACCACCAACACTCATATTTTGTTTCCTGGCACAATGATCAGAGCAGAGGATCCACTGTCTGCTAGCAAGCTGTCTCTGTACGCTGGACATTGATGGGGAAGTATGGATTCAACAAAAGGTGGCTATTTGACCAAGAATTTGCGGCCTGGCTGAGACCAGTACAAGGCAACACATACAAGACTCTGCGTATTTTATGCAAACACTTGAACTAACTCGGCATGATGGTGGTGGAACATGCAGACTGAGAAAGACAACATTGCCAAGAAAACGTAAAATTGGTTTAAATTTGATTCCAAGAGGCATTAAAAAGTCTTTAAAAAATTAAATCTAACTCACTTTAAGCTCTAGAAACCACATGTACATACAGTATAAACAGCACAAAGTTAAGCTCAACATTTTATTAACTAAGAACTTTATCATTATGGCTCTACCAACTGAAACACACATGCTATCTTTATGGCTTATGGGCTATCTATATGTGTGATTCAGCAGGTTAATGATAACCTTCTTAAGATAAGGCCAATATAGACCCACACCCCACGCCATACCCAGATACAGAAAACAAAACAGACTGCAGAACAGCAACAGCCACTGCTCACCCACATACCTGTATTGCCGAGCTTTGTCCATGTATTCATGCTGCTCCATCATGACAGAGTCAGCTGCTGAGACATCAATGATGTTCCTGACAGAGTGGAAATAATGTAAGGTTTATGAAGGGAGCACACAAATAACTGCCTTGTTACCATGAAACAAGTGTTGAATCTGACTCGTCTACGGTTGCATGAGGAAGCGTCTTACTGTGCTGTCTTGGTGAGGATGGATGACAGGAGAGCCTGTTCATCTGTCCGCGCTGAGGGGACACTGGTAGTGATCCAGTCGGTCCCATTTGGAGGTTTGCTGACAGGGTTTGGGTGGGGGATCAGCGGTTTACGTTCATCAGGGTCCTAGAACAGGCCGATAAGTTTATGAACAAATGCTGATGAAGTTCTTAGCCCGTGACTTTTCAAGAAACCGTCAGTGTTGCAATTCAGTGCAGTAGAAAAAAGGCAAAAGAATGTGCCTCACCTACTATCTGTTTTATTCTGCATAACATTTGGCATGACAACAACATGAGCGAGTCTATGAGATGTAAAAATCCAGTACTTTGTGACCCATTAAAGGTGGTTTTTCTAGTACATATGTAAGGAAAGTAACAATTAGATGTAGCAACAAAAGCTTGAGGTACCAGCTCAACAACCATAGCAATGCATTTGTCAACAACACATGACGTAAAACATATCACTACACCACGTTTGCCACTCTTACACTCACAGGAAAACCTTAAGGGAAGCATAAACAAACAAGTTCCTACTGATTTGAACAAACTGGACTAACTTGATCTGGCTTATGTGCTCTGCTTTCTTACAAACAATACACAAGTTACATTTTCAGACTAATAAACATTACTTGAATGTGACACAAACAGAGAGGTTAGATATGACTTCCTATACTTCTCATTGGACTACTATAAAGATAAGATTAACCACATCAGAAGGAAGATATGCTGCATGAAGGCAGAAGTGACTTGTTTCCGTAAACTAAAAATAGCTGGGGTCATATGACATAAAACACATCAGGACCATGGCATTCAGAACAACAATCACTTGTGTGACTGGTGGAGCTGTTTATGTTGGATGTAATATTAAGGAATTTACTTATAAAGTTAAGGTGAATTGATGTATTTACAGATTGCTTTAGCACAAATTGGTATCAGGAAATAGCGTTAACAAGCTAAACCTTAATGTCTAATGCTAATCTTAGCAGTGAGTGTAAATATGTTGGCATATATACGGTTTTCCTCTACGTTTCTTTGCCTTCAGATCTGTAAATATTTTCTTATCCATGATCGTTTTTCTTCTACATGCTAACTTCACAGCCTGCCTTGAGTCAGGCCTTTCCCGAAGGCTTTTACTAGCGAGCTAAAGTTGCTTTTCAGGTGTCATTTCACTTTTACTACTAAAACAGGACCATTTAAGAGCCTCGTCGCACAGCAATCAAATGCATTTTATATATGTAACATCACCGATACACAAAAAACCCATTAAGTATTTTGTTTCTCGATAAAAAAAATACCATCTTTATCGGGACAGTTTTAGCCGGCTAGCAGCTAACTACCTGCTCTGTGGTCTCGTTCTCGCTGCTGTAACAGCAACCCATGTCAGCGTCCGAGGGGCGAAGCTACACAACCCCGGCTTCCCTGTTCTCCGTCAGAAACGAGCCGTGTTTATGTTCTCCAGCACACATAAAACTTTTCCCCAGCTCGGATTTACTTTAGCTTCATCTGAAGGTAGGAAGCTACTGTCAACAGCAGCTCCTCGGACGAGCTATCACATGACAGCAGCTCTGGTGCAACAACACAACGGCCACTTCCGGTATATGAGAGGCAGCTGTGGCCTCCGTCACGTGACGAGGGGGATTTTCAAATTATGAGTAGCAGTGGAACAAACATAAAAATGACTAAATAAAACAAAATAATGCATTAAATTTTTTTAAAAAAATATTCAAAGTCACACAGTTTAATAGTTTTGGTCATGTGAGACAGGGGCCCATTAAAAGCAGTTTATTTTGTGCTCCTGCAGTGCCTAGGCTATTTGTACATTGAATTATGTTTAATTGCACAACCACAAACTGACCAAAACGTTATTAAGAACATAACAGAATAGCATAGAAGTCCTTTATTGTCACTGTACCAGTACAATGCAATTTAAAATCTTCATCTGTACATAGTGCAAGTTAAAAGGGACAAGTGACAACCCAGAAAATACCATCATCACATCACCAATAAATAAGTATAAGTAAATAATCAATAATAAGAGGCAGATGTTTTTATTGCTCTTAATGTTTTTAATGTCACCCAGGCTGGAAATGAAAATTAGGGCAGTTTATAAGGCATGGGAGTTTAAAGCTCTGATGGTCCAGGAAAAGAAACTGTAAGTCTGTTGGTTTTGCTTTTAATGCTCCTGTACCGCCTGCCGGACGGTAGTAAGGTGAACAGTGAGTGACCAGGGTGGAAGGGGCCCTTTATGATTTTCCTGGAAGCGGGAGATGTCCTCCAGGGAGGGCAGACAGCAGCCAATGATTTTCTCTGCTGTGGAGATCACCCTCCGCAGCGCCTCCCTGTCTGGTGCCATGCAGCTGGCATACCACACTGTAATATGGTATGCCAAGACACTATTGATGGTAGATCAATAGAAAGCCATCAGCAGTTTCTTCTTCAGGGCCACCTTACAGAGCAGTCTCAAGAAGTGCAATCACTGCTGGGACTTTTTGACCACTGTCAGAGTGTTTGCTGACCAGGACAGGTCCTCCGAGATGTCGGTCCCCAAGAACTGATTAATGATCGTCTCCTTTGTTTTATGGGTGTTGAGTGAAAGGTTGTTCCTGGGGCACCACACCAACAGCCTCTGCACCTCATCACTGCATGCAGACTCATCTCTTCCAGTTATGAGGCCAACCACGGTGGTGTCATCAGCAAACTTAATGATTGTGATTTCAGCATAGGAGTACATGTAGGGCTCTAGTTCTTGGCACGTAATGACACTGCCATGTGTAATTGGCTTTGTGTGCTGTATTTAACAGAAATGTAGATGTGACAGGATACAGACCTTCATGGAACATACTCAGTCTGGTTCAGGAGCGTAGATATAAACAGTGCAGGCAGTGAAGAGAGTGGTTGGAGGGTCCGCGCTCTCCAGAGCAAAAAACGGGCCCTTGCAAGTGATTCAACTTGCCCAACTTGTGCTTCAAAGAGGACCTCACCTTAAAATACAAATGCTGTCATTTGCTATATGTGCCCTTGAGAAGGCAAACCCATTTCTGTCAATGTATGTTTTTGTTTTCTTCTGTGAAATAGTCAGTAGAAATCTTTAACAAAATTATATGTTCATTTTACATGAACTATATAAGCTATAAATAAACTATTTTAAAATCAATTTAAGGAATAATTCCTTATTTTATATGGTATTTTTGTCATACCCAGATTTGTAGTGTGAGGATGTATGTTGATGCTGTCCAACGTCAAGTCTGTATTTGATGTGACAATACCATGAAATGTGTGGTAGCTGTTTTGACGCAAAATCTGGCACACTGTTTGACCTCCAAATACTTTAATAACTCTGCCGATGAGCCATTCTTGGTGTGCTATGCTGTTTGATTGCACTGCACTATACTTGAGTTTTAATTCCACAAGCTGGGCACTGCTTTTCTCTCCTTTTCCTATAACAGAGGATTGCAAATTTAGTGAGTTTGATCTGTCTATACTCATAATACCACCACTACTGTTACTGAGCTAAATCAAATAGCAGCAGCAGAGGGGAACAGGACGAGGCACGTTGGTGCACATATGGCCGTCTCCCTGGAGAGAGATGAAAGGGTTTTTGACACCCTGTGGCTGAGTACGATGACAGAGTGCCTCACACAGTAATTCGCTAACACAAAACAGTTACATTTTATTTCACAATACTGACAGTTAATGTTTTTCGAAAGTCTTCATACACCAAATCAGCTTTCTGTTCTTACGCTAC
Source organism: Epinephelus lanceolatus (assembly GCF_041903045.1). Taxonomy (NCBI): domain Eukaryota; kingdom Metazoa; phylum Chordata; class Actinopteri; order Perciformes; family Serranidae; genus Epinephelus; species Epinephelus lanceolatus. Next base: position 32,644,171 of record NC_135737.1, read on the forward strand.
AATAGACTGGTTGCTGCTACGTTGTTACTGGTTCTGGATTATGGTGATTTGTTGCACGTGAATGTGTCTGTTTGCACATGTTAGTTACTGCACATCATAGTGCACTGAGATTTGTTACAAAAGCCCTCACTCATCACTGTACACTTTATTCCAGGACTGGTTGGCCTTCTTTGACTTTTCGTAGACTCCATCACTGGTATTTGTTCATTTAAAAAGCCATACTGGGTAAACTCCCGTCGTGCATTTGTACTTTGATTGAACAGACATCTGACTCTACAGTCTGAGATTTCAGGACTTAGTTTTGTTTTTTGTTCCTAGTGCACGGACCGAGCTGGGAAAGAAAGCTTTTATGTGCTCTGCTCCTCTCACTTTGAATAACCTTCAAAAAAAATTGAAACTACATGATTTGGTCTCTCTGCCTGACTTTAAACTCTTATAAGTACAAGGATGAATGAATCCGTTAGGTCTTGTCATTGTGTGTAAGTGTTCTAATATCCTCCTGAGACCCTGTGTCCTCATATGAGGACATCACATTTTGGTTTCCTGCACCTTATACTTCATTCTTCTTAACTTAGACCTGTTGTCCTCATTCGTGGACACTTTTTTGTGCCATCTAGTGGCAGTAAGAGCACAATACACTAATCCATGTACAAACAAGATGGCAGCCATCTCTGCCTAGTCAGTCTGCAGCCGATCCTGACACGAAAGTCAACAAGGTCCAAAACCTGATCACATTTTATGGTTGAAACTTGTTTACTTATGATTGAGAATGTTTGTAGTTTGATATGGCAACAGATTTGACCAATTTTAGCAATAGTAACAAGCTAAAGGCCCAAACATACTCGGGCGGAACGTACGTGGAACGGACTCCGCGGAGGTCCGCGCAGACTCAAAGCGGACGTCCGCAAACCCTCTGCGCACAAAGCTCAGATTTTACGACCGCACGGACTCCGCTCCGCGCACCAGTGACTGCTCGGCATGTATTTTTCACATCACAGGGATTTTTCACAGACATTTTTACAGGAAACTACGATGCGGAAGTGCGCTCGACTATGGAAGCCCGAATGACTGCGGACATTCCTCGCGGAGTCTGTTCCGCGTACGTTCCGCCCTAGTATGTTTGGGCCTTAAGACTCGGTTAATTAAGAAGTACTTGTTTGAAGACATTGGGACTTAATTATCATTGACAATGTTTTGTTTTTTATACTTATCTGGTCAAATTGATCCCACGTAGCTAGAGGAAATTAAAAATGCATACCAAACAAAAGTCTGGGTCTCAGGAGGGTATTTTACATTACTGTGCATCTTCTGTGTTTTAAATTGTGTGGTTGTTTGGCTGTTAATTTTTGTATGCTGCTGTCTTGGCCAGGTCTCCCTTGTAAAAGAGATCGTTGATCTCAATGAGACTCACCTGGTTAAATATGGGTCCAATAAAAATGTTAATTTTCTAAATATTTGACCAACATCATAAGAACAAATGTGCAACTTCAGTATGTATTTGAAAGTATGTGTCATACGAATATTTCTGTCTAGTCTGTCTTTACACAGTAACTTATGTGGGCATACAAGGAACAGCATCCTTACTTTGTTTGTTCTGTGTCTGCCACAAAGTGTGCTGTTTACAGCATGAATGCCAAACTAAAGAAACAGAAACAGTATGCAGTGAGGCAGGCACCAGTCTGATGGGGAGGGATGATGACTGGGAGGCGCCTGCCCTCTCATTAACCCCCCGTTTCCTCCACACCTCTTTGTTTACACCTACATGCCGGTCAAGTCCAGACAGAGAGGCAGAAGCTTTGCAGACAGTCAGTCACTCTGTTCTTACTGAAACAACAATGTGTGTCTCTATGCTCAGCTTTATTCTGCTGTTTGGGCTTTCCCATGCGTCTGACACCGCTGCTCCAGCCCAGCTCGGGCCGCCGTCGCTTGTGTTCAGCTCCTCGGTCCGCTCGGTGTGTAAACCCATCCCGAGCACCTTGTCTCTGTGCCACGGGATCGGCTACAGGAACATGCGGATCCCCAACTTGCTCGGCCATGACACGCTGAAGGAGGCCCAGCAGCAATCGGCGGCCTGGCTGCCCCTCATCTCCAAACTGTGCCACCGGGACACCAAGAAGTTTCTGTGCTCGCTGTTCGCTCCGGTGTGTCTGCCGGAACTCAGCGGGCCGGTGAGCCCCTGCAGGAGCCTGTGCGAGGCCGTGCGGGACGGGTGCGTGCCCGTCATGAGCGCGTTCGGGTTCCCCTGGCCGGAGATGTTCAACTGTACCCGGTTCCCGCGCGCGACCGAGCTTTGTATCCCTGTAACCGGGGAGCAGGAGGGGCGGACGGCAGAGGAGGTCAGGCACGAGGAGGCGCTGAAAGGTGAGTGGATAGTCTGTTTGGCTTCACCTTTTAAAAAACAAAAATTGATTTATTATCACTAGTGAACTGTCAGCTACTTTTAAATCAACATCATTGTCACCTTCAAGTCATTTTTATATTAATAGTAACACTCAACACATGTTTCACTGTTGTATATCTACATAAACATTATTATATGTGTTAAATGCACTGGCCTTTAGATTTCTATCCCTGCTGCAGTAAGTCACACTGCCTCAAGTGCATCATTATACTATTATCTTGGAATGTACAGTACAGGCCAAAAGTTTGGACACACCTTCTCATTCAATGCGTTTTCTTTATTTTCATGACTATTTACATTGTAGATTCTCACTGAAGGCATCAAAACTATGAATGAACACATATGGAGTTATGTACTTAACAAAAAAAGGTGAAATAACTGAAAACATGTTTTATATTCTAGTTTCTTCAAAATAGCCACCCTTTGCTCTGATTACTGCTTTGCACACTCTTGGCATTCTCTCCATGAGCTTCAAGAGGTAGTCACCTGAAATGGTTTTCCAACAGTCTTGAAGGAGTTCCCAGAGGTGTTTAGCACTTGTTGGCCCCTTTGCCTTCACTCTGCGGTCCAGCTCACCCCAAACCATCTCGACTGGGTTCAGGTCCGGTGACTGTGGAGGCCAGGTCATCTGCCGCAGCACTCCATCACTCTCCTTCTTGGTCAAATAGCCCTTACACAGCCTGGAGGTGTGTTTGGGGTCATTGTCCTGTTGAAAAATAAATGATGGTCCAACTAAACGCAAACCGGATGGGATGGCATGTCGCTGCAGGATGCTGTGGTAGCCATGCTGGTTCAGTGTGCCTTCAATTTTGAATAAATCCCCAACAGTGTCACCAGCAAAACACCCCCACACCATCACACCTCCTCCTCCATGCTTCACAGTGGGAACCAGGCATGTGGAATCCATCCGTTCACCTTTTCTGCGTCTCACAAAGACACGGCGGTTGGAACCAAAGATCTCAAATTTGGACTCATCAGACCAAAGCACAGATTTCCACTGGTCTAATGTCCATTCCTTGTGTTTCTTGGCCCAAACAAATCTCTTCTGCTTGTTGCCTCTCCTTAGCAGTGGTTTCCTAGCAGCTATTTGACCATGAAGGCCTGATTGGCGCAGTCTCCTCTTAACAGTTGTTCTAGAGATGGGTCTGCTGCTAGAACTCTGTGTGGCATTCATCTGGTCTCTGATCTGAGCTGCTGTTAACTTGCGATTTCTGAGGCTGGTGACTCGGATGAACTTATCCTCAGAAGCAGAGGTGACTCTTGGTCTTCCTTTCCTGGGTCGGTCCTCATGTGTGCCAGTTTCGTTGTAGCGCTTGATGGTTTTTGCGACTCCACCTGGGGACACATTTAAAGTTTTTGCAATTTTCCGGACTGACTGACCTTCATTTCTTAAAGTAATGATGGCCACTCGTTTTTCTTTAGTTAGCTGATTGGTTCTTGCCATAATATGAATGTTAACAGTTGTCCAATAGGGCTGTCGGCAGTGTATTAACCTGACTTCTGCACAACACAACTGATGGTCCCAACCCCATTGATAAAGCAAGAAATTCCACTAATTAACCCTGATAAGGCACACCTGTGAAGTGGAAACCATTTCAGGTGACTACCTCTTGAAGCTCATGGAGAGAATGCCAAGAGTGTGCAAAGCAGTAATCAGAGCAAAGGGTGGCTATTTTGAAGAAACTAGAATATAAAACATGTTTTCAGTTATTTCACCTTTTTTTGTTAAGTACATAACTCCACATGTGTTCATTCATAGTTTTGATGCCTTCAGTAAGAATCTACAATGTAAATAGTCATGAAAATAAAGAAAACGCATTGAATGAGAAGGTGTGTCCAAACTTTTGGCCTGTACTGTATATCTTTGCACAATGCAAAAATTTGAGTCCGACTGATATCAGCATGCCGATACCACTGGCCGATATAGCTTGTTACTAATGGAGTATCAGTGCTGCTTATTTCTGTTTAAAGGTAACAGGAAAACGTATGTTAAAGAAAAGTTTGAGTTCATTTTATAAGTGTCGCTATTATAACGTTTGTTCAGTTTTTGTTTTTTTTTACATAAAATGAAGCAAACTTCATGTCTTGATCAAAACTGACCTTTCTTTGACCCTTTGCGGTGGTCCGACAAACTGACAAATCAACAAATCATATCTTTGGAAAAATGAAACAGTGATTCCAGAGAGAAGCAGACAGAGGGGTCTACAGTCTGTGTTTGAAGGATATATCCAGGATGTCAAACTGACTCAGCAGCAACAACAGGTTAAAAAGACAAAGATAGTTAGAAGCTAAAGCCGAACTATAGGCTACAGATCACAGTGTAAAAGTGAACCACCACATCACTGCTGATCGCCACACAAGACAGTGAATATAAAGGGAAACTTTGCTGATATTGAAACAGCTGTGTGGCATCGCAGTGTGTGCAGATGAACGGTGTTTGGCTTTGCCCCTGTGCTGCTGCCAGCACCCGGACCTCCGCCGCTGGACAGGCAGGGATCTCCAGGGGAAGTCAAACAACATTCATCTGCGCACACTGCGATGACACACAGCTGGTTCAATATCAGCAAAGTTTCCCTCCTTCCCTTCACTGGTTCCTGTACAGCAGGATTGGCCTTTTTTTTCACTGTTATAATCACTGAAAAACAAAAGCAGCATGTGTATACATTCAGTAGGCTATATCTTCAGTAGCTAGCTAGCTAACCCTACACTTTTCAGGGACTAATTTTGGTTTTGGAACAGGGAAGAAATGTATATCTTTTTCCAACCTCTCCAGGTAACGAGTATCATTAATACACGACGTGCCCCAGACACAACATTTAGCTCCAAATCCACAAAACCAGCCTGAAAATCAAGGAAATCTTAAACGATTGCATTAGAGTCAATGGAGCACACCTGTGTTGTTGTCGGACCCTGGTCTGAGCTGGCCTGGTGCTACATCTCACTACCTTTATTGAGACACTCGCAGTCATCTAATCCCCTCTCCTTTCTACCCCCAGGGAGTATTATCTGTGACGCCTGTAGTTTGGCAGCTGAAGGAGAAAATGACATCCAGGAAAACTTCTGCCACAGTCCATACGGTGAGAACAAACTGATGTAGATTAAGTTAGCTACAAAATCCATTCTTTTTTTTTCTTTTGAACATGGAGCACAACACAGGATAACCCTCTGTATTATAACTCCAGTTTAAAAAAGCAGCCAACAGAACTGATCTATTCATAGAGATAGAGATTGTTTTACAATGTGTCTGAAATGGCACCTGTTAAATAGTTTTCTCTCTCTCTGTCTCTGTCGCAGCATTAAAAATGCGTCTGGGCAGTGTGTCGATGGTGGGAGGGGACCGTCAGCTGGTGCCTACGGCCCGCAGCCGCATTCTGAGGTGGGCAGGGGGAAGTGCAGAGAGGGCAGAAGGAATAGGAGGCGCAATGGCCCACAGTGCTTTGTGGCTGCAAGAAGGAGGCACCTGTACTTGTCCCGGCTTGGACTCTGCAGAGACCAACGAAGACAGGAGGTGGTTAGAGGAGGAACAGATGGACAAGAGAGAAGCAAAAGAAGGAGGAAAGGTGGGGAAAGGGGCCCAGAGTGCATGGTACCTGGCCCTGGCTCAGGCCGAAGAGGGACGACTGGTGCTGACTCGACTGGTGAGGTGGACCAGAGAGGACAAAGAGCTGAAGAAGTTCATCAGAGTGCTCCTTAAACAGTCCTGTCCAGAGCTGTAGACTAGGAGTCATCAACCATTGCGGTCCTTGTCCATGGACACTGCTTTGTGTGAATCACATGAGCACAGATTTGTTAGATACTATGTTAATGAGCCAGATGAGTTTGTAGAGATCTGTAAATCTGCATACTGGCCACTTTCTTGATGAACTGCTCCTGATTAACTCTGAAAAAGGTGCTAAATCCCCAACACTCACTAACCAATCAACTCTCCCTTGCTAAGTACATAATACTTTGTGTCCCATCAAGTTAAGCAGTGTATTGACTTGTTACCAAATGCATCATTGTACCATGATTACTTTACCATTACTCACAATTGATGTAAAAATAGAGCATCATTTTACTAAACTCACAAATTATTATTGTTTTCTTTTGTTAAGTTAGTGATTATCAGACAGAGAGCGGAGGCCTGTACTATGAAACCAGTTCAACCTACCTAGAATATCTTTTCATTATCTGACTTGACGGACCCTAACATTGGCCGTCTGGATAACTGGCACTACAAAGCTGGTTATCAACTAGTTCAGTCAACTCTGGGTTTTCATATTTAGCCACAAGCGTGTTCATTGGGGAGGGGGCTGCAGTGATAGAATCAGAGTGTAAATAGCAACTGTCTGTCAATTTTGCTTCATAGTACAGGCCTCTGATGTTTACATAGCTCATTGTTATTACCAATGACTCCATAATTCTGGAAATGTAACGCAGGCAGCGATGGTAAAGGTCCAGACACAGCAAACCGACGTCAGAGACCTAGTGACAACAAAGGCCGACTGTTGCATTGTCTCACTTCAGCTGTGTCTCGGCCAAAGAGTTGCACTTGAATACAACGCATAGACTACAGCCAACTGTCAGCTATAACATATGTTGTGCCTGCATGAGCGGAAATAACTCTCCATACCAACAGGCTGTGGTAGTCTATATTCCTCATTAAAAAGGGAAACCAGAGAACGAAGAGGATTCAAGATGCTAGTTAGCCAGTTAGCACATTAACAACACAACCTGGTGTTTAAAAAGCAAAAGATGTTTACCATGAACAATGAGACAATTACGAACTGTTTCCGCCAAAGAGCTCAATGGTTAACAATAATCTTACCTAACAACTTTGTTTTGATCTCACACCCTTTTGACTTCCATTTCTCTTCTCGTCCTTTGAGCTTACTTGCCAGAGGGATTTCTCTCATCAATGGGCTCCACCAATCCAATGTGCTGAATCAGCCGACAAGTGCCAACGGTGCTGAACAAACCGCAAAAATCTTGGGCGACAGATGCTCACCGACAGCCTGGCATTGACAGCTGATTGTCGGCTTGGTGTGCCAGGGCCTAAGGCATTGTTATAATAGTTACTTCTACACATGGCATGAGTTTTATGAGTGAAATCACGTCAGGCAGCTACAGTGTCGAGTCACATCAAAAGAGAAGCACTGAAAAGAAAGGAAACGTGGTGTGAACAATAAATCATTAAGATCTTCGTTTGGTCTCTATTTTTTTTTTCATTTATTACAATTATTTGTACCTAATGTGACTCTCATGTAGGTTTTTTACACAATTAATAGATTTTTTTATTTAAACAAACTAATAAAAATGTATATCATGTTGAGGTACATCAGATTATATTCCATGAATTAGGTTTTTAGGTGTGTTTGTTTCTTTCTTGACCTTTCCATCATGACTCAGTAAAGAAATTTGATTCCACACAGACACACACCTGTTGCTGTTAACTCGATATATCAAATGTCTCACGCTGCCTCTCTCTGTCTCACTGTCTTACTGTCTCTGCACCTATTCTAAATATCTGAGCAAGAGGTAATGTGTGTGTCTGATCAGAAATGACAAAGGCTGGTGTTTAGCAGTCACACAGTTAGTGGCGTTACTGTCAACATCTGTTCTTTGGAAATAATTACAGGACAGATACTGTCATGCACGTGATACATGAATTATTCACATCTCCAGGTCTCTTACCTTCTCTGAGACACACACACACACACCTCTCTGTGTTTCTGTGGCTGAAGCTCCACTTTCATCTTTATCAACGGCGCTTTCGGCAAACTTTTAAGTCACCAGGTGAGTTTGTCTGTTTTTCATGGGACAGTAAGTGAGACTTTATTTTGATTCACATACTTTGTTATACTATCTCTTGTGTGGTGCAGAAAGCCTGCGGTTACCTGAGGCAGTAGAAACATCTAGAGAGGCACAGCACTTTCTCTCACATCTACCGCAAGAGCGAAGCATGAAAGATGGTTCCTGTGGAGATCTTGCATAACTCAAAACTAGGACAGTCTGTGTCAGATGTGTTTAATCACTTTGAAATTTGTTGTTTCAGGGAGAGATTATTAAAATAATAATATCAGACTGTATTAAAATGGTCTCATAATAATGGCCCTTTTTGGTATTCCCAAAATGTACCTTAGAATGATGTACACTTTTCCAGCTTTATTTGCATTAAGTAAAGATCTTTTGTCAGTTGTGAGTGATCGTTCAGTAGTTTTGTCGTAATTAATTAATGGCTTTGATCATTTAACACATGGAACACTACAAAAGCACCAGACTAGCTGCAGAGTCTTGATACCACAAAGAGATTTGTGGAGTCTCAAGGCCATGCCCATGAAGACTACATGTGGTAACAATCAATTTGCCTCTAAAAATGTACTGAAATTACATATGATGTTACTGCAAAGGACTATCACTTCAGTTTTTTGCACCTTCACTGCAGAATACTACCGCTGGTATGTGCCTGACAGTTACAAAACTTCAGGCGTCAGCAAGCATCAGGAGGAAATGGCTGAAAGATCTTGCAGCACTGATGGACAGATAAAGCAAAGTTTGTTTATAGTTTGTACTTCCTCCCACTCCTTTTTGGACACGCAAATCAAATCATTATGTGCTGTTTTCAGTTTTCATGCTTCCTTTAGTGTCCTGTGTTTTTTTTTAACGTCTGTCTACTACTGTATGATTATTTGGGTTATTTTCTACTTACATGGTTGAAATAAACTGCTACTAACTTCCTTTAAACTATTAAGGATCTTACTGCACCTGAACATCTATACCAGAGGTCGAAAGGGCAGTGTGATAGCTTCTTTTTGACACTACAGGGCAGCACTGTTTGATTTCAAATACAGTAGGCCAATGCAATTCTAGTCCATTGATGTACAGAGAGCAGGGAGACATCACCACCTTACCACCTCATTCAAACAAAGAATAAATACATCTATTATGTTGACATAAACAACACTGAACATAACTAGGTACGAGTGTCTGATGAATCTACTTGTGCGTTTCTTTAGATGAGCTAGGATGGTGTCTCCTGCTATTGCTCTGGCCTTCCTTCCCCTCCTGCTGACTATCATCATCAGGTGCCGCTTCTACTTCGTGCTGTTCTATCGGGCGGTCCTGGTCAGGATATGGAACGACTGTGTTACTGGCCTGAGCCGCGAGGAGCGTGCCTACCAGTACGTCCTCACTCATGCCACCCCTGGAGACCCCGACAGCATCCTGGACGCCTTCGATGTCTGGTGCAGCAAGGTGGAGTTCATCAGCAACATTGGGCCTAAGAAAGGTGAGGAGGATATTGACCTTACACAGAAATTTATCTGGTGACAGGCATGATTTTACATGATGTGTTTCGTGCGAAGGGAAAATCCTGGATCGTCTGCTGATGGAGCAGAGCCCTCTGACGGTGCTGGAGCTGGGCGCCCACTGTGGGTACAGCACTGTGCGGATGGCCCGGTCTCTACCCCTGGGTGCCAGGCTCTATAGCATCGAGATGGACCAAAGAAATGCTGCTATCGCTGAGAAAATCATCCGTCTGGCAGGGTTTGACGATGACACGGTGAGAGAGCAGAAACTTAAACATTATAGCCTATATATCCATGTGCTAAAGGCCCAATGACCTGCCTACAGAGCATCACCTTTATTTTTTACATAAATCCCTGTTTTTCTGTGTTTCATGTATTGAATATGGAGAGTTTTATACCAATGAGACATCGATGCTGTGTGTTCCACAGGTGGAGCTCATTGTGAATCCATCTGACGAGGTGATCCCTCGGCTGCGGTCTGACTACGGTTTGGAAAGGCTAGATTTTGTCTTCATGGACCACTGGAAGAAATGCTACCTCCCTGATCTGCAGGTGACTCAATAAATTATTAGAAAGTACATTTACATATGAATTAAAGGTCCAGTGTGTAGGATTACGCACAATATATTGGCAGAAGTGAAATCTAATAAAATACGGATGTTTTCTTCTGTGTATAATCACCTGAAAATAAGAATCATCATATTTTTGTTACCTTAGAATGAGTTTATACCTACATAAGGAGCAGGCCTTGTCCGCAGATTCCAGCACAATACAGTGGCCAAGAAAGACAAACCAAACACTGGCTCTAGACAGGGACATTAATGTTTTTGCGTCACCGTAGTTAGCAGCTCCTCCACGATGAGCCAAACAGCATCAGAAAAACACTGATTTTTAACATGAAACTGCTTTATTCAGTATTATTACTGGTTTTAATCACCTGGTCTGTTTATTTTGGAGAGGAAGAGACCACTGTGAGTAATTCGGCTCAACACTAAGGGAATTCTAATAGAGATTTTAAACTTAACACATGGGATAATTTTCAGTTAGATGTAATCCGCACTCCTCACCGCTAGATGTCATACATACTGCTCCTTTAAAATCCTCTTTTATAGTTAACTGTCCTATGGCTGGTAGGAAATAAAAATATAAAGTCTTACATAGAACTTTCAGCTGTAGGAACCTTGATATTACCTAGTGTAAGTAAACGTTGTCTATATTAGTAGAGTTATGAAGATAAATTGTAAGTTGGCTAAAGCTTTAAAAAAAAAATTGAATCAGAAGACTAGGTTTTCACATAAGAGAAATTTGCTTTGATGTATTGGTGTATATTATGAACACAGCGAGAGAAAATGTAATGAAAATTAAAAGCAATTATTGCAAAAAAACAGAAAACAATGTATAAGGAAATTAGAATAAAAATACGAAAAAATACTATTAAAAAAGTGTGCAATATAGTCCAAGTCCAGCCTGCAACCCCTGCTGCGTGTCAGTCACCACTCTCTCTCTCTGTCTCCCCGTTTCACACACTGTCCTGTCCATTATAGGCAAAAAGCCCACAAAAATAATCAAAAAAATGAAAAAGCAGTTTTTAGAAGGATATCAAGGTGTGTTAATAATATAAATGCAACTGAAATTGTTCTTAAATTAATATCTTTTAGTTGGGATCCTCCCCATTGTTACCTGGTCAACTCCTTCAGCTACATGATACTGTGTGTGTGTGTGTGTGTGTGTGTGTGTGTGTTACAGATGCTGGAGGGCTCTGGTCTGCTGGGAAAAGGGTCTATGATCGTTGCAGACAACGTGCTGTTCCCCGGGGCTCCAAAGTTCCTCAGACATATTCGCAAGAGTGGCCTGTACGAGTGGAAGGTCCATCGGGCCACACTTGAGTACAGCAAAGGCATCAGGGACGGGATGGCTGAGCTGGTGTACCAGGGAATCAAATAGACTACACTGTTAGACAGATACACATTTTTGGAGTAGCGAGGGATGAACTGATGATAGTAAACCTTATGTAAAAACTAATCTGAAAGAAAATGTGATGAAAAACAGTTTAAATAATTCCCTGAAAAGCTGCATTCACCTGAAAATTGCAACCCTATGTGCACAACACTTGTCTTCATATGGAAATATTATCTACCTTTTTATTCCTGTTGGGGATCCCTGTCATTATCCTCTCCCACCTGTCTTTTAAAAGCAGGAAAAAGTCTTCAAAAAATATCACAAATTTTGAGAAAAAAGAGGATCAATTCATTAAATATGCAAATTAAACTTAATGATGTGTATTTTTTTATTAGTTTATTATAAATATCCTTTATGTACAAGTTCAATACTGAAGAAAATATTGGCCTTTAGCTGGGAAATGTTAACATTACCTGTTCAAATCTTTCCAGATATCAAATGTTTAATGGCATAAAGTGAACTGTGGACATCAGTACCACCCCAATCACAAATTTTATTACCACCAAATTCACAGATCTCTTTATCAGTACTGGGTGTATCCCAACACACACCCCTTACTTCCATGTTACATTTTGTGAGTGTGTTTTTTCAATCAATAAGATACTAAAATGTAGACAACAGAAAAACACAGTTTCATCAAAATTATTTAATTTAATACAAAACGTCAAGGCCTCTGTTCGTTTGAGTACAAATAAGCAAAGGCTTGGCAAGCAATCCTTTTAGATAAATATGTGAGTATCTGGATGGACACTGTTTTATGTATTTCAACTGACAGTCATCAACAGTAATGGCTGCTTTTACCTTTGACAGAGTTGAAAAATAAAAAATATCATCTTTTATTTAAATAACAACTGATGATTTGTCTGAATTATTTCGCAAGCATTTATGAAGATTTCACCACAAATGTGAAATCCGTAACAAAAGATTAGCAGCTAACACGACACTCTGAAACAGAATTGCACTATATGATATTTGTTAGTCTCCTTAATAGGTAACAAATTATTTAGCTGACTGAACTGTTGTTGGTGCTCAGTCAGCTGTTTGGAGGCTTTCTGAGAAGTGGCACATGATTGAGATATGACAAGGTCAAAGTTTAAATGAAAGATCACTGGGCTGATGGCTACTGTTGTCACCGTGTGGGTGTGTGCCCGACTGGTTACAAAACAGCAGGACCTTGTGTGTGAGTGAATGGGTGTGTGTGTGTGTGTGTGTGTGCTAGGTGGCAACGCTCACAGCATTTTACAACTACGTCCTGGGCCTTCAAAGGCCAACTGCAACTTAAAATGAGACACTTTGTGTTGGACTCACCCAACCTCCTGCTGGAGGACATCACGATGTAAGCTCGTGACTACTTTTTCTGTATACACAAATAAAAAATATATCTGTGTCACAGATTGAAGGAACAGCAGTCGTGTTTTATGTGGGGAGTAAAAATTCAGTGCCAGACAGCTTGATGGAGACTAAAATTGTCTTTTGTCTTAAATCATCCATTGGTCTTGGTCTTGATCGGGTCCCTCCATGTCCACCTGACAGAAAGAAACAGAGCTAGATTAAAGGCTATGTTTTCACTTTTTGGGGAGAAGAAAGGAAGCTAAAAAGGGAACAACAATTTTATGTAATTTAGAGTATTTTTCAGTGTATTTTAGAGATTTATTCATTGTGCCTTTAATTCAAAAATATCAATTAAAGGAGCAGTGTGTAGAATTTAGTGACAACAAGCGGTGAGGACTGCAGATTGCACCCATCTGAAAATTCTCCCATGTGCCAAGCCTGAACTTCCACTTAGGATCCCTTCAGTGTTTACTGCTCTAGAGATTTTTACAAGGAGCCAAAATCTGCAGAGGTCTCTTCCTCTCCATAATAAATGAACCAGAGGTTTCATTTATAAACATTGCGTATGCACAAAACAAGGCCTGAAAGAGGTGTATGCCACTTCCCACACAAAAGCTGTGATCTATGAAAGCAGACTTGATGGGAGAAACTTTGACCCATGCCTACGAACATTTTGGAGACGGGAAATTGGCGATGCAGATAGTGAGGTGAAAGCCTGAGTGTAGAAACCTCACATTTTTGGCTACCAGTAAACACACCGAATAAAGTGTGACATACTTTATTATGTGCTCACCTCTTTTCTCTGATAACTTAAGATCAAGACGATCAGGAGGTTTTTACCAAAATCCGGATTATCCAGAGGTTACCTCCTCTCCTACACAAATGACACGGTAATTTAAACCAATAAAAACACCAAATAAAGCAGTTTCACGTAAAAAAAAAAAAAAGTGTTTCTGACACTGCTTGTTGCAGAGGGGCTACTTACTATGGTGGGCGACACAAAAACGCAAATGACCCTATCGAGACCCAACATTTGGTTAGTCTGTTTTGGACTATTGGAGAAATATGGCTGTGCAACACGGTGAACTCTGTGGACGAGGATCCACTCCCTATGTAGATATAAACAACTCCTTCTCAGGTAACGAAAACACAGCAATTCTTATTTTCAGGTGATTATACCCTTAAGACAACATACTTGTTATATCCCCCTAAATCCTGCACACTGGTCCATTAAGTTACGTATATTTAAACAAATTCTTTTTTTCTTAACAGTGTCGAGCCATGTGAAAATGATACACTAGTTGCCCTCAGTCATTTAACGCTATACTGACTGCAGGGCAGGGAAAATACTTCATCATAATTCAAAGCACCTCATTAATCTCGCCATCATCAGGTGACTCATTGTAGTCATTCATCTCATCCATGTCCTGCATGTCCTCTTCATCTTCTGAATCTTCCTCACTGTCCTCCTCATCCTCGTCATCCTCCTCTTCCTCTTCCTCATATGCCCCCTGCGCCACAGTAAAGCCAGATGACATATATGAAGGAACCATGTTACTAGTACATGTGTCATAGTGTGGCATGGTGAAAATCAAGAGCAGCATTTTCATTTCAAATGCATCTGTTGAATAGATCTAAAGGACACATTACGTCAAAAATAGGTTTCCCAATGGGCATCAGGTTGTTGTCTTTCTCAGCAATGCTCTGCAGCTGTGGTAGAGATAGACAGAGAGCACATGTTAAGATGTTAGCATGGGGAGAGGGAGAAAGACCCTGTGTCTCAGCTGAGGTGTTTACCCATGTTTGGTGCTGCTGCTCCTGCTGATGCAGCTCCGTCTCGTCCACACAGGGTCGGTCAAGGTTGAACCAGAGGGACTCCGTTATCCGGGGGAAGAGAGAGGGGAACAGCGTGGACATGTCTGTCACAAGGGGACAACGACAAACACGGTGACAGTTAGCGACCCTGTGTGTAGCCCAGAGGTTTTAACGCTAAAATAAAAAACAATAAAGCCCTGGTTTTCTAGAAAAAGGGGAGCCAGAGTGTATGTGTCGATACAAACGCAATTTTAAATGACTAAGTAGTGGTGGAGGGACACGGTAACGTTCAGTTAACGCAACGTTAACACATCGCTAACGTACGATATTAAGTCGTCCTGTTTTTTGTTAACAAACAAACTCTTAAATGTAAAAGATAGCGACAAAAATGTGGTATTTTACCCGCTATTTGTTGCGTTATTGAAGATAATATACTTACCTGCCAGGCTATCGCTCCAGCTTTCAAAAAAATTCAAAACAACTCTAACCGGAAGTCGCTGATGTTCATCACTCAATACTTCCGGAGTCCTCTAGTCCTGTGTCACTTCACAATAGTTCCGCCAGGGTGGCAGCAGTAGAGCCAGGAAAGTGAACCAGAAACACGAATAGACTTTGGTAAGTATGTTAATAGTGATGTTAATGTTCTGTGTAGATAGTAATGCAAATATTCCCTGATGTAGTTTGTCGAAAAAATACTGATTAATATGTCAATCAACAGCGAGGGACACCTGTTGTTAACATAGTAAATGGTTATTATATGGGCATTTTCCTCCATCTGTGAACCTGAGTGTTAATTTTTCGACCAATAAATTGCATTGTAAATAAATATAAAGGTAGAAGACTGAATTTATTACGTTCATCTTTTGTTTCACACAGAGCATTTGGCAATAGGGAATGTAGGAACTAAAGTTGTTACCAAAAGTGCAGGTCCGAGTCATTGTTTTCAAGTCTGAAGTCTTCCCAAGTCCAGTCCAAAGACAGGACAGGCAAGTGCTGATTCAAGTTCCAAGTCAAGACTAACAAGTCCCGACTCTTGTACCACATCATAAACTTTGAGTTTCAAGTCTTAAATAAGTCGCAATGTGCTCTTCACCACCAGATGTTGTGCCATTTTAATAACAGGTAGCCTAAATAATATATTAAAATTTACAAATATCATGAACGCTTTTCAAAATTCGATTTTTTTTGTTTAAAACACATTTGTTAAAACAACTGGCTAATAAAAATAAAAGTAGGGCTGACATTGCACTTTCATATAGGCCTACCACTATCAGTACTACAACAGAATGAATTTTGTGTGTCTGTCCTGACTTCTTGTAAACTCATTTTATACTGGAAAAAATGTCCATAGATTTTCTCTTCCCAAATTTGCAAAATATTTTCTGTTCAACTAGTCTTCCTTGAAAGTGATATTGTATGTTGTTGCACACTTTATGTTTTATGTCTAAATGAAAACACTTAAAAACTACTTTAAATGCCATACTTTCTAATCTTTGCATGGGGAAAGGTGTCAAGTATTTTGATTTCAAAATGCTCAAGTTCAAGTGAAATCACGAGTCATTGGTGTTAAAGTCCAAGTCGGGCTGCAAGTCTTTCTTGTTTGACTCGAGTCCAAGTTATGTCATTGAAGTCCACGCTTATGCTAATGACAAACCATACTGGTGGTTTAATCTAAATATATTAATTATTAACCTTTATTTTTGTTACTCATCAATGAAATCAAAACGTACATTGACTCAATCTTCAAGTCCAACAGTGAGAAAGCTGTTGAACCGACACTTGTACAAATTAACCGCCCACTTCAGTGTGTTTGTAGCCTAGCGTTAAAAGTTTTATTTGAATCACGAGATGACCAACACAGATGCAGCAGAAACTTATCTTAACTGCCCCCTTTTTTTACTCCTCTTCCTGCCTTCCTAGGTCACACTAACATGTCACATCAAATGTCAAGTGTGCGTGTGTGTGTGTGTGGGTGTAAGAGAGAGAGAGAGAGAGAGAGAGAGAGAGAGAGAGAGAGAGAGAGAGAGAGAGAGAGAGAGAGAGAGAGAGCGAGAGCAAGGGAAGACCTTGAGATAAGACAAACAAAGATGTAATAAAATTCTGACCAAATACCCACCACCTCTTTCACATTCCTTCGTTCTATCTCAAGCACCCTCACAAATGAAGCAGACTTTGGACTTTGGAAACATTCACACACATATTTGTGCGCAGATGTGGCTTATTTGGTCTTGAGAAGTGTGTAAGAGGTGACTCGAGACTCCGATTTGTAGGATCATCACTTCAGGAAGGAGTCATTACAAGGTAATGTAAATCTGTTCATTATTGATTGTTGAAGTCTTCATTGGTGTCTAAATGAGATGCCACATGAAGTCATTATGAATACAAATAAATGTATTTAGGTTGTAGGGTATGTTTTAAATTCTGATAAGTGAGGGAAGGAGTTCTTCAGTTATTTCTGTTACATCTACAGTCTCTTTGTTTGGCTTTTTTGTGTTACATCCAGCAATGTAAATATATATATAGTTTATTTGTAAGTGTCTTTGCTCTGACTTCCCAGTTTTGGATGATTTGTCACATTGAAATGAGAGCAAAACTGAATGCTACAGAGGGGAAACAAAAACCTTTACTGCAGTGAAAAACCATCAGATTCTAATTCTTAAATAAAGCTGTTGCGTTTTAATGTTACAGGTGAGTTATACACCTGTGTGTTTCACGTCAGAACCTGAATAACAAATGCTTGTCTCAGTAGGCCAATGTCCATCAGATATTGTGTTACAGGACATTAACCTCATTACCTCTAACACCAGTCAAAGTTTGAGCTGACATAAATAGGTTTTGTTTGTAACCGATATACATCTCTCTCAGTCTGACTCACTTTGTCACATTGATCATTTGTTTAAAGGCTATTATATCACCAACTTGCTGACAGATTTTTTGTTCATTTTTGAAATGTTGTACTTCAGATTGTAATTTTTGATAAAGAAAATGCACTTTACATCCCTCAGCAAAACACTACAATTTCTACAATTCTCTGCTTATAGATTTTATAAAACTTAATGACAGAGTTTTGGTTGTTTTGTCCAAAGAAACTTTGTAATTATGGGAGTAACTGTGGGGGAAAAAAGGAGAAAACACAAATAATCACAAGAAATTTGTTTTTAAGAAGCTGTGTAAAGATAGGGGCAAAAAATGGGTATTTACGCTGCTCAACAAGTTCGCTTTATTTCTTTTCTTGAGCACATCTTGGGCAAAATCCTTTACTGTGTATAAAGATGGACGTGAGAGCTCCCCCTAGTGGCTGGCTGCCACTAGGCAGGCAATATAGGCCAGAAACCCCGTCCCCCTGGTGATAGCGGGAAATGGGCCACACAAAAAAAATCAAAGTAGCCTACACCTTAAGTTAATTTTTCCCAAAGATGGTTTCTGTCATTTTAGTTAGGTCTTATCATGCTGCTGTATGATCCAGTGTTATTTTGTATGAGTGGAAACTAGATACCGCAGCTCCTCTTCCCAATCACTACTGTGCAGACTGGCTCCAAATGACGTCACCAGCGCAGGATGCAAGTCCCCCTAGCCAGGATATTTTGGCTTCATCTTTGTATAGTAGGAGGAAGAGGAGACACGTGGTCCATCTTTATACCCAGTGACACAAAGTAAATTGTACGGTCCCAAAAAGAAAGCTGAGAAAATAGGGTGAATGAACATCCCTTTAGGTTATGGCCCTTCGCTGTGGACAGCAGCTGTGTCCTGCTTGTGCCAACACGGTCCTCCATCTTCAGAAAATAACAGTTAACAATATAACTGATGACAGCCATTTATCTATTATGCAGTGGATACATATTAAGTAAACAGTGAGGAGACGTTAAAAAAACGTTGGCAAAACACTTCACAGGCCCCCTCGTTATCACACTTCCTCCAGGAACTTGAGCATAAAAAGTCTAAACTGATTGGGATTAGTTTGTGGCACACACAGTGATTAAATAATGATATTAAAATATGTGTAATACTCTGTTACTTTAAAGAGCTCTGCTGTCAATGGACAACCAACAAGACAAGATACTGTCAGATCCAAATACCCAGACACCTGCTGGTTGGATGATATAAAAGTGACTGAGGTGGATAAAGTTCTGTGCTTACTCTACTTATCTAACAGGTTCAGTTATACCGCAGTAATATGTGTGACAAGTCTAATGAATGTTGAGTATTATAATTCCAAAAAATTTGGTTCAGTTGTGGGGCGTCGGTGGCTTAGTGGATAAAGCAGGCGCCCCATGTACAAGGCTGTTGCCACAGCAGCCTGGGTTTGATTCCAGTCTGTGGCCTTTTGCTGCATGCCTCTCCCCCTCTCTCCCTCTTTCATGGTTCACTATCTATCAATTCAAGGCAAAAATGCCCTAAAAAATATCTTTAAAAATTTTTGGTTCAGTTGTTATTACCTGACACGCTTAGACCTCTGTGCACAATATGTGGAACGTTTGATAACCAGTTTTTGTACCCTACGTTCACCTTTGGGGGTACCCCACCTATAAAGTGGTTTCTTCCGCCTTGCCTCCTCCCTTTTGCTGTTTTGCTCCATGGGAGAGGTACAGAACATTGCTCTTGTGGTACTTCCTGTGTTTTAGTGCTGTTAAGCTGATTTTAAGTTCCTTTTATGCTTACATAATCTTGTGTCCCTTGATTTGTGAAGGGGCCGGAGTTTGTATGGTTGTGTATGATGGAGTTTTTTTTTGTTTTCGCCACCTACTTTTGTGAGTCAGTGCTTAACTTCCATTTAGGGGAGGTGACTCACTGAGCCGTTGTCACTCATTTTGTGTAATAAACCTCTATTGGGAT
The DNA here is from genome assembly GCF_041903045.1 of Epinephelus lanceolatus. Lineage (NCBI taxonomy): Eukaryota > Metazoa > Chordata > Actinopteri > Perciformes > Serranidae > Epinephelus > Epinephelus lanceolatus. The sequence goes on from NC_135737.1 coordinate 32,663,797, forward strand.
GCTAAAACCTGACCTTTACTACAGCAATGTCTGCCCACAATAAAACTACAGCTGAGGTACAGTCAGGTCCATAATTATTTGGACAATGATACAGTTGTCATCATTTTGGCTCTGTACACCACCACAATGGGTTTTAAATGAAACAATGAATACCTGCTTAAAGTGCAGACTCTCAGCTTTCATTTAAGGCTTTTTTCAAAAATGTAGTATGAACCGTGTAGGAATTACAACCATTTCTTCACACAGTCCCCCGACTTTAAGGGCTCATAAGTATTTGGACAAACTAACATAATCATCAATTAAACAGTCAGTTTTAATACTTGGTTGCAAATCCTTTACAGTCAATGACTGCCTGAAGTGTTGGACACATAGGCATCACCAGATGCTGGGTTTCTTCCCTGGTGATGCTCTGCCAGCCCTTTACTGTAGCCGTCTGCACTTCCTGCTTGTGTTTTGGGTGTTTTGCCCTCAGTTTTGGCTTCAGCAAGAGAAACGCATGCTCAATTGGATTCAGGTCAGATGATATGACTTGGCCATTGCAGAACATTCCACTTCTTTGCCTTAAAAATGTCTTTGGTTGCTTTTGCAATATGCTTCAGGTCATTGTCCAACTGCATTGTGAAGCATCGTCCAATGAGTTTTGAAGCATTTGGTTGAATCTGAGCAGATAATGTAGCCCCAAACACTTCAGCTTTCATCCTGCTGCTCTTGTCAGCAGTCACATCATCAATAAATACAAGAGAACCAGTTCCACTGGCAGCCATACATGGCCATGACATAACAGTACCTCCACCATGCTTCACTGATGAGGTGGTGTGCTTTGGATCATGAGCAGTTCCTTCCCTTCTTCCTTCTCTTGTCTTCCCATCATTCTGGTAGTTGATCTTTGTTTTATCTGTCCATAGTATGCTGTTCCACAACTGTACAGGCTTTTTAGATGGTTTTTGACAAACTCTAATCTGGCCTTCCATTTTTAAGGCTAACCAATGGTTTGCATCTTGTGATAAACCCTCTGTATTTATTCTAGTGAAGTCTTGTCTTGCTGACAAGAGCAGCAGGATGAAAGCTGAAGTGTTTGGGGCACCATTATCTGCTCAGATTCAACCAAATGCTTCAAAACTCATTGGACGATGCTTCACAGTGCAGTTGGACAATGACCTGAAGCATATTGCAAAAGCAACCAAAGACATTTTTAAGGCAAAGAAGTGGAATGTTCTGCAATGGCCAAGTCATATCATCTGACCTGAATCCAACTGAACATGTGTTTCTCTTGCTGAAGCCAAAACTGAGAGCAAAACACCCAAAACACAAGCAGGAAGTGCAGACGGCTACAGTAAAGGGCTGGCAGAGCATCACCAGGGAAGAAACCCAGCATCTGATGATGCCTATGTGTCCAACATTTCAGGCAGTCATTGACTGTAAAGGATTTGCAACCAAGTATTAAAACTGACTGTTAAATTGATGATTATGTTAATTTGTCCAAATACTTATGAGCCCTTAAAGTCGGGGGACTGTGTGAAGAAATGGTTGTAATTCCTACACGGTTCATACTACATTTTTGAAAAAAGCCTTAAATGAAAGCTGAGAGTCTGCACTTTAAGCAGGTATTCATTGTTTCATTTAAAACCCATTGTGGTGGTGTACAGAGCCAAAATGACGACAACTGTATCATTGTCCAAATAATTATGGACCTGACTGTATGAAGACTTTTGTCTGGTGTTCATCCATTCCAGGGATCAACAGCATCTTTACAGTGTGTTTTACTCAGGTTAGAGGTTACAGGGCATGCCTTTGATATGCATTTCAGCTTTTGACCAGTACTGTATGTTGGCTGTCATCCCATTATTTTTCCCACCAGTTAATGTATGTTAATGCCTCCCTGCTGCAGAGCCATGTGGGTCATCCTGGCCTTGCTGCTTGCCCTCTCCAGTGGCACTCTGTCTCTGGACAAACTCAACATGTGCATGGACGCCAAACACCACAAAGTAAACCCTGGCCCTGAGGGACAACTTTATCTTCAGGTGATGAACATAAATGTCTCAAGCAAATCAAATGCTGGGGAACTGGGATGTTTTTTTCCTTCTGATCATGTTGTCACAGCCGATCCAGACGTGGGGCAGAGAAAAAAGCAGCATAAAATGACCCTTCTTTCATCCTCCTCTTTCCAGTGTGCTCCGTGGAAAGACAATGCATGCTGTACTGCCAACACTAGTGAAGAAGCCCACGATGATAACTCCTACCTGTACAACTTCAACTGGAATCACTGTGGTATCATGAGCCCTCAGTGCAAGAAACACTTCATACAGGACACCTGCTTCTATGAGTGTTCACCACACCTGGGACCCTGGATACAGAAAGTGTGTATTGTGCTCGCTCTCTCTCTCTCTCTTCTCTCTCTCTCTCTCTCGTATCTGTGTTTAGCCAGTTGCAACACTAGATGGCAGCATAAGAAGATGAAACGACTGAGAGGCAGGCCAATTAAATCCACATACAGGTTGTTGCCAGTGTCATCATAGTAATAAAAAAAAAAAATTAACCAGCAGATCGAGTTCTAAATAGAGACTTTGTAATGTGCCCCAGTTTAATTTGTGGACGCTTTTTATAACTCTCCTGACGGATCATATTGTAACTGTAAGGGCAGAGAGTTTAATTCTTGTCATACACTAATCAGCCAAAACATTAAAACCACTGCCAGGTAAACCAGGGAACCTTTAGTCCAATGACATCTCAAGACATCGACCTGGTCTTCAAATTCCTGATATCCCAATCTGATCAAGCATTCCTGGGACGTGCCAGCACTCCAGAGGTTCCCTCAATTCACAGTGGAACCTCCTTGAATCTGACTTGGCTCTGACCTGTTGAAGCATGGACATCTGGGGGATGTCTGGCATCAGGGCATTGGTGGATCCCTTGAGCCCTATGGGTTGTGAGGTGGGGTACCGGCCCGTCCTACAGTTGCCAGATTAGATTGGGATCTGGGGAATGTGAAGGCCAGGTGGATGCCAGGAGCTCTTTGTCACATTTCTTTGGCCACTCGTGATTTGTTTTTATGTTGTGGCATTGTCCTTACTGGGGAGGCCACTGCCTTTGAGGAATGCTGTTGCTATGACGGGGTTACTTTGTCTGCAATGGGGTCAGGGGTTGGACCCAAGGTTTCCCAGCAGAACACTGGATTGTAATGACACGATCAATGTTATTCATGTCATCGGCCAGTGGTTTTAATGTTTTAGCTCATTGGTGTACATCACTTGTGTTCTGAAATTATGGATCATACAAACTAGTCAATCGTGTGTGTGTGTAGGTGGATCAGAGCTGGCGTAAGGAGCGTATCTTGGATGTGCCTCTGTGTAAAGAGGACTGCCACGAATGGTGGGAAGACTGCAAGAATGAGATCACCTGCAAGACTGACTGGCACAAAGGGTGGGACTGGAGCTCAGGTTGGTATATGAACACACACACATGCATGCACACACAGACCTACTCAAAATAATCATACATTTGAATCCACATTAACACACTTGTCTTACCCAAAAAACACTTTTGACTATGTGCACACAGTACCATGCAGTGACTCACTCATAAACACATACAGAGATCTTCCATTACACTGCTTTTACTTGTTGCCAGGTAATCACTAAATTTCAATGCAAATTCCTCCCCTCTGTCTCACCTACAGGTACCAACCAATGCCCTAAGGACAGTAAATGCAGAAAGTGGACCGAAGTTTACCCCACACCCAAGTCCATGTGTGAACAAATCTGGTCCAATTCCTACCTTTATACCACTTACACCAAAACCTCAGGACGCTGCATGCAGCTATGGTTCACTGGGGAGAACCCCAACAAGAAGGTAGCCGCGTACTACCTGAACAGTGCACAGCCAGGAAAACAAAGCTTTGCCTTGACGACTCTACTCCTCCTGGCTTTTGCATCTTTCTCTGTAATGATGCACTAAAATGATATCATTGACCTACCCTGTATCAGCTTTGAGGTGCCAATAAAACTGCTTTCAAATGCTCCTCTTGTCTCCTTTTGAGTCACTTAGTCTCCTAAGTGATGGAAAGACCCCTCTGGCTTGCTCCACCTAACTAAAATGAGATTCACTGATCACCTTACAAAATTCCTGGTAATGATTGTCTATGTTCTTTTCTTGCAGTATAGAAGTAAATAAAGAAATACACATTTTCCTCTTACCTGTAGTGCTATTCATAAATCTAAATTGTTTAGGTTTGAGTTACAGAGTGTTGCCGACACTCTGTAACTCAAACCTAAACAGGCAGACATCTCTATGACGGATATCTCCAACACTGATGGAGATATATGTCATAGAAACGTCTGCCTTCTGTCAGATATAATGGAACTAGATGTACAAAAATACATTTGGAAAAATTCAACAGCGATGTCTCTTTCCAGAAATCATGACCCGGTTACTCACAGTAATCCACAGACCATGTTATGAGCAGTTTCAGGTAGAAACTATTTTCTTTCAACCGAACTACACCTACCAACTGCATCACTGCCTGATCACTGCACAGAAGGAAGCATCTACTCGTAGATGAGGAGCTCTAACGTTAGCTAGCTTAGTGGTGCTAGGTGAGCTAGTCCCCACCTTGTATGGTGGCTGAAGCCCCCACTTGCAAGTTCAGCAATGTTCAACAATAAAGTAGAAGTTATGTCACTGTATAATTCATTAAATTTGATATTCATTCATTTTCTGTAACCGCTTATCCTGTTAGGGTCCTCTGACTATCACAAGGCTGACACATAGAGACAGACAACCATTCGCACTCACTTTCACGCCTACGGGCAATTTAGAGTCACCAATTAACCTGCATGTCTTTGGACTGTGGGAGAAAACCCAGAGTACCTGGAGAAAACCTTGCTAACATAGGGAGAGCATGCAAACTCCACACAGAAGGGCTCCCCCACCCCTGGGTTCAAACCAGGAACCCTCTCGCTGTGAGGTGACAATGCTAACCACTGCACCACTGTTTGTCATAAATTTGATACCTTGGTAAAATAAAAAAATCTTTAAAGAACATCTGGAAACGGTCTGCCTTAGTACTAGAACAATAGACAGTAATGTGCAGTACATCTGATGCACATCACTACGGGGGAGGCTAATAATTTACCAGTCTTTACTCTCCCCCTGTTTTATTTTTTGTGTTTTGCAGTTCCTGGTGAATTTTTCATTTCCTTCTTACGTTATTATTTTCTTATTAATTTCCTCAGAATTTCTTGTCGATCCAAACATCAAGCCTGTATCCATGGCGCTGTGATCGGTTGCTACATGAACACTGGAAAATGTCCTCATGGTGTGAATGAATGGGATCAAATTCAACATGAACTGTGTTGGTTTCTCAACTGTCCTGTTTGGAAACATGAAAGACAAACACAGTTTTGCTTTCTCCATCATAATAAAAAAATAGCAAAACATGAAAAACTACATAATTGTTTCACCACTCAAATGGAAAATTAGCCGAAATAAAGGCAGCACAGCAGTTTCACATGTTAAAAAAACAGTATAATAGATTTGAAAATTTGTACAGATAAAGAAAATAAAACAAAATCAAATGTTTGCAACTGGACAAGGCATGAAGTGACTTGCCACATACTGTACTACTGCACAGCGCTGGGATGATATTTCTGAGTGCAAACTATGGATCAGTTTAATAACCCCTTCATAACCTCAACCACCAGCGAGGAAACCGTAAAACAGACCCAGGATCTGCACTCAGGGAAAATGTTTCTCTGCACCGGGCCCCAGTGATCACACCGTCACATGACCACTCTGGGCCAGCTAGTGGTTAGTGGGCTCCACTGCTTGGTAATTATGGAGTTCCAGTCCCTTGGGTGTGTGTGTGTGTGTGTGTGTGTGTGTGTGTGTGTGTGACAGAGGGAGAGAGAGAAAGAAAGAAAAAGAGAGAAAGAGTGAGGGTGTGTTAATGTCTCACTTCCTCCCCCTATGTTTAAGTGTGTTCCTGTGTCACACAGTTTGTGTGTGTGTGATTGTGTGTGTGTGATGGGCATGAGTTTACATATGTGTGCGTCAGTGCCACGTCTTAATGTGTTCTGTCAGGTCTTTGAATAAGTCTTGTGAATGGTTGGCTGGTGTGTGTACAAGACCTGAGCAGAGAGGACCTTGGCTGATCATCATGTTGGCTGATATATATTTAGCAGCTTTTGTGCACTCTGTACTTCTATATTCACGTTATGAGATGATTAATATCGTACATTTAAAAAAATGAAAGATGCAGTCCACAGTATTGTTATATTTTGAAAGTGTGGCCCTACCTTGTGTCAGAGATCAGTCGTGTCAAAGTGCTGCTACATTTCTGAAGCTGATAATAACATCCTTCCTGATGATACCACTGTGTAATTTCACATTGCAAGATCAGCTGTGAACCCCAGGCCAGTCTTTCCTGTCTCTTTTCTCTGCATGAACTGCATGCCTAAAGCTCCTATAGACCGTTTAAAACTTGACAACATAAAAATTCTAAATTGCTCCTTTGTTTTTTCCTGTTGAAATGTTTGTTAAGGCAGCAGCTGCAATTAAATAGCAATAGCAATTAAACAGTTTATGCAAAGAGAGGTGTGGCCTTTGTTTGTTAATGCCACGGCCATAATTTATCCAACAGCTTTATTCAAACATGAGTATGACAATGTTCCAGTATTTTCTATGTTGAACTAAAAGAATACTTATTCTAGGATTCAACAAACACCATCAATTTGTCATAATCCCCTCAATTCATGCAACACAGTTTACATTACCTTAAGCATTTTCCTGCTCTGAAGCCTTTTTACACGTTTAAAGACGCTGAATGCAAGTGTTATTTATAACAAGAGAAACTGAAATACTACATGAACAGTGCAATAATGCTGTTCTGGGCACAGAAGAGCAAAACTATTGCATTACTGTATCTTGGATGGTGGACTTTTCAGATACTTGCATGTTTAGCAGATAGTATTTTAATATGTCAGATATTATGGAAGAATTGGCCATGATCAGATATCATCACTATTTTGGTTTTGATATGAACACTATTTAAAGGCCCAGTGTATGAGATTTAAGGGTATATATATTGGAAGAAATGGATTATAATATAAAAAGAATGTTTTCTTTACTGTATAATCACCTGAAAATAAGAATTGTGTTTTCGTCAATTTAGAATGAGCCGTTGTATCAGTGGTTCCCAACTGGCCCAGCCACGGTGTCCACATTTCTCCATAGTCATTTAGTTTCAGGTCCACAAAGTTTACTACATTCAGCATCATACTAGCATTTGGCGATTTCTGTTAAGTAGCTGTTTGTCAACACTTCAAAATAAAAGCTTGCGCAGGAAATTCACTGTATCTAAAAATAAAGTGTGTTTTTTACAAACTCGACACGTTTGTGAGTCACTTGAGGTCCAGTCAAAATGGACCTGCGACCTACTTTTGGAAGATGATCCATCATTTAGGGAACCACTGGATTCCATCTACATAGGGAGCAGCTCCTCGTCCACGGGCACCAAACACTGGCTCTAGAGAGATTAGCGTTTTCGTGTTAGCCAGCATAGTTAGCAGCCACTCGGCAATGAGCCAAACAACAAGTAATAAAGTAAATAAACTAAAAATAAACTTAAAACATAGGAAAAGCACAGATTTTGAGAGAGCACAGAGTTTTCATAAGTTTTAATCACCTGGTCCATTTGTCATGGCGAGGAAGAGACCTCTGCGGATAATTCCACTCCTGGTTAAAAAAAAAACCTCCTGAACAATCAACACTGCAGGAATCCTAACTGGGCGGTTACACTTGGCACACGGAAGAAGGTTCAGATGGGTGCAGTCTACAATCCTCACCGATAGATGCCACTGAATCACACACACTGCTCCTTTAACTACTACGTGTCATAACATGCTAGAAGTTGGGCTAAACTCCTGCATTTATAGCTGAGTCTAAGGATGTAAAGTTGAACCTGGACAGCTGACTCTGAGATGTCCACACAGAATAGTGTTGCCCCTATAAAGTGGCTTAAGTGACCCTCTCATCAAGATTGGGTATGTAAAGGGAGCAGCATGACCTGTTCTCTGGCTTGACCCTCAGGCACAACTTTACAAAAGCTGTCTATCCATTATTCATCTATTTTAGAATCTGGTTTTTGGGGTTTTTAATGAGCACTACAGCTTTAACTGTATTTTTAGCGTGGCTACGGACTTTAACTCCTGTTCCAGAGTTACCAGACAGTTACAGAAAGATGCAAAAAAAGGGCAAAATAATTTCTTTTTAAGATGAATTGCTGACCAATTATAGTTTTATTACGATGTCACATCTTGCAGCGCCCTTTTATGATCCCTGCATGCAGACAAATTGTAAAGCCACATGCTTTTACAGTCTTTTACAGTCAACACACACACACACACACACACACACACACACACAGGCATACACAGTGTGATGCCATAGTCAGAAATAGAATTGGGATGGCTACTGTCCCTGTGGCTATTAATACTCAGCTTTTCTGAGGTCATTGGCAACACACACACACACACACACACACACACACACACATACACACCACCCTGCTCAACTCTAACCCTCTCTCCTCACTTTGAATCCAACTTTCTTTTTCCTTGTGTGTGTGCGTGTGTGTGTGTGTGTGTCTCCACCACATTTTAGGAGTCAGACTTTTTGTGGACAACTAGAGAGAAAAATACATAATGTGCAGTGTGTGTTTGGTTGACTGTTTCCTGTGTTTTTCCAGTCTGGCCTCTAGGTGGACAGTTACACCTTGCAGGGGTGTGTGTGTGTGTGTGTGTATGTGTGTGTAGAAAAGAAAAGGATTGCATAACTGGATTGAAGCTGGAGAAATTGCAGCAGGCTGGCCTCCTCGGTGGCTGCAGGTCACACTGATATTCAAATAGGAAAGCCCTCCGGTCATTTTCATATGCTTATCCGGGACCAGGTTCAGGGGGCGGCAGGTGAAGCAAAGCTCCCCACTGACACTTTCCAGCTCCTCCTGGGGGATCCCAAGGTGTTCCCAGGCCAGATGAGATATATAGCCCCTCCAGCATGTTCTGGGTCTGCCCCAGGGCCTCTTACCTGTGGAACGTGCCCAGAACACCTCTAACGGGACATGCCCAGGAGCCATCCTATCAGATGGCCAAACCACCTCAACTGACCCCTTTCATATTATTGGACAGTTATGATATATGCATGCGTGTATGTAGCATTTCAATATTGTAGGTGGTCAAAGTGCTGGTATGTTTAACTGAATACAGCTGCATTATACTTTATTTGTTGACCACATTTTGTATGTAAAATCTGAACCTGCAAAGCAACTAGTGACTAAAGCTGTCAGATAAACATAGTGGAGTACAACATACAATATTTCTCTTTGAATGTAGCAGAGTATAAAGCTGCGTAAAATTTACTACATAACTGTCAAGAAGATAAGTAAATAGTTACTTTCCTCCACTGCTTCTCCTCTATTAGCATGAAGTCAGGTCATTTCGAACATCAGGTAAAATGGGGCAAATAAGGTGTTATATCTTGGGCTCATTAAACACAAGCAGCTGGTTGCCAAATATGTCGTTGCATTGTTAATACAATTGTGCTTTACATAAAACAATTGTTGTTATTGGTCTGAGATGACTAAGATGGGCACACCTAAGACTGAAAAATCCACTGGTCACAGAGCTTCCAAGGAAAGCCATGTGGCATGTTGATTTTCTCATGCTGGTAATAACAGTACTGTTCCTAAATAAATAAGGGTGTAACAACAAACATGGTTTAAGGATGTTGTATTATATTATATTTTTGACTTTTAATCAAAATATTCCCACAATAGAGTTTACTTTTCATGTTAAAAGGGTTGGAATTGTCTTCCACATGAACTACAGTCTGCTATAACAGTGTTCTCTCTTTTAACTCGTTTTTTTAGAAACAAAGAACATGAGGTCATCATGGGTGCTACACAGTCAAATCCCAGTGCATATTTCACCTACATCCAGGCATATAGTATCACACTTTTTTCAACCGCATTTGTACACAATCCATTTCTCCCAGTATTTTGTACATTTTTCCATCTCAAGTCTTAAAATAAAAGTAAGTCTTTCCATACAGTATATTTCATCTATAATCCCCAGCCATTGGGCCAGTGTTGGAGGATCAACTTGCAACCACTGATGCCAACAAGAGTCATGGCTTTCCTGCTACTTGCCAAAAGTATCTTTGATAAATACTAGTTTGGGAAAGTTTCAAGTATTTTTCCTAAGTATAACCTGACAAATGAATAGACTAAATCCGTCCTAATTATCTTATAAATCTCAGCTGCAATCTCTCGCCAATATGGTTGAATTTTTGGGCATGCCCAGACTCAGCTCCTTTAAAAGCAAACTAGAAACATATCTTTTTTCACAAGCTTTTGGTTAGGTTTGTATGTGTATTTTTATTTGTTTTAGGAATTAGTATTTATTGTTATTATATCCCCTTTTTTAAGAATAATGATAATAATAGTACCTTCTTACTCTATTTGTTTTTATCGTATATTTTATGTTTGTCGTGTATGATGTATCTTAAGCACATTGAGTTTACACTTGTTAAATTAAATGTACGATATAAAAAAGTTGACTTGATGTGTTTGAAGGTCCAATATTTCTACATTATTTTACTTTTCATCATATTTTCCTCATAGAAATATTGCAGACAGCTCTAACAAGTTCTTAACTTGTAAGGGTAGTCTTTAGAGTTTTAGGTAGTTTTCTTGGTAACCTACTGTACTTGAAAGTGACCCATGTTACCTGGCCTTTACTTCTTCTCTCCATCCCTCTTTTCCTCCTCTTTTTCTCTTCATCCTTAAGAGCACTGTCGAGCTAGCTAACACATAGACATAACAGGAAACAGACTATGAGTTACTTTCCCACCGAAATAAAATGTCTCAATTTAAATTCGTCATCAACTGTTTTATTTTGAAAATCCTAACAGGAAGTTATGCATATTGAACTTATGTCTGCATTGACGCGGGTCGTCCCCGCTGTTGCTCCCCGGTCTCCAGTGTGGATTTACATACCCTGATTTCCGTGGGACTGGGAAGCGATAGAGGAGGGTGTAGAGTCTTTCAGGAACTGAGGAAACAGCCGCAAACAGCGCAATTTAACAAATGTTCAACTTGTAGCCCGGTCTTCGGTTGTCTCGCGCCTCCTAACCGCCGTCGGAGTAACGTTTACGCCACTTTTCGGAGCTTGTTTCGGCTCTGTCCCTGGATTAGTTTTCTCGTCTTGAGGAAGGCTGGGAGGTTTTCGGAGAAGTCTGGAAGCAGCTTGAGTTTAACCCGGTTTGAAGGGCTGTGGCCATGGCCGGGGGTGGTGGTGGTGGGGTTTCTCCGTTGGGGCCCGCGCCGCCGATGTGGTATCACCGGGATCTGAGTCGAGCGGCGGCCGAAGAGCTGCTGGCCCGGGCGGGGAGAGACGGCAGCTTCCTGGTGCGGGACAGTGAGAGTGTCAACGGGGCTTACGCTTTGTGTGTACTGTAAGTAACTATATAAAGAGAAGCTTGAGTGAACTCTAAACATGTGTGTGCGGCCTCGTTTGACTCTGTTTACCAGGAAAAGTTAGTCGCCAAAGTTCTGGTTTAAATGGTAAGTTGGTATTTAAGCTAGCACATGCCTTCAGGGAATCTTAGGTTTTGTGTTTAAGTCACTACCTTATCTGTTGTTGCTTGACCAAGCCACACCAGCTTTACTTTCCTGCATCATTTGATCAAATTGTAGTTGAAGCCTGCGTGAGCCAGTTATACAAGGCATTTGTTTACTTTCTCCTGGTAGTCAGTGAGTGCCAGAGAGAGACTGTCTGTCTACCCAGCAGTGAAACTCCAGCATGGCACACAACTTTAGGGCTGTCCCTGTCTGTCTTGTCTCTGATGTGGTCGCCTGCAGCGCCGTTTTTACAGGGCACTGAAACTGAATGGCAGTGGAGGTAAATATAAGCATCTATGTGGCTGTTGAAGCCTTGCTGATGTTTTAATTTAAGGTTGATATAAGCAGCTGGCTTAGCTGAGCAGTTACACATACTCCCTTCTCACACAGTATATCATAAAATGACAATAGGGGCCTGTCAATAGTCTCTGCTGGAAGAAGTGATGAAACACCCACCCTCATTTGCACAATGAAGACTTTACCACCAACCACCTCCATGTTCAGTAACATAACCAACCTTACCACCTGCTGACTTGAGTAAAAGAAACTGTGTCCGTACTCTGTGCACCTGACAAGCAGACAATCAAGATTCAATACAGACATTACAGCCACCATTGTGCAGACTTGACATTGGCAAGTCAAATAAACGTGGAAAGGGGGTGTTTAACTGACCAAAATGACTCACGCCCCCACCCAAGCGCCCACGCAAAGTCAAACAGATACATAGACTACTACTGACTGTGCAGATGCAGGAAGGGCCTATGCCATGTGACATGGTACTCTGACATTGACTCGACCTACATCCCCTATCTGAGAGTTTACCCCATGCTGAGTTCATTGTGCATACATGCACACCAGCAGCAGTACATACACTGTATGCATTAATTTGTGAATGACTACACCATTACAGAATACATTATTTTGCAGTCTGACCTCATTATATACTTGGCCAGTTAGACAGACTCACCCTTGTGTACATTACTCCATATAAAAACCCAGAAAAAAATAATCCCGCAACCCATTTTGGCACATGTCTAAGTAAAATAAACACTGGCAAATACCAATTTTTCATACTTTGCTGGATGCACTTATTCAGTAGGTCACTCTATGACCAACAACATTCCTCACATCCATGCATCATCCATTTCCGGATGTATTCCCGCCTCCACCTCTCCCTTCCTCTCCCCTTTCACCTTTCACATCGTAGACTTTGTTTCATCTCAGAAAGTTTCCTTCATGATGCCTTAACAGGGTTTAGTCAAACTTGCTTTACAAATAATATAACTGCTTTTTACCCAGAAGATTTTTCTCCACATACAAAAAAGTAACGATAACAAGACATGGCAAAAGTATTGTCAAACCAGTGATGATAGATCAGTATGACAGAGACAAGCTGTATGCTCTCATGAATGATATATTCAAGAACTGGGATGACCGAGTATTTCGCAACAGTCGCTGACGCTGTATAGTCAAAGATGTTAAGGTCAACAACATTCAACTCTCATTCTTGTGAAGTCGTGCTGATATTACTGAGTTTAAAAAAAGCATTTCCAGGAAGTAAAATCTGAATCACCAGACGTGTGAAAAAAGTTCCAGACTACTGAATGGCACACTGCTTTTAGTCATGGCCCCCAGTGTGGTGTACCAGAGGTTCAGGACTGATGTCTTTACCAGGTCCTCTTATCGTTGAATGTCTTTTGTCTCCTATGCTTTAACTTTCTAAACAATCTAGTAAAACAAACTGCAAAATTAGCTGGTTACAAGCTTGCCCTGTGTATTGGTAAATTAGTAAGTTGTATTTCCTTTTTGCTGAAATATTCATTGTATTGTAACCATTTTGTAAGACTTTGAAGACATTTTTATAATCTTTTGAAACTAGCATATTTTAACTGCTTAAACCAGGTCCTTTGGTCCTTGCACACAAAAATGTACATGCCAAAATGTTTCTTTAAACCTGAACATGGTTACTAGACACTGCTTTTGTAACTTGCATACACAGATAATGTGTACTTCCTTTTTGAGGGACGTGGAGGCACCAGTGTGTTTCAGAAGTGTTTCCAGTCTGCTGCTGTCTGAGAATAGACTGGTGCGAAAGAGCGTTTCTGTTGGTGACTTTACAGAAGCTGCACAGCAGCACTTGGGACTGACTCTTCAGCCTCTTTCCCTTCGGGCCTTTGCATTTCACTTCCTCTTAGTGCACATGTCAGTCTGCAGGATCTGTGTTTTGTTTGTCTGCATGCAGACTTTTGTAAGAAGTGGCCATTTCACCAGTTCACTGAGTGCATTAAGTATGCAAGGGGTGTTTGGCATTTCTGTGCCATAGGTGGTGCAGATAAAGTATCCTGAATAGTGTTTGGTATGTTAGAGCTTTGTCATTCGCTGCTACAGTGTGATTGAAATATTAAAATATTTGAAAACCTCTTTCTAGGTAGGGATGTTTTTCTAATGTTTCCTGCTGCAGTGTCACAACCTTTAGATTGCAATAAGAGAGATGCCGACCATCAGGTGAAGCCACGTGTTTCATTTAAGCATGTGTGTACGCATCAGTGTGACAGCTACAGAGATATTGAACCGTTTCCTATTTTTCCTGTCAGGAAGATGTTCTGTGGTATCAGTGCAGCGCGTCTAAACATGTCGGGGTTCAGGCATGGCCCTCTGTGTTTCTGTGTGTGTTTGAAACCTAGATGTTTCTGGGAAAACATTCCTCACCAGGAAGGCGTGTGAGTGGGTGTATGTACAGTTTTATTGCCCTGTGGAGATAATGGGTCAGACATTTTTTAAATGTATACTTTATCTCCAGGTAGCCTATATGTATATTAGTTTTGTTACAATACTGGAATTTCTAACTTCAGTGCAGTATCTTGGAAAATATCGATATTTAATACCATTTTCGATACCACAGGAAAAATTGTGATTGAGAGCATGCGATTTAAATTTTAATTAAAAGATAAATCAATCAAAGCTATAACATGACAACGATGACTTTTCATTTCTTGGTTTGTAGCAGAGAATAACAGGATCACTGCATTAACAGTAAGAGGGAGCAAGAAAGTACAGCTGGTATCGGGGTGATACTGAGCAAAATGAGTATTGAAAACCATTTCAGATATTAACTAGCGACATGTATTGATAATTTTGACAACACCAGTGTATTTTTATGGCAGTTTCATACCTACAGTCAATCCTTCTCTTTTGTGATCACATATTAAATGTGAGGAAGATTTGCGATAGTGAAGAAACTTGTAATTGATTGAATGAAATTAAGGGCAATCAAGAGGGAATGGAGGCTTTTACCTGCAGTCACCTGATCAGTGTGCTTCTTGAAACGAGAAGCATGGCATGACAGGCAAGAGCAGTGAGGCACAGGCTATATTTTTATTGATAAGCAGGCTAAGAATTATATAGAACATTTTTGCTAACTATTTTAGCCCCTTGGTCGAGTGTGTTGATGCACAATGCACACACAGTTTACAGTGTGGGGACTGACTGAACTCACGTGGTGTACTTGAGGTTGACGTTGGATGAGACAAAAGAAGAGGAGGTGGCACTCTAAGCCAGCAGGACAGAGGGAGTCCATGGGGCAGTCATTGCTCTCAAGACAGACTATTGTTGACAACACACACAAACACACATAGACACGCACACACACACAATGCTTCGGGTCTATGTCTATCCCATAATAAACCTCTCTGTCTTTTTCTCCGTCTCCCTCCCCCTGCTATAACTTTGCTGCTCCTGAAACAATAGTATTTATTCCACAGACCCACAGAGAATCTCATCAGCTGCCAACAGGAAGACGCACACTCACATGCAGAATACTGTACACTTCAGTGACTTCTGTGTATGGATTCTGTGCCACTGAACAATGCATTGTGTTTTATAACATGACAGGTTTAAATGTAGATGTGGCTTCAGAGGCCAGACCGACAAAAGGAACAGTTCATCTCACTGACTGTGTTTGTTTACTGCCAGGCCTTGAAAGCAAAGGATGCAAATATGTTTTTAAAGTTTATACTGTTAGAGTGAGGAACTGCTGGAGTTGTAATAAATGGAACTATTATTGGCAGCAATCAGATAAATGTGCTGTATATAAATCACTTCAACATGGGAACTTCTGTACCAGTGTCCTGATGGTTTAGCTGGCAAGGACCCATTTTGTATAACTCTGACACTGTGGGTTCAAATCTGTGCCAGAACCTTTTGTTGAATGTCTTCCCCTGTCTCCTCTGTGTGCAGTCAGATTAAGACAAGAATACAAAAAAAAAAGAAACCACAAAAAATTGACGTTGTTTTTGGTATCTGAGCCACTACAGCAGGAATCGGTGAAAGGAAGCCTGTAAAAACATAATTGCCCTCAGTTAGGAAATAGTCCAAAGGTTAAAACACAGAGAGCAAATTTAAAACACATCATGATTTATTTCCTGATGCTCTGGAAAGTGTTTTAAATTGCCAGCCAGACGCTGCCACAGTTTTGTGGCATTTTGCATGGCTATATTTGATCATACAAGGCTGTCAGTGATCTGGCAGAGGAGTTTATAACTGAGCTTCTCACACCATACCGTCTGAAAAGGCCCCTCAGGTCTGCTAGTCTGGGTCTTTTTACTGTTCCAGAGTCCAGGTTAGAAACAAAGAGTGATCGAGCCTTTTCAGTTCTCGCTCCTCGGCTTTGGAACAGCCTCCCACTGAGCATCAGATCAGCTGATTCTGTTCACATCTTTAAATCTCGTCTGAAAACGTACTTTTACAGAAAGCCTTTTCTGACACTATTAGAGTTGAATAGGTATAATAAATTCAATTGCTTTTTCAGTCTAAAATATGCATTTTGCTGCAGTAAAAATGACTGAAGTGAGATGAACAGACTGAAAACTCATCTTATTAAATAAAAACAGATATTGACAAGGTTTTCCCTCTGGGGACATAATTTGCAGTTAAAAATAAGTAATAAATTGCAATGCATTGCATTATATGTTTTGGCAATACTCAGCATATAGCAAAACATTTAAAATCATAATAATATAGTATCATGAGTTAGGCTAAGTATCATGCTATTATCGTACCGTGGGGCCTTTGGTGGTTCCCACGTCTACATGTAACTCCCTGTCGAATCCCAAAGAAATATTGATTTGATTTTTTTTAATGCCCACCCAGTGTGCTGCTGCTGATTTTCATAACTCAGCTAATCGTCAGACTCATGTTGACCCGGTCAGGATCAAGGTTGTGAGGCCAGGTTTGATGAACGGTGTTGACCCGTTCAGACAGAAGGAAATGCAGGTTTATTCAATGTTGCTGTGCTGGTGTGAGAAGCCGTATAAGTAACATCGCCAGCTTAAAAGTCAAGTCAAACAGAAATCAACTTAGCTTCTTATAAAGTTACATTGGCAGTATATTTTAATCCAGTTCATGTTTTGGTTGTGTGTAAAGCCGTGGGACACTGACCTGGAAAGACCGGAAAAACAGCTGAGGGGTCAGGGCAGGATGAATTCCCGACATGGATTTATCCCTCCCCTCCCTTTTTATATGGTGTATACTCACATACTGTAAATAAGCACAGCATAAGCAGCAGTAAAAGCATTGCTTTAGTGTTTTGCATTGGCTGCCGTGCTCCCACACATTCAAACAGATGCACAACCATAACACACACGTACAGTGTACACACCAACAGACATAAACCACAACATTTGCTTGGCAAATTGAACATTTTGTGTCCAGTCCACTGAGCAGACATGAAGTGCAGACATGAAAATCATTAAACTCCAGCTTTTGGCTGCAGGCGTGTAGCCATGGCAGTTCAGTCACAATGTCAGAGCATTGATCTGTGATCGATTGGGGAAAATAAAAAGCTTGTGATTCATTTAGGAATGCAATTCAGACTGAAGTTTGATGCGTAGTTGTTGGCTAAAAGAAACACAACAAATCTCGAGTGTTTCAAGAGAGGACAAGATAGTTTTCTTTTATCTGTACTGTATCTGGAAAAATCTTGTCTTTAATTTTGTTTTGTTTTTACTTTGCATTGATTTGTATTGTGACTGTACAATGTATAAAGGCTAGGTTCCACTCTGCTCTGCTCTACTGTATCATGCTACTGTAAGAATAAAGTCTGCTCACAACTGTGACAGACAGCAACAGGTTGAAGCTCTCCACAGTGTCTAAACCCCCCTTACTCTCACACATGCATAAACACACCCCTAACCTCTGAGGTCAAGTACAAGAGAGTATGTGAGCATGCCAGACTTGAAATGTTACTTTTTTGTTGAATCAAACAATCGTCTAAAAGTTTCTCCTCTTCTCTCACTTCTCCCTCCATCTGTTTTTCACTGTGTTTGCTCCAATTTCCTGACTGTCCTCTTTTCCTCTGTGGTGTTTCTGTCTCTGTAGGTATCAGAAGCATGTCCACACATACAGAATCCTCCCAGACGATGAAGGATTTCTGGCTGTACAGGTACAGAGAAGACACACACACTCCGCTGAGGTCAAGTGTGTGTGCATGTGTGCAGCAAAAACTGTATTTGCTTCAGTAGCAGCTGGCAGGCAGAGATGCTTTTGTTGGCTCTGAGCTCTTTCTCTCTCACTCACACACACACACAGACACACTCACACACACCAACAGCAGCCTCTTTGTGCGTTGTGCCCAACAGCTGTGAAGTCCCCACCAGCAGCCACTCACACACACACACACACACACACACACACACACACACACACACACACACACACGGCAACATGGTGCTTCAGGCGATCCGTGTGGCCACATCACAGACATCTGTGTCCCTGCTGTATGATTTCTGGGGCCTTAGCTGTGACGTTGAAGAGAGTCAGAGGAACTGAATATGTTTGGGAGCAATGTTTACCGAGACAGTTCTTCCTGGTTTGAGTTATATTTAGACCACTGGGTCATATTTGCTTACATAACATTAAATGTGGAACAATAGGGGCCACCAGAGATTTCAATAACATGACTACTTGTAGCCAAGGAGTTTGGATGTTATTGTTATGTTCATGCCATGTAGCAAATGACTTTCCTCCTCTTCCTCCTTCTCTTGTCGAATCTCCCCTTGAATAGCCTCCTCCCTTTTGTAACTGTGCAACACTGGAATGTTTCAACAGCAAAATTGTACAATTTGCAAAACTGACTTTAAGCCCTCGACATTATTTGTGCAGTAATAATTCCATCTCTGCAGTACACTGTGCAATACACTTTCTTATTTCATTCTTGCCTGTTCAGTTCTTGAATTTATACTTAGCATGCTTACAGTGCGATACACATATTTGTACATATTTCTTTATTTTTTAATGAACTAATGATTAAAAAATAAACTAATTTAATTTAATTTAATGAAAGTTCTGTGACATATCTTGATTCTCCCTGGGAATCACCAAAATATTTCTGATACCTGTTTTCCTCTCAGACATCTCAGGGCGTGCAGCCTAAGCGGTTTAAGACGTTACCAGAATTGGTGTCGCTGTACCTGCAGCCCAGCCAGGGTCTGGTCACCACCCTGCTTTACCCTGTGGAAAGAGAGGAAACAGCTGTTAGCGATGACAGGGACTATTCAGGTGCCTCCTCAGCACGTACCGGCACACTTGTATGCTCTATGATTGTCACCCTTTTTTTACATTTTAACTCTCCTTTTCTGTGATTGGTAGATGGGGAGGATGAGAAGCCACCCCTCCCTCCTCGCTCTGCCTCCACCTCCACCCCCCCTGGTCCAGAGACACCCACAGAGAGGTACAAAATCTACAGTATGAGGACTCCTTTATTGTGTCATTTTAAAAATATTAATACGTAAGCGCTGATAATCAAACCACAAGTCGCAGGGCTTCCTAACCAACATGTTACCCAGGAGTGTTCACACAGTAAGATATTTTGAAAATGTACGTACAAGCTCACAACCGCAACCCACACACACACACACACACACACACACAGGAAGGATGTTGCCTCAGTGTGAATGTGATTATCTCAGCCCTGCTCACAGAAATAGTAAGCAGAGGTATCAGTGATTATGTGAACAAACAAACACACAGTTCCTCATTGGCTTTCACTTTTTCTGTCACATGACATACGCGCACACACATCGTAAATGAAGCATTGCTACATGTTAATTAAACATCAAACATAGCAAACAGATCATCATTAGCACACACACACATACACATATATTAATAACCTCCACTCTGCCTGCGTGCCCCCTTTTGTTTGCATAAAGAAGGAAAGCCGCATCCTGTTAAAACTACATAGGATCGCAGATGGTACAGGGTTTGTGTGTGCACACAGATATGTGTGTTGCTCACATCTGTGTTTATTAATGAGCAATTAGTGCCTTCACTCAGACTATAGGGAAGTGAGTTTGGTGGCTGAATTCATCATTCTGATATTTATGTTGCAGTTAGAGGTTACTTTAGTTTTCACAATATATAACTAACTAACAACAGGTAGAATTTTGCCAAAGAGATGAAAGAAATACCAAAATTAATGTGTTGCAGTGAACTTTGTCACAGTTTCAACTGTAGGTCAAATCACTGAAGCAACATCCTCATTTCTGTCACAGTAGAAGTCATTAGTAAAAATGTCAAAATAATCTTAAAATCAACTGTGGGAATAAGCTGTCATACTTCCCACATATGATTCCTTAAGTTCTCCTAAATGAGTTCAAATGACATCGTACATCAGACATAGTGAAGGAACAAGACATCACCTTTTTATTTACTCTCAACGCTTTTAACAGTCTGTTGGTTTGCAGACTTTACTTAACTTTCATGAAAGCCACAGTGTAGGCCATATGAAAGGGTCGTCATCATAAAAAAGTCGTAGTTGTAGAGGTTACAGCAGAAAAAGTGTTTTGTTTGGCCATATTAAAAGTGGAAAAAAAGGAAAACTCTGCAAGCTATTGAAGTTTGTATCAGCAGTGTTTCCACTAAGGAAAGAGCACCGCAGGAGGTATTGTGCAGTATTTCTGTAAAAATGAAAAGGAAGCTACTTTCTTTTTTTGACTAGACCATTTTTGCCCAGTTTAGAAAGAACTGGCAACCTATTAAACCACATCAGTGACAGTCCATAATACAAACTCTTAAGCTAGTTGTAGAGTGTGTAGGAGGCTTAGGGGCATTCTGCTGGCTCATGTGGTTAACTTAGAGGGAGTGTGTCTGTTTTTCTATGTCCGTGGGTGGCAAGGTAGACACAAGTCGGCCCTCTGTGTTCGAGGAAGTGTGTGATTCTAAAAATCCTGACAGCACAGATGCAGACACACACACATGCCTTGCAGATATGGCCTCTAGGAAGTCCTTGACATCTGTGTTTTCTGATACAAGGGAGGCAATTCATCTGCAGTTTTCATACTCACTGTTTTGAGTCTCAGCTGAAAGTTTAAAAATCTGTCTTATTACACTAATAACAATAAATTATCATAATCACCATGGCTCTAAATACTCATTGGACTTCATCTGAATTCATTTTAGTGCTCCAGCAGCTAACGGCCTTAGCACCATCTCCCACGAGTACCTGAAGGGCAGCTATGCTCTGGACCTAGAAGCCGTCAAACAGGGAGCCTGCTCCCTGCCTCACCTCAACAAGACACTAGTGGCCTCCTGCAAACGCCTTAATGGGTAAGAAAGACACACCAGCGCATATGTAGGCACAAATATTCCAAACACACTCTTGTCTGTGCATGTTCTACACAAAGGTGTTTTTTAATGTACGGTATGTGCTCGTCACTCATTAGTAAAAATTCACAGCCTGTAGAGCTTCCTTCTTCAACTCATCCCTTGTTTCGATTACAGTGGCACATGTTGGGCATTCAAACATTTTGATATGTCACAGAAAATAAATTCGATTTAAATAAATGTGACAAATATAACTAAATCACATGGTCATTAATCATCTGGAAGTCATTCTCCATAGATAGATCTAAATGAAGTAAGTTGTCGATCTCTGATTCCCCAAACAGGGAGGTGGATAAGGTTCTGTCTGGTCTGGAGATCCTGTCTAAAGTCTTTGATCAGCAGAGTGCTTTCATGGTCTCCAAGATGATCCAACAGGTACACATCTTTTCCTCTATGTATCTGTGTGTGTGTGTGCATGCTTAGTCACAATGGAAGCAAGTGGAGAGCTCTATGTCGTCCTGCTTTCTATGTCTAACAACTGGACTGTGGTCTTTTCTGTATGCCTGCTATCCAGCATAATATGTGTGTATGTCTCTGTGACCTCGTCTGTCTCAGTCTCAGGAACGCAATGTCTCAAGAATGCCTTGAGGAAATTTCTTAAGATTTGGCACAGACGTCCACTGTGAGTCACAGATGAAGTGATTAGAAGTTGGTGGTCAAAGGTCAGAGGTCACTGTGACCTAACAGTTCCTGTTTTTGGCCATTACTCAAGGATTCATATGCTTATTATGACAAAATATCACACAAACAGGATAAAATGATGAAGTGATGACATTTTCTACCCAAAAGGTCAAAGATCAACTTCACTGTGACATCATAATGTTATTCAAAAACACATTCCAGGCCAATACTTAAAGTCATATCCCAGGAGCAGAAGGGGAGACATTTGGTTAGATACAGAATTGGGACACTAATCTTGGGTGCCCACCTTAAAACTGTGGTGATTGTATAGATCAGTGGTTCTCAACTGGTCTATCCTCAGTCATTAAGTCTTGACCCAAATTTTTGACACTCCACTCAAATCTATTTCACAGACACTTCCTTGAAATTTTATGACTTTTTTCATGAAATACAATAGTCTTTTGGCGCGTATTCGTGCCTATTCGTCATCTTTGCATTGACTATTGTATGTAATATACAGACTAACATTTTGAGAATTTCTAGAAAATATTTCTAGAAAAAAAAGTTGTAAAATTACATGAACAAAGTTGCAATATTTTGCAAAAAAGTTGTAATTTTTTTAGAAAAAAAAGTTAAGAATTTTGAGAAAGAAATCATAAGATTTTGAGAAAAAAACAAGATTTCAAGGAAAAAACATAAAATTTTGGAAAAAAGTCAAAATATTGAGAAAAAAATCATTAAATTTTGAGACAAAAATCGTAAAACTTTAAGAAAAGGTCATAATGTTTTTAGAAAAAAAGTTGTAGAATTTTGAGAAAAAGGTCATAAAATTTTGAGGCATGGATGCAAACTGTAACTACAACTTGACGGGTTCGCGTAGGCATATAGCGACGAGGCGGTGATTCGAGTTTTCCTCATGCCTCAGAGGAAAACGACGAACACACTGATTTACTGATTGATAGAGGACCACGCTGAACAACAGCAAAACTATATCAAAACATCCGTCATCTGTGGCATGACTAAATGATAAACAAATGGTCATTTTGTTTGTCATTTGTAAGACACTATTTTATTGAGAAATATCTGTTTGTTGTGCTGCGCCATTTTTATAGTTGGAAGGCCATTTTATCATTTTAAGGGCTTCATTTCCGTGTGCAAAACCGTTATCGTAATATCCCTCCTTACATGCCATATTGTTTCATACAGGCGTAGCAAAAAATAACATCTCATCCTTTCTTGTCTTGCTTATGTTCTACTCTTCTTATCAAAATTTACACCTTATATGGGTTGTAACTGTTGTTTTTTCCTCCATCAGTCGGTGAATCAGGGTGGAGACCAGGAGCTGGAGAACCTCGTGACCAAGCTGGCAATCCTCAAAGACCTGCTGTCCTCTATAGAGAAGAAGGTACAAGCATTCAGTATAGTCAGTCATGTGAAGGCATGCACCCTCACACATGATCACTCACACGGACAGCTGCTAGTTGGAGGTGGTTAGTTTAGATAACCCTCTCCATATGATGGATCATCTGTCCAGAGGCCCTGCTGGCTGCATGTGTAGCCCAGCATGACGACTCCAGGCTGGTGTGTGTGTGTTTGCGACAAAGTCAGAGAGCCTTTTCACAACACATGGAACACACACAGATAGAGACAAGTGTGTGTGTGTGTGTGTGTGGGGGGGGGGGGGGGTGACATTTTTAGACCGAGCAGCCAGTTGTCCATTTTTGTAACAGCGATTTAAAGCATTTCGCGTAATGTGTAAAGGCCCAGGCACATCAAATAAACTTCAGAGAACTAGCGGTGTCAAAGGCGTCCTGCTTGCTTCATCACCTGACGTTGCCGTGTCTCAGTCAAAAAGTTGCACATGAACACACTGCAAAGACTGCAGCTGTCAGCAACCAGCGTGTATGTTCTGAATCTGTGTGAGAGGAAATCACTTTTCACACCAGCAGGCAGCGGTAGTCTGTCATCGTCATTCAAAAAGGGAAACTGAAAGACTGTCTTGATGCTAGTTTGCCAGTTAGCACATTAACAACACACTCCAATGTTGAAGGAACAAAGCATATTTACCGTGCAGCAGTGAACAATAGCAAACCATCATGAAACATTTCTGTGGCTAAAGAAAATTATCTCACCCTGTGTAACAAGTTTGTTTTGGTCTCACTCCCTCTTGACTGTAGCAGTATGTTTACTTTCCTCTCTTCTCATGCACTGAGCTGAACAGCCAATTGAGTGATTTCATTCACCGAAGGGCTCCGCTGTCTTGGGCGCTGATTCAACATACTTAATTGGCCAAAAAAAAAGCCAACGAGGGGCTGACGACAAGCCCGCACCGACTAGGGTGACAGGTGCTCACCAACAACCAACTGTTGGCTTGGTGTGTCAGGGCCTTAACACTGATGACGCCAGATGGAGAGGGTGTGCCCTGTAGGTCAAAACAGAAAAGCAATTAAAGCTAAGTTTGTTTGTTTTTTGTCATGCCCAACAGGATTTGTAGGCACAGTAAACCTCACCAGTTAGACTTTTTTTTTTTTCTATCCCTAATGTTTAAGTACAGTTTGAGCAGCTCTGCCATGTCAAGAGGGGACACCGTTTCTACTTGGACTTTATTTGTAAGGAGCTGCCTGGGAAGGAAATGGCCTCAGTACAATCAGGCTACATGCCTTGCCTCGTGTGATGTCACTGGCTCCACCTTCTCTGCTCCTGTTAGATCACATCCAGGAAATGGGAAATTGTATCCTTGACACCAACACTGATGCTGAAAACAATACAGATTATCTGTTTGTGTCCTTTCTCTTATGTGTGTGTGTGTCATCTTGTTTATCTTTCCCTCTTTTATCATTTCTTTCTTTTAATTCTTGCTGCTCTCCCCTGCTCTCTCTTTGTGCCCCCAGGCTCTCAAAGCCCTCCAGGACATGAGTTTGTCCTCTCCGTGCTCCCTTCCTCCTCTCCCCATGCGTCACAGCAAAGCCATCCCTGTGCAGGCCTTCGAGGTACAGCTGCACACACTTTACATACAAACTCAGAAACACACTCATTTTATTTGTTTGTCTTTCTGCAGGGTGATATGACATCAGTATGATGACGGTAATAATAATGTCATCTGTTTCTACCTTTTGACCTTTCCTGGAAGTGCATCAACAAAAAACTGAAACTCTTTCTCACCCTTTATTTAATGAGGGAAAGGTGACGAGAGCTGCAGTTTAGCAATTATCAGAGTGAACCCATACTTGTCACTCAATGGTCTCAATTCTCGTTTTCCCCTACAAGACATTCAAGCTTTTCTCCACTCTATAGTCAATTTAGGTATGCTTATTTTAATCAAAATCTCACTTCTTCTATATTTCATGTTGTATGACAGGAATAGGAAGCTTAAGTAAAGATTATTTTGTGTTGACTTTAGTCTGGGGGCAAACCCTATATCTATTATAGAACGCTGAAACTCCTGCAGATATGATTAATAAAATGCTCCTATCAAGGAATGGTGGTTTCGTTTCACAGAGGACAGACTGAGCCTGAATTACAATAAAACAGGGTGTGAAGTCATATATTCCTCCACACACAGCAGGAAGTTTGTCAGCAGAGCTGCTATGAGACCACAGGAATGTTTGTAATGCACTTCCTGTGGCATCATCAGTGGCTTTGTCATAGTACATGGTAGTTGTCACATTTGGTACAATAGCCTATGCACAATGAGCACGCAGCTAGCTGTGTATTACTGACATTTTGGCTACTGGTAATGAGATTATAGTAAGTAGTAAGTAATTATCAGCAGGAACATGTGGGGGAAAGGGTGAGACAAAGAAGGAAGAAGACAGGAGGGATTTGAAATATTAGCTGTCAGCCAAGTCTGCATCCTCTGTGGTGACCTCCTTTCGAGCAGCTTCCTGTTGCACAGGAACAGAAGTGTTGTTACGATGGGGAGATAGGTTTGAGATGTGGCACCTGGTTCGCCCACTGACACACAAACAGATCCCATCGAGGTTTGAAATGATATGACTCAAAGGCAGAACACATTTTTGTCAGTAGATGAGTAGTATGTGATGAACAAACATATATTAACTGTTTTCTAAAACTTCAGTCAACAGGATCAGGACATTCTGTGTGATCATCAGAATTAGATTTTACACTGTTAATAGAAGCAGCAACCTTGTTTTGTGTGTGATAACAATAGAGTGAGAGAGTCCACTGCTTTACTTTGGAGACCCCTGGTGGTGTGAAGATTTGATATGAATGAAAGTAGAAAGTAGACAGCTCTGTGGACACTTCACATCACAAGCACCTCCAGTTTCTGTGAATGTGTGTTTAACCCTCGCCCTGTAATCCACTTCAGGTAAAGCTGGATGTTTATCTGGCAGAGCTGACAAAGATAGGAAAGAGTCAGAAGTACACTCTGTCAGTGGACGTGGAGGGAGGACGACTGGTGGTGATGAAGAAGGTGAAGGACAGCCAGGAGGACTGGACCACCTTCACACATGACAAAAGTGAGGATTACACAAACACTCATACAACATATACAATGACCTCAGTATGTTCTAAGCTGACATGAGTAATCAGTGTTTCCCAC
This sequence comes from Epinephelus lanceolatus, assembly GCF_041903045.1. Classification (NCBI taxonomy): domain Eukaryota; kingdom Metazoa; phylum Chordata; class Actinopteri; order Perciformes; family Serranidae; genus Epinephelus; species Epinephelus lanceolatus. The sequence continues at coordinate 32,690,316 of NC_135737.1, forward strand.
AGGAAATTATTCAGCAGAAATCTGTGGAGCAGATGTAGTAAGTCACCCAGATAGTGACGAATCTTGTCTTGTGATTTGTAGACAGCTCTCTAACAACGACATTCATTAAAGGGGACCTATTATACTCCTTTTCAGGTTCATGCTTGAATTTTGTTTTTTTTTTTACGAGAACATGTTTACATGCTTTGATATTCATAAAACATTTTAATTACCCCATACTAGCTGTGCTGGAACACCTGTATTCACTCTTTCTCTCAACATTTCATTTTAGCGCCTGTCTCTTAAAGCCCTGCTCCGGAAAAGTTCCGGTCCCAGTCTGCCCTGACTGTTCGGCATTTCATGGTCTTCTATATCTCGTGTCCCTGCACTATCATTAGTACTGATATTGTGGCACTACCATGAAAAATCACCAGTTAAACCTTCTAAACCAAAATCATCATAACCGGACATGTTGCAGCAAGAATTTTATCAGAGCTGTGGAGAAAACAACAACATTGGCAAACAAGTTTACACGTTTCCTTGACATTAGCATGTAGCTGCTATATAAAGAAATAAGTCACAAGCCGACATCACCTTGTCTTGACGGTAGGAAAAAATGGTGGAGATGAAGTGTTCAGAAAGGTTTGAAGCCTGAGGTTTTTGCTCACAGGGATCACTTTTACATACGTTTATTTCATTATTTGGAACTGTGGTCATGATTAATATGAATATCCAACATTGTAACATCCCACTATGAAAATGGTTAAATGTCTCTAGACTCCAGGGTAAGAGATGAAATATATTTATGGGATCAAGCCTGCAAGAACACATTATACTTGATGGTAACTGTTTGAGATGCAGTTGCTGTGTCCTTCTTCATGCCTTTTCATCGTTCTCCTCCCTTAACTTTAACTGTCTCTAACCCACTCCATCTATTCCTTGACCTTGCTTTCCCTCCTGGTATTTCTCTCTCTCCTTATCTGTGACCTTCTCTCTGTCTGTGTTTCTGTTTGTCTGTCTCAGTCCGTCAGCTGATCAAGTCTCAGCGGGTGCAGAATAAACTGGGCATTGTTTTTGAGAAGGAGAAGGACAAGAGCCAGAGGAAAGACTTCATCTTTGCAAGTGCCAAGGTCTGCACACACACAGACACACACAGACACACACAGACCGAGACACACACACACACACACACACACACACACACACAGCCTCAAACAAAAATTTGTAAATGTCTGAAAGCACAATCTCCCACAGTTACTAAATCATTCAAATCACGTGCAAACACATACATATTCAGACCTACAAGGAAATACTCCCGCATTACTCTGTGACTTGTATATCCATAATCAGACGAAGGACTGTTAACATGGCCAAGATTTGTGTCACAGACCCACACACAATTTTCATGAATGAATTCACTTTCCACCGACACTCTTCCTGTATTGAGAATCTCAGCTCTGCATTGTTTTTTCTTCGTAGATATTTGTCTTTCAGTGAAGAAACTAGTCTAAAGTTATGTTCATTTAAAATGTTTAAAGGTTCAATGACAGCACATAAACTCACACTGATTGTTAGTCAGCTTTTGAGTGCTGCTACTTAAAAACAAGGTGCCCTTTAGTAGCAACTTGCACTCATCTATGGGTGTGTGTGTCTGTGTTTCTCAGAAGCGGGAGGCATTTTGCCAGCTGCTGCAGCTGATGAAGAACAAACATTCCAACCAAGACGAACCAGACATGATTTCCATTTTCATAGGCACCTGGAATATGGGTGAGACACACACACACATTTTTCTTTTCAACATGCAACACACACTGACTTATCATGTAGTTTCACATGTTGCAGAACAACACAAATTCATGTATTTTGTCTGTAGGCTCAGTGCCTGCGCCTAAGTCTCAGGCCTCGTGGGTGTTGTGTCGTGGCCTCGGGAAGACGCTAGACGAGATGACAGTCACCATCCCTCATGACCTTTACGTGTTTGGAAGTCAAGAAAACTCTGTGTGTGATCGGGAGTGGGGGGAGTCACTGCGTGCCGTGTTGAAAGAACAGACAGAACTGGATTATAAAACAGTGAGGAAACAAAGATTTAATAGTTATCACATTATTTGATTACAGTGGTGTTATTTGTGCTTGTATTGAAGTCATGTGGTGGGTGTGAAGAAAAAGTGAACGTGATTTGTTTGAGAGAGATGAGGCCAAACTGAAGATGAAGAAAGATATTTTTTGTGCAGTGTGACTGCAGAGACAATGACCATAGGTGCCTCACTGTCTGTTGTTGTCACTGGTTATAGATTGCAGTGCAAACTCTGTGGAACATTAAAATTGCTGTGCTGGTGAAACCTGAACACGAGAACAGGATCAGCCACGTGGGAATGTCCAGTGTCAAGACGGGAATCGCCAACACGCTGGGTAAAAACATTACTCAGTATTAAGTCCTTGTTCTTCCTTTATATGCTTTACTTCCTCTTTATAACCTAGAGGAAAATGTGACCAGTGGAAAAAACGGCACAATCAAACGCTGACTCAGTGGCAACTAAAGGGGTTATTATGGATTTTATGTCTGCATCTTATGTGGTTCTTATTGTTTTTAGGTAATAAAGGAGCTGTGGGTGTGTCCTTTATGTTCAACGGCACATCTTTCGGCTTTGTGAACTGTCACTTGACATCAGGGAATGAGAAGATTGCCAGGTATGCACCACAGTCCTACACACACATCACTTATAGCTACTTTATTTCGGGGTCTTGTTTCTTCTTTCACCTACATTGTGGTGGATATACTTTTATTGAGCGTCAGATAACATCACAAACACACACAACACACATTTACCTCTTCATATCTGTGACACATGTGACTTGATTGTTACAGGAGGAACCAGAACTACCTAGATATCTTACGCCTGCTGTCTCTAGGAGACAAGCAGCTGAGCTCCTTCGACATCTCGCTGCGCTTCACACACCTCTTCTGGCTAGGAGACCTCAACTACAGGCTGGATATGGACATACAGGTGAAGCAGAACGCACACATGCACAGGGTGATGAAGTGCAGCAGATTTGGATGACACTCATGTTTTGGTGCTGTCTGTTTCGTGTCTGTGTGCAGGAGATTTTAAACTACATTAACAGGAAGGAGTTTGATCCCCTGCTGAAGGTGGACCAGCTCAACCTGGAGAGGGAGAAGAACAAAGTCTTTCTACGCTTTGGTTAGTATGCCTGCGTTTTTAACAGACATCTGTCTTAAAGCACTGCCAGTAGAGTGTCCATCCCATGTGAGCCATGTCCTTTCCTGTCACCCTCTAGCTTCACCGTGACAAAGGCAATAAAAGCCCACAAATGTATCTCTTAAAAAAATTGTAAAATGCTATGCTTTCAAACAAGTAAATGTGTGGCTTCTTGCTTGCAGCGGAGGAAGAGATCTCATTCCCACCCACCTACCGTTATGAACGTGGCTCAAGGGACACATATGTGTGGCAGAAGCAGAAGGCCACGGGGGTATGTTTACTAACTCAAACAACATCACAGATAGACGTCCTCCCAGCCAGTTCTGGCAGCTGATAACTCTCCTGTGTCCTCCATTTTTTGTCTGTCTCAGATGAGGACGAATGTTCCATCGTGGTGTGACAGGATCTTGTGGAAGTCATACCCAGAAACACACATTGTCTGCAACTCCTATGGTGAGACCCTCAGCAGAAAATCATTCAACAAACATGTTTCATTTCAGTGTAACCGAGGTCCCTTTTTTTATCAATTTAGTAACTGCGTATGGTGGTTAATTTCACCTAAACATCAAATACAATAGTACAATAGTATTTGCTCTTTTGTTTGTCAGGCTGTACAGATGATATCGTGACCAGTGATCATTCCCCTGTGTTTGCTACCTTCGAAGTGGGCGTGACCTCCCAGTTTGTCTCCAAGAAAGGTACAAGTGGATTAACGTAAATTCTTCCAAAAAACCCCCAAACTTATTTCATGTACTGTTTTTATTTCCTCTTCCTGTCAGTCACTCTTCCCTCTGGTCTAAATGTCTCTCTTTCTTCTGTTCTTGCTCTTTCATAGGCTGCGGTTAGGCGACATCATATCAGCTGATTTTTTAAAACAGAGCTGACTCTGTGCACATTTTAGAAACTTGATGATTTGTTTGTTTTCCAGCTCAGATTGGGACAGTTTTGTAATGTTCTCCTGTGATCTGGTCAATGACTCACAGCTAGTGTCAGGAGGGTTACTTTTAAAATGTATTTCACTACAGATTACTGAATAAGTGTCATTTGTAATGTATTCTATTAGATTACTCAAACTAAGAAATGTATTTTAAATACTTTGGATTACTTCTGGAATACTAATTATCTTGCTGAGTTCATTTGTCTGGGTCTTAAATTTCCATGCCCAAAACACACACATTGTCATGTAGCAGGTGCATTGCACACACACACTGTTTAAAAGGCTGTTACAGGGAAATGCGTGCCTCAGATGAATGTTACACTGTGTCCTAACAGCAAGTGAGTGACGCACCAGTCCACACTGAATCTGTTAAATATGCACATCTGTTTTGTCATGTAAACAAACCACATAGGCTGCCTGTCAGCTGTGCACTCAACTGGACATGTAACCAGATTGTACTTTCTATCTCTCAACATTTGGTACTGGTACTTTCTGTCTCTCTTTGTTTGTACTTTTTAAACAGAAAATACATGTTTTATATTGTGATACGGGAATTACAATAAAATACAATACAGCCAGCAGCAAGTAGGTTGTTGTCAGTGATGGTCATTTACCAGAAACTTTTCCACTTCCTTCCAGCTTTAGGTTTTTGTAGTTGAATGAGGAGGTGTTGTGTAGATAATTCTTCATTTCGACTTTACAAATCAGCCGTTCCCCATCTATTGCAGAGCTTTCAAAGTGAGCAACAGGAATAAATAGGAACAGGACATCAAAAGTTCAGCTCAAAACGGCAGCAATGTGTCGCACATGGCCAGGTAGAACATTCCTATAGAAAACAATGCAATCAAACTGACGCTCACTAATTCAGTTAGGACACAGTGTTAGACAAAATAAAACAAAAACAAATAAGGTAATCTCTTTGTGTAATGTATTCCAATTTAAACTGTAGCTGTAATGGAATCCAGTCACTCATATTTTGTATTTCAAAGGTGTAACACCATTACTCGCCAACCCTGCTTACATGTGAACAGAGGCAGTAGGTTGAGCTGAACAAATTGGAAAACAAAACATCAACCTGTTACTCTATTTTCACAAGATTTAGGGTTTACCTGCACTTAAAATTAATGTAAAGTAACTGAATACCAGTTATTAAGTTCACAACGTTTCATCTCTTTTGTCTCACTCTGTTTCTCTTCCAGTGAGCAAAACTTCACATTTACAAGTAAATTCTGTTTCAGTCCTGTGTATATGCTGTTCTGTGATACCTACTCAAATCTTCCCTCCCTTCTTCCACCTTCCCCATCTCTCCTGGCCACCTGTATTTGTGTAGGTCTGCCAAAGTCCTCAGAGCAGGCCTACATTGAGTTCGAGAGCATTGAGGCCATAGTGAAGACGGCGAGCAGAACCAAATTCTTCATTGAATTCTACTCCACTTGTCTGGAAGGTGAGAGGAACCTGCCTTCACCTTTGAAGCAGCTCATTCATGAAAATCCACCAGGTGTTATAGCACAAAGAGTTTCTTTAACACCAAGTGGATTTAACAAATATTATGTGTTTCTTTTTTTTTGTATCTTCCTCCCTCCCTCCCTCCTAATCTCAGGCAGTCAGTATACCTTTAAGCTCGAATCCATTTTTGACCCGTGCTGCATCCCCACTTCCTGTCCTCCTTGTACTGTTGAATGAAATGTTATAGCAACATTTTCCTTGTCTCCTTCCCACCTCATTCCCTTTGTCCTCTCTCCCATCCACTCTGCCCTGCATTTGTCTCTCTGTCTCTCATCATTAGAGTTTAAGAAGAGTTATGAGAATGACAGTCAGAGCAGCGACAACGTCAACTTCCTGCGTGTGGGCTGGTCCAACAAGCAGCTAACAACGCTCAAACCTCTTCTGTCAGAGATCGAGTACCTGCAGGACCAACATCTGCTGCTAACAGTGAAGTCACTGGATGGATATGAGTCCTACGGTATAAAGAGAGCATTGTTTTGTAGTGTGGCTGTTTAATTTCGTCAAAGTTGACTTTTAGTCCAACAAACAAGCATGTGTGTGTTTTTCCTTGCCAGGAGAGTGTGTGTTGGCTCTGAAGTCTATGATTGGCAGCACAGCACAGCAGTTCCACACCTACCTGTCCCACCGTGGCGAGGAAACAGGAAATATCAGGGGGTCCATGAGGGTCAGAGTCCCCGCCGAAAGGATGGGAACCAGGGAAAGACTCTACGGTAATACTGTGTATATGCAACTGTGTGCTGATTGTGTGGTTTGCTGTGCAGACAGAAAGAAAAATTAGTAGGAGACTTAAACAGACACCAATTAAAAGGGATCAGTGTTTCTAACCTGGGGAAAGGGAAGATGTAAATGAAGTAGGAGAGACAAATGAAAGGACTTTTAAGCTTTTATATGCAGATGTGAATTGTCCAAATGATGCACTTTGATGTAGGACACAGTGTTTTTATTGTGTTTCAGAGTGGATCAGTGTGGACAAGGATGAGACAGGTGGACCAAAAGGGAAATCCACTTTGGTAACCAGAGTGGGACATGAATACGTCAAGTGAGTACTCTTTTAATTCTGCTCTGCATTTACTTTTCTACTAAAATGCAACATGCAAAAACATGACAGAGCAGGTAAAAACAATCTGTAGAATATTCTACACATTAAGTTTCAGTTAGGGATAACAAAAGTATTTTTAAAGCATGCATATATGTGTTAAAATCTGTCTCATTTGTTATGTTATTCTTTCATCATCATCTTTCATCAATCTTTATACGGCAAAAATACCATTGTCATGTTGTATTTTAAAAAATAGTTACAGTATTGTAAAAGCTTTATTTCAGCAGCCATGTTCCCTGGTGAAATGTCTCTGAAAAATGCAGCACAAACATGCTGTCAGACAGAGAAATTGATATATTTGTAAGTTTCAGAGTCCACTGGAAACAGGAACCAGCATATATGTTTTAAAAATCTTTATCCATATTTTTTATTTTGTAAAGATTTAACCGGAAAGTATCTGTACACTCGATTAAAGCTCCTAAAACTTGATTGGTCTGAAATTGTCATATTGGCCATTTGCCTGATGACGACCCAGTAAGGCTGACATGTTCAGTTTTTGGAGCTTTAATGCAGTGTGTAGATACTCTCCATATCTTACTTACTTACTCCTCTTCATCCCCTATGGAACATAAGGCTTTAGTGAGCTCTGTCCACTGCATTCGATCCTTGGCATGCAGCATGCTTCCAGCTCCAGTGTCACAGTTCTGCACCAGGTGGTTTTTTTTTTTTGCTTGGTGGTGTCCATCTTAAGGTGACTCTCGTGATCCGGCCCCATTCCATTCTTAGCACATGGCCTAGTCATCTCAAACATCTGTGTGTGATTTCTTTGGCGATGTTCCGGTTACTTGTTTTCTTGTGCAGTTCAAGGTTGGAGATTTTGTTTGGCCAGAAGATCTTGCATATTTGTCTCTCCATATCTACCTTTATTGAATCTGATATCCTGCACCTTTTGCCAGGGATGTGGACACAGGCAAGTCTCTGAATCCTCTATTTTGTCCAATTTACTGACTTGTTATGATGTGCTCTCGGTGCAGGCCATCTGTGGTTCGTAAACAGCTTGGAGAGCTGGGAAAGGTCAGCGAGGAGGGAGAGAGGAGCGGCAAGGAGGAAAACGCTGCGAGGTACAGACACATTTATGTAGCTTATACTCAACAGAGAGTTTTCACACAACATAAAGTGGAACCATTAAACATAAAAGAGGTCAGCTGTCAACCACCTGTTCTGTTTTTGTGTGTATTGTAAAGACCTAAACAGGACGCACCAGACGGTGATTCATCCATCTGCAAGAACAGCTACAATAATCCCGCCTACTACATCCTGGAGGGTGTTCCCAACCAGTCGGCAGCTGCGCTTTCACCTGAGCTTCTCCCATCTCCTACCTCTGCAAATCCCCCGGCAGCTAAAGCTCCTCCTCCATCAGCTGGAGCTCGAACCAAACCCCCTTTTGTGCCATCAGGGCCCTCTCACCCACGTAGACCCATGACAGGACACCCAGTCCGCGCTATTAGCGAGGAGGGCTCCTCAGAGGACGATGGAGGTGCCTGTGTAGCAGGGGCTCAGGGAGGTGGTGTCGCAACAACGGTTGGAAGCACACTGAATCGACCCCCTCCTGACTTCCCCCCTCCTCCTCTCCCCAAGGGAGCACTGGAGATGGTTGCAGAGGCCCCCTTCCCCAAACCTCGCCCCCTGTACCCAGACCTGACTGAGGTCAGGATCCCAGCAGCCAGCCCTGCTGCCCCACTGGCCCTTGGAGAGGGTTTTAGACGAGGAGGAGTAGGTGGAGGAGGAGGAGGGGGAGGGGGAGGAGGAGGAGGAGGAGGACCAGGGGCATTGGATGACCAGTCGTGCTCTGTGCTCCAGATGGCAAAGACACTGAGTGAGAGTGAGTTTCCTGGGCAGCCTCCACGTGCTCCGTCTGCGCCGCCTCTTAGAGGGCAGCCGATGGGTTTGGGTTTGGAGGCCTGCCGCACCTTCCCACCCAGAAATGCCATCACAGAGAGTATTGCAGAGGACATGCCTGAGGAGGTGAGCAGTTTATTTATTTATTCATTTGTGGTTTACAGTTTTATTTATTGAAATTTTCAAGGCATACATGAATTAGTGGTTTAGTGTCTAAGTTTCAAAGCCCATTCTTGGACAAGTAAATATACTTAATTAAAAGTAAAAAATAAATGAATAAAATAAAAAATATAATTATTGTTATTAATACAAGCTAGCGTATTGTATCTCTGACTGTGTAGTGATGTTGTTGACATATGTTCTGCAGCAGCTGTGATGAGCTGCAGTGTTCCTAAAGCAGTTTTTAGTTGATCCCGTGTTTCATTTCCCCTGTGCAGGCACTTTGGGGCAGCAGTAGCTCATCTTTGTCTGTCGGGGAGTCCTCAGTGGGGGAGTGGCTTCAGAGACTGGGGCTGGAGAGATATGAGCAGGGACTTCTACACAACGGCTGGGACGACCTGGAGTTCCTCAGGTACATACACTCACACTCAGACATGTTGACATTCATGCAGTGAATAAAAATGAAAGCTGTTGCTGTAGACTGAAAATAATTAACAGTAAAATAATCTCTATTGTCATTCTTCTGTGTAAATCGTCATTGTTGAATAATAATAATTGTTTTTGCAGTGACATCACCGAGGAGGACTTGGAGGAGGCAGGAGTGCTTGACCCCGCCCACAAGCGGATACTGCTGGAGAGCCTCAGGCAACAGCAGCAGCAGCAGCAACAGAAATAAACTGTTTGAAACTGGTCTACGACTGGTCCAAACTGGCCCGGCACCACACCGGGTCCCAAGAGGCCAAATCTCAGCTGAACTGAACTGAACTGAGCTGGAACGTGCCAATTGATGCCAGACTGTGCCTTCTGAGAGAAATTGCACTTCATTTGTACTTTCAAGAAAAAAAAACACTTGTAGAACCACCATTGTTTTTCACATGTACTGTATGTGTGTTGTTGTTGTCGTAGAGGTGGCCTTATTTAATGAGAATCATTTCAGTCCTTTTAAGCGTCACTACATAACCCTCGGCTTGAAACCTAGTGAGAAGATGCAGGATGAGATAACATTATTTGTCCTGGCCAGACAGAATTGGAGATACGACTCACGTGAAGAGCAGCTGATGCCTTCACCTCTGACCTGCAGCTTCAAGCGAGTGGTGAAGCTTGTTTTCCTTTCTTTGCCCTGAGAAACCTTAACTGAGGCGAGATAGAGTTTGAGACTCCTCAGATACGGGGAATGCAGACTGTCGAGTTTAAAGCTAACTGAGAAGAGGGCTTTTTTTTGTGGGAAACCAGAGCCTGAAAAGCAGTTCAGACATTTTTAACAATGTGTACTTCTCTGAGTCTCAGGTTTTTCCCCCACTAATGGTCACATGTGGGGAAACAATTTGGGAATTGTTAGAGAGCACTCAAGGGTAATTTCAGCCCACAGCTCGGGCAGAGGAACGCCCTTGCTTCTGTGATGGAGGCGGAGAGGAAGTGGTGAGACAGGAGAGGAGCTAGCCCTGACTCAAGTCAGGCCAAAGTGAGATCAACTCGCATTTCTCAAATTTTGTACTTTCGTGATGATGTTTCGGCCACTGTTTTTTAAAATGGTGGCGTTTATTGTCTCAGAGTCTCTGCATGTATTTATGTTTTTATGTTTTTTGTTTTTTTTTAATGATAAAGGGAATATGGAGCAAACCAACCAAACCGGTCCCAGTGGAGCTAAAAGTGCATATTTCACCGTGGTACAACATTTAATCACCACAGCACCCCTGATGTCTGATTTGTTCACACTCAACACTGAGATTTTAGATTTTTTTTCTGACACTTGCAGATTGTGACAAGTTGATTACGTTATTAGAAATTGAGAATGCTTTTTTCCCAGAAATCTGGAAGTAATTTGAAGATATACCACACAGGATTCTCCTTGAAAACAATGTGTAGACTCATATAGAAGTAATCTCTCACAATTATCAGAAGTGTGTGGCGGTGTGTTTATCTGCCTGTGTTTTCTGATTTTCTGTGCCCAAGATGTTTATAGTCATTTACCCCTTAGTGGTCAGGTGAGGTCAGGGCTTTATGAATGTAGTGACCAGGTGCCAGACTGTAAGCAGTAGGCATCAAAGAAACACAGCGCGGTAAAAACACACATATAGCGAGGCAAAACACCAAATGAGAGTGCATCTGGGGTCAGCTTTTACTTTCATTTCTGCTGACCAGCATTTTTACAGTCCTGCGTAGTATACCTTTAAACATTGACAAGTGACAAATGCATCATACGGATTCTTTGCACAATCTGTGTTTGGTTCATTGGTCAAGAAAATCTACTAGATTAAGGCAGTAAAATCAGCGAACATGTGGTAATAAATGCTGTACCAAAGTGAAATGTCACCCTGAAGGTTTTACCCAGCACACATTTCTCATACTCACACTTAAATTGTCTGAGAGGAAATTTAATTTCAATTAAGAGAAGAAGGCAAATCTTATTTTAGCATCTTATGACCCAGGTTTGATGGGCTTTATGTCACATCACTCATTTCATTTTGTGGTAGCCAAATAGATTAACGAATGATTATCCCACTGGAGATTTACTAAGCCATCATATTGTCATTGTCTTGGAGAAACCATTTGTCACCAAAACATTTTTTTCTGTAATAGAGATTTTTCTTACGTTGATTTTATTTGGTTCTTGTGTTAAATTACAAGAGACACAGTCTAATTTTTGGATTACACATGGGAGGAGATGTCACCTCTAATGATACATTCAACACAGAAAAGTCAGGTTCCAGCAGGACATGGTTTGGGTGATGTTGTTGTTCCCTGATGTAACCAGCAGGTGGTGCTGCTACTCCATTAACCTCATCAGCAGATGCTGAATGTGTAAACTTTGGGGAAATAAGACACAACCAAGTCATGTCCAGTGAAAGGAATTGTTTGTTTATATGTTGTTCTTGAGCGGATAGAAGTCATAGAGTTGACTCACCTGTTAGTGTTAGACTGCCTTTGTATGTTCTTAATTTAAATCCTGCCTCCTCTTCTGCCGGCGAGACTAGAAGCCAAGCCAATAAGCCAGTTTATAGTTGTTTTAAGAGATGATGTGTCCTTTAAAGTAGAACTCTAAACTCAATGAATGTGTCGTTGCATAGTTGGGACTCAATATGCGATTGTAGCAGTTTCATTGTTTGTGTAATTTTCATCGTGATCCCAAAACAGCCGTGTGTTATGTTGCTCACGTTCAACCTTAGATTCAGCACTTGCCTGTGTTATGTGTTGTACAATTTGTCTAATTTTTTTAACAGCCAAACAATTGCAGAGACTGTGGATCTGCCGTTCAGACATGTCAAATCTGATGTCTTTTTAAGCATTTTTTTGGCCCATCAGTGTTCTCACCTGTGTGTGTGAGTGTGTATGTGTGTGTTTGTATTTTTGTGCATGAGTGGAAAAATGATGCCATTTCTCTGACACACTCCATTTTATCTTGTTCCTTAATGTAGTCGCCTCTTTTTGGTTATGTTAAGTTAATGTAAGTTCGCTCATGTATTTTTTTTTTTTTTTTTCAATTAAAATCTAATATCTTTCCTTATTTTCTACATTTGCTCATTTTCTCCCTTTTTTGTCATCTGCAGGGACAGCTGAGAGGATGAGGCAGTTATGGTCCGTGAGCTGTAGCCGAGAAAGGGAAAGAGTGTACGGTAAAATGAAAAGAAGTTTTTATTAGAGCATGATTTCAGGAGCTCGTAACTTTTAGTGTTCATGAAAACAGCTTTAGTTTCTGAGGTCTGCACATTACACACAACACTCGTCACACAAGAAACCAGATCACTGAAGGCGTCACGTAGTGCTTCCATAATGTAGATTTATTAGAATATTCAGAGTAGTGCTATAACTTCTCATTCACTAGAGCTTCTGTCTTTTCATAGTTTTCATGGACGTGTTGGTCTGTGAGACAGATGCTCCGCGATGAAATAAATCTGTAAAGCAACGTGAGAAAAAAGAAACAAAGGGCTACCTAATATTTATATTACTGATTACGGAATTTACAGTCACAAAATCTCATGGAGCAGTTCAAATAAATGTGTGGGTTTCCTCACCGACATAATAAAGAATATTAATAAATACATGTTTTTTTTCATCCCTTTTCGAGTAGATTTCCAGAGTAAACCCTCTTCAAAAAGTCAGCTCTGAAATCAGTCTTGTTTCAGTGTTTTTGCTACAAAATGAAACAGAGGTGATACACAAGCAACTTTGCAAGGTCAGAGAAAGTACAAACGGCTGCTTCTTTTGCCTTTTTTGCAAAAAAAAAAAAAGATGGAGGTCAACAGGAACAAAATCAGAGTATTGATGGACATACAGTTGAAAACTCCAGTAACTGCCTGCATCTCTCTCTATATTGCCAGCTTGCGTTGCATTTCTGAGAAAGATCGTCCCACATTTGTCAGCTGTGTGAGAGTTTATGAAGAAACTGATGAAAGAGTCAGAGTGGAGGATGAGTTGTAAGTCCGATAGAGTTCGTACCATCAGACTGAAGCACACAAACTCATTTGGCTCCCATCAGTCCAGCAGAAGAATCACCAAAAAGTGAGAAACCAGTTGTGGTACCAACAGTATAAGTCAGTTATACTTAGATTGACATATTTGTGGGTTACTCTCTGCTCTGCGTACATCTTCTCACCTCCCTCCACCCAAAGACCAGGGCAGGGAAGTTCTCCATCTGTGTTTCCTTGCTGACTTTTAACAAAGTGCCCACTGTTTGGTAGAGAAAGGCATGATGGGGCAGAGAGAGTGAAGGCTGAGGGGGGAGTTGAGGCGAGGGCTGAGGATGAGAGCAGGGGAGTCAGGACTGGATACAGTAAAGAAGGAGGAAGAAGGGATGAACTTGGGGAGGTGTCTGGTCTGGACCCGGAGGCTTTAATTGGATTTTGGGGTGCCCTGCTCTGCTCGGCAAAGAGACTTAGGGGAGGGGGACCCTGTTCTGTGTGTCAGGGGAGCTTAGAGGAAGTTGTGCTTGAGGGTAAAAGTTTGTTTTGTTTCCCCAGCAGAGACTGGAGCGTGATGTTTAGATTTCTGCTTTAAACTCGTACCTGACCGCCATGCTCATCAGAGTGCTGTGGCTCTGATGCAATGCAGCGAGTGTGGGAATGTGAGTTTAAGTTAGCAAGAAAAGACAAAGGCTGGGTATGAATGTGTGTCTGATATGTTTATCAGTCCAAGCAGATCTGATTTGGTTAAAATCCTTTTGACAGTGACGTTTAAGGGTCTGTACATGCAGAGTGTTGCATCATGAAATTGAGTTTTATCTGAGGGAGAGTGATTTTGGGGTGAAAGTGATTCATCGCTAGAAGAAAACTGACCATGTCCAGAGTTTTGCAGGTGCAGTTGCATAATAATTTGGGGTGAGACATGGTGATCAGACCTTTGACTTTACTATCTGAGCTTTGAATCAGGTTGAGAGGATAGTTTTTTGGAGAGTAACAGAGGGCCTCTGACTGCACCAGTGAATTCAGTGTTATAATGGGTAAGTCCTGACTCTCTCAACAAAAGCTAGAAAGTCCTCACTGCTCCAGTCGACAGTTTGTTTCTCATTTCCTCTTCCTCTGTGCTTCAGAACAGGTTCGTCTTGATGGCGGGGTTGGGTTTTCTGTGGAAGGAGGACAGGACTCCGGCAAAGGGCCCGGTCATACTGTCCGCCGGCTGCCAGGCCTTCAGAATCTCCTGAGTCTGGGCAGCGGGCTGGGCCACGGCCGGGTTGGACGGCCCCAGGCTGGACCAGCTGGGCGGCTTCAGCCCTTGGAGGACCGGAGAGCTGGAGGTGTTAACATAGCCGTTGTTGGCAGGAGCCGGGCTGGGGCTCAGGCTGGCAGGGCTGCCCAGGTTTCCGTTGGCAGAGCCGGGCAGGGAGGCCGTGCTGTCAGGTGTGGGGCTGCAGGTGGATTCTTTGGACTCGTCATCATCGGATGAAGATCTCAGCTCTCCGCCCTTCTTCCCTCCAGAGCTGCTGCTGGAGCTGCTGCCTGTGGTGCCACCAGAGCTGTTGGCTTTGGCGTTGGCTGCACGCTCCTGCTTACGAAACTTGGCACGCCTGTTCTGAAACCAAACCTGGTAAACACACACACAAAGGTAAAATTAATATTTTAGATAGATAGATAGATAGATAGATAGATAGATAGATAGATAGATAGATAGATAGATAGATCGATCGATAACTCTTTCTTCAGGTAAAAGAAGAAAAGCCTGTTCCTCTCACCTGTACCCGCGCCTCGGTCAGGTCTATCTTCAGCGCCAGCTCCTCTCGGGTGTAAATGTCCGGGTAGTGCGTCTCGGCGAAGACCCGCTCCAGCTCCTTCAGCTGGGAGCTGGTGAAGGTGGTCCTGATGCGCCGCTGCTTCCTCTTCTCGTTCAGGCCGGAGGGGTCCGAGAAAAACTTGTAAGGGACTGAAAGGGAAAAATGATGTCCTTTTAGTGGTCGGGAAGCAACATTTAAAATGGTCTGATTGGCGCTTTAAAACAACAGGCCATGGATTACCGCTGAAAACATGGAGAGGCTGTGCGTAAATGACGCAGGACGCGCCTGAACTCTTCGCATTTTTTTTAACAATAGAACTGTTAAAAGACGGTATTAGGAAATGTTTCATAAACAGATGTTTTTGATCGATCACTAACCGACTGTATTTACACAATAGGCTGGTTATTGTTTTGTGAAAAGCGGATTTACAGGCTGAAGGCCCATAACAGGCCGATTTATAACAAATGCTGAAAAGGCAGTATCGCCTTTATAAGGCTGGTTTATTCATTCTTTTTTACATTTTTTATTCTATTTAGCCCGTTATGTTTTGTTTTATAATATTGGCTCAAAGTTTTTGTTAAAATATGATCAAGCCTCAAATTAGTTCCAGAATTAAAACTAATTAGGCTGTTTATTCAATTTAGAAAATCTTTTACAATTATAGCCTACATTTTAATGCAGGAAGTATACTTTAATCAGTATAACCAGAATGTTAGTTTGCAACTAAAAATGGATTTTGGTTATTTTGGTGTGAGGTCACGGCTAATATAGAAATGTCACAATACACAAAAAAATGTAAAAAATAAAATAAAGGAATAAAAATTACAAAAAATGTCATTGCTTTAAATAAAAGAAAAACAAAATGAATAGTGAGTTTAAAATTATAAAATTATATTTATTATATTATATCTGCATATGAATAAATTATACGCCCAGTTTGTCTGTCAGGTGGGTCTATGGCCAACACGTGTGTGTGTGTGTGTGTGTGTGTGTGTGTGTGAACATTTCTTCTTCTTCTTATTATTATTATTATTTTATTTTTTATTATTATTATCTTATATATATATATTGACACGTATATAGAAAGGCTATTGTCCAGGAAATACAATGTCAAAAAATTAAATAATAACATCAAAATGTAAATTATTACACTGATATAGCATGCAAATATATCTCTTCTTTTTATCAGTTATTTCATTTTAAATCAGAAATGAAGTCTAATACGATTAAATCCATGTAAACCCATTAAGGATCTAAGCTGTAGATGGTTAGGTCATCAATAACGAAAACTAGAATTGACAATTGGATATTGCCTTTTTTATTTTTTATGTAATGTCGATGGAAAATGTGTCGCAGTTTGAGCCACATGGAGACGAAAATGCATGACTTTAAAACATTTTCTTTCCTCGCTTTTTAAATGGAATTATTATCATAATGAATAGCATTCCATAACTTTTCTTTACATCCCTGCAGACCGTCAGAGGAATAAATGAGAGGCTCCTGTACCTGAGGAGTAAGGTGTGGGCTGGTGCTCCCGCAGGGCTCCCAGGGTGCAGCTGGCCGTGCTGAGCGGGGTGCAGCCCGGGTTGGAGAAGGGTCCGCTCCGGATCGGGTTGTACTGGAAGGAGCTGGCCTGGCTGCACGAGCTGAAGTCCGCGTAGGCCGACGCTTCCATGGCCGCCATGCAGGAGTCATAGGAGTTCAGGTAGGAGTAATCCATCTTATACATGGAGATCAGCCGGTGCAAACACCGGGCTGCGAACCAAAATAAACGACGAAGTTATATCAGAGCAGAGGAGCTCGGGTGGGTCTGCAGCCGCCTTTTATTTCAGGAGATGGAGTGAATACTGTTCAGACCAGTCACAGTTGGTGTGTCTCTCCAGTATCTCCACGGACTGTTGGTTCGTCTCTCCAAAAACTTCCTGTCAGCTCTGTGGTAAACTCGCTGTCACGCGGCTGTTTTTCACGTTTCTTGGTAAATAATCCAGATGTTTTTCTCTCACAGCTCTTTATTCTCCTTCTTCTTGACTTTCTCCTGCTCCCTGGTTTCTCCTCCCTTCAGTTTTCCTCCCTGGACTGCACTTCGCTCTGCTCTCGCGCTCCGTTTGACAGCGCGCTGCGGCTCGCGCGGTGTTTATAATAAACTTGGCAGAGCGCAAGACAATAGCGAGGCGGTGGTCTAGTTTCCATGACAATGCCACCAGTGAGTGAGCGTGGACACTGACGCCCCCCTCCCTCTCCCTCCCTCCCACCGCTCACTGCACCGCCCACGCGCTCCACAGCACCGCGAGCTCGCAGGTGTCAGCAGAGTTAAACAGTCAGTCTAAAAAACCAACGGCTTCTTCATTTAAAACACTTATAAAGTCGGTGTTTCCTTTATCGGACGGTGCTAATTCTGGTGAGTCTAGTCTTTTCTTGGCCCAAATATGACCAAAATAAAGTGTCAGTTTCTTTAAGCTAACATATTTCCTTTAGATAAATATATAAACTGCGTCTTTTGTGACTTTAATCAGTTCTTAAACTCTCCAGGTAGAAATAAAATCCTTTCAACCAAGACAGGCACTTCTATGCTTATTGTCCCTCTGAAATTATCATATTTCCCCTCTTTTTCCACTATAGTGAAGAAATGCGTGTGCTATAATTCAAAACAAGAAAGTAGCCCGGCCTATCAGCCTCTAAAAGTGCCCTTAAACCACGTCTGGTTTGCAAAGTATATTCATTTGTGGTATTTTATTCCTTTTATCCTATATTTGCATTCAGACGGAAGATTGAGAGTGATTAAGAATTTGAGGGTTTGAACGCCAGACTATGAATGCAGTGTCTATAGGCCTGAAGAGATGACGAAAAATAATAATAATAATATAAAGGAGCAATCGCCCGGGTTGCAATTGCAATTTGAAAATTGTCCGATGATGGACGCACCTAAAAAACACACACACACACACACATATCGACATCCTTTCTGCTCTGAGAGAGTCTAATGTCTGATTATTTTTGGGATATTACAGCCTATACGATTACTTTATGCCAAAACACTTGGTAATAGTAAATATATAAACATGTGACTGAAATACAGTTTATGAGCAGCTGAAGCCTGAGCCCCCAAATGTTGCCTCGTAGCCGGTCAATATTGTTTCACTGCCCCTCAAACGGCTCGTGGAAGCAAGTGCAGCTCAGCCACAGAAGTCTTTATGTGGGGGAAAACGTCCAGATGTGACGGTGATTGGTGAGATTAAAAGCTTTGATTTGATTCCGATCACTTTTACGGAGATGTCACCAGAGTGAGCGTCACTTTGATGTATAGGACTAGAGAGGGAATTGGCTGCGGAGACAACTGAGCAACCACGACAGGCTAACCATAAACGCATTGACGCTTCATAAATTGGTTTAAGTTTATTGTTCGGTGTCATACAATGTGATAAGTCATATCCCACACGGCCCCCATCGCACACACACACACACACACACACCACAGACACACACACACACACACACACACACACGCACACACACACACACACAGAGGGCTTGAAACCGGCAGCAAGGCGCGCTCCATCCTTGTTTCCAAATCTGGTGCTATTTAGAAACACGACGGCTGCATTTCAGTCTCTGTTCACGAAATTAACAGGCTTTTTATTAGTGGATAAATGTCACCAAATAATATAACCCACAAACCAAAATTACATTTTACGTGCATGCGAGAAATTAATTAAGTTTGTCCTACGTGCGCGCGCGCCCCAAAGTGCGCGCTCTTATCTGGCTTGACCAGAGGCTGCATGATGATGATGCTCCTTAATGACATTAACCCGGCAAACACGGGCGCGCGCATGCGTGCCATTTGATGCGCTGTACTCACTTAAACTACAAATAAGTATAAATAATAAGATTTGTTTAAAGCGTTTATTGTGTGGTTGGTGAGAGCTGGTGGATGTTTGGGGCGGGGCGGCACGCGGTGCTCCTGTTGATACAGTTGTTCGTCTTGCGCTGATGTTGGCTCGCAGTTCTGGTGGAACATCTCTCATGTCTGTGGCTGCGTCCGAGTCTGAGGCTCAGTAAGGCCAGACACAAGAGCTGAATACTCAGTCTCATTCTTCCTGGTAATTCAGTCTGAAAGCAAAGCTATATCCCACTGAACAGAAGTAAATGCAACATGTAAGATGTGTGCGTAATTGCGCACAACATGACATGTTCTCCAAATGGTTCAAGGCAATTTGCAGTCTGAGTTAGACTCCAGCTTTAGGTTACATGGCCTATTCTTAACTGCTTATTCTGGTCTGGTGTTTAGTCACAGCGTTTCCAATAATAAAAAATAATTTATGCAAAATATTTACCCAGATTTTATGCTCCGTTTATGCGCCTCATCTGCAAAAGATGTGATTTTGTGCGCCTGCCTTCCCTGAGATAAGCACTCAACCAGCTTCCTTTACTGGGATATTATTATGAAGCCTAGAAATTATATGTCTGCGGGTGTTATATATGAAAGTCTTACTGTTTTAGGCCAAGAAAAATATGCTTTATATGATGCATGGCATAAAATAGGTACTTAACTCCCTCTTAGTTGTGTTATTTATTGAGTCATGTATTAGTGTCCTGTCTCTACACAAAAAGTTCCCCTTCCCCCAACACATGCACTCATAAGAATACACACTGCGACACTGATATATCCTCAAAAATACTAGTGAGTTCAGTGTGATCCTTACTCTTTAAGCCATTTAAAATACATCTTATGAGCCTTGTGATTTTTTTTTTTCAGTCAGCTCCCAGGCCACACCGTCTGTTGTGTGTCCTCGTCCCGTCTGGTGGGTTCAGAGGTGAGTTTACCGAGAAACTTAAACTGTTTCAAAGTTAAACTCTCCAGGGCCTTTTCTGCCTCCTCCCCAGAAAAAAAAAGAGCATCCAGGAGCGACCCTAGCTCTCCCGCTTTTAAGCATTTAAACTTTAATCCCTTCAAAGAGAGGAGCGGTCTCTTCCAGGCCACTAATCCGCCCTTAGTGCTCCAGCGCAGGGGGAGACTTCTCCTCCGCGGAGGCTTTAACTTTGGACTTTTACATTCATGGGGCGATTTGACGGAAACAGTAACGGGGATCTTTGGCATTCATGACGTCTGAGTCAACAGAGGGGGGACACAATGGTCCCCTAGAGGCTCCTGAGGGCCCCTGAGAGAGGAACCCCGAGACTATAAGGATTATAGGCCTATGGAGGACTAGGGGGGAAATTTTATGGACGCAGTTAACATAGGCTGTTTCTAATCAGGGTTATGATTGAGTTAACATTAAAGGATCAATCCTCATTTTTGACGTTAATTAGTCAATATTAAAACTTTAGGTTGTAATGACAGGAGACAGAAATAATGTAACAAATTGAGCGATTAAGACAATTAAGCACACGTTCTTATGCGGAAATCATGAAGGAAATCATAAAGGCATATCACAAAACAATTAAAAATAGTGCGTTATTATAATAAAAATCAGATTTCTCTTTGTTTTGTCGTTATATGTGTCTTTAGAAATAAATTTAGGCTCTCTGTTCTCTGAATGATCCTGATGCATTATGAATAACTATACCTATTAACCAGGGTGTAAAGCCTGACCTTAACATCTTTTTTTCTGAGGAAATACCTGATTTTTCTTCGCTTTGTTCTCATAATTAATTATTCTAGGGCTGCACTCGGTTTTATATTCACATCCCATTAATTGTCCTGTCTGTCCTATCTTATTTCAGCCACGAAAGGGTTCACGATCTGTAGAGAAATTAAATTCCCAGTATTTGTTGCCTCTCTGCTCTCATCTTTCCTGCCACTGTAATTGTTTGTGATGGTCTTCCACCGACTGGAGATCAGAGGGGCTGCATGCAGATTTGCGAGCAGTGGAATAACTTGTGTGCGTCAGGGTGGTGATGGTGGTGGTGGTGTGGGCAGAGAGACTGGTCCCTATGATGGATGCCTGGATGGTCTTCATGGAGAGATGGAGAGGTGTATGGATAGAGACAGGGGATAAGGGATGAGTGAAAGATGGGAAAGCGGCGACACCGGTTTAAAGAAAAGCCACGCGGGAGGCCCCAGCCCGGTTTCTGTCCCGTGACAGGCGGTGGTGGTCTGAAAACCAAGTGAAGCTGTCAGTCAAAGGGAGAGGCTGCCAGCTCCATCCATCATGAGAGCTCAAAGAAGAACATGTCCCGTGTGTCGAAAGCCTTTTTTTTTTGCTGCTTCAGAATGAGGCAGCTATTGATCCTCAGGTCCGGGTAGTCTCTCTCCTGTTTGTTGAGCTCTGCAAAACGTGTCGTTAAATCCACATATTACTATTATTCTCATATCTTATTAAGAGTTAATTGAAGCCAGTGCCACTGATATTGTAAAATCAAACAAATTTTTATCATACTAATTTCACATTGCATGGTGCGAGCATACAGCTGATGGTTGCTGTGCAGCTGCTGCAATAAAATGCAACCAGGTGGGACCAAAAGAGAGAAAAAAAGAAACAGACAGAGGCCTCAGTTGAGTAGTGTTTTGGCGAGACTGTATCCTCTGTTACGGATTAACCCTCCATGGCTGCTTGATTCCCTCTGAAATGAAATTTTAGTTAATGTGATAATTATTTATAAACTGTTAAAATAGCTGCAGCAGTTGTAACACCCACATCTCTGCGCTTTAAAATGCTTTTAATTGGTTGTAATACCTTATTTTACTTATGAATTAAAATCCATTTTTAATTTAGATAATGCTATTCATTATTTTGATGATATTAACTTCATATATTAATTATCAAAAGTGAGTTATAAATCAAAAGGTGAAATTGATCGAACATTAAAATTATTGTTTCATGCGCACCTCTATGTATTTTCTCCTTTTTGGAATTTGCTGTTGTGCATATTGAACTATTAGACCTATATAGCCAATCACGATGATAGGATGTGGACAGCATGTCTGTTTTCGTTGCACTGTATCAAGTTATAAATGAGTCCCTTAAAGCTGATTTAATTGCCACCTGTGCGTAATTTGCTTGTGAGCAAAACACACAAAATGGCTGATTGAATTCCTTTGCTTGCTCTCAGCATGTGTCCATAATTGACCTTAGATGTAATTTTTAATCTCCTGTCAATAGTTTATATCACTGAGAGTGAATTGATATTTGTAAAGACTGATTATCCTTAAAATTTAATCATTAGGGCCCATGTTTTTTTCTTTCCATTTGCTGCAACTTCATCCTCCACCGGGCCAGTGCGCTCCACACAGCCGGGCAGCTGGCTCTCCACCTGCAGTGTCACTAAAATGTGTCGTGTCATCGCCCCTCTTAAGATCCTCTTCCCTCGGAGGTGAATTTGATTGCGCATAAAATAAAATCAGAAATCACAGATCCTGCCGTTAACATCGGCCCTGCGTCTTTACAGCAGCAGAGGCTGGCGGCGCATTTGATTTGCCTGGTGATGGATGACAGCCGGTGCGGGAGAGGGGGTGGATGGAGGAGGGAGGAGGGGGGGTGTGGGCCAGGGGCCGGGGGGTCCCGTCGGTGCGCCTGTCCCCGCATTTCAATCCCCAATTACCGGAATGTACCGTGACGCTTCGGCTCGAGACGACGGCGCGCATTTAACCGGGTTAGAGACAGAAGCAACAGCACCCAGTGTAAGAGTTACATTCAACTCCTCACTCAGGTGGTGTTGATGCACATGATCAAAATCAGCGTGGGGCTGTAGCCTGCTCCACAGGAGGGGAGTAAAACACTGATACAAAGATAGTTTTATATTTTCTTTAATACCTTCATTTATTTGTTTTTCAATCTTGGCCATATTGTGCCTTGTATCTGGGCCAAAGTGCATCACCTCAGAGAAGTCGTTAAAGGCTTTGTATTGCATAATAATACAGCCTGGTGAGGCTGCACACAGGCAAACATCCCCAGAATCAAACATAAAGAAGAAAACCTTCGGATGAAATGGCTCTCTTGTGAAATCTTGTCATATTGCACCAGTTTTTCATGATCTGAATATCATCTTTGGAGCCTATAATAGCGCCTTTAAAGAAACCACTGCGCTCACTGAAGAGCAGTAAATCTGCTGCGCACTCTGAGTTTGGCTCAACATAAGATCAGTCAAAAATCCACAAACTATTTTCAAATTCGCAAACGTGAAGTGTGCAGCACAGAGGCTCGTCAGTTGTTCTGTCAGTTGCCACAAAACGTGCCCATTAATTTTAACCCATCAAATTAGCCTCGCGCTAATTTAAGTCCGCTCTAACATCAGTTCAACATGCATTCATCAGCCGGAATATGACGCAGAGCAGCTGCGGTTATTCACATGCTGCGTACATCTCTCTACTGCGGCACCAGACCTGTATTATCCTAATGGATAACGGCATGTTACTTAAAAAAGAAGCTTTTTAGGATAAAAACCAGGTCCCGGGAGACCACAGTACACACACACACACAGGCACACCACAGCTGGAGCGGCGAGGGATGGCCGCGCGCAGGAGAGCTTCTCCAAACACGCTAATTAGATCTCGAGCTCTGGCCCCGCGCTCTGAAAGCAGCCCAGCGGCGGGGCGCGCGGAGCTGTGGAAAGTTAATTGAATTAAATTCCCTCTAAACTAATTAGGCTGCAATCTGCCACGCGAGCTGTCCCTGAGCAAGGTTCGAATTAGGCGGAATGGATTCTTTCCTTTTCTTTAAAAGAAAGGAGGGCAGACTGGTGTGTTTTTGGTGGGGTCCTTTATTTGTCTTTTATGCTAATTCTCCCAGGGGACTGTCACGTGATTGCCTTGCGGTAACCGGACGGCATCCGGTGCGTGCAACCCCCGTCAACCGGTCCATCTCCCGAACCACAACAAAGCTTCCATATAACTCCAGGCGTTAACACCAGAGCCAAGTGTCTCATTTGAGCAAACGCGTAAAACCAAAATGAAAGCCTGGTGCAGGCTGTGATAACTGTGCTGCTCCACAGCTGCATGAATAAGGAGCATCTCTAAAGCTGAGAGGACTGAGGTAATGGAGGTGAAATCGATCGCTTTCCTGGGGGAGCACAATGAGAAACGGGAGGGAGGGAGGGATGAGAGGAGTGCAGAGGGACACGGATGAAAATCCCCCGTTAAGAGCAGGGACAGATATGATAATGGGAGAGCCTCTAGTAGTCGTTCATCATTCACCACCTCCACCTGGCTGCTGCACCTCTCTGAGCTGCTGCTGCTGTCTGGGCTGCACAGCAACTGCACTGAAATCAAACACACCCAACTTCTTTACCCATCTTTTTATTTACAGAATGTAGATTAGTATTTATGAGCAGCAGAGGACATGAGCCAGATCTCTCACATTTCACAGCATTGTCCATTTGTGCATGTAACACATTCAGATACACAAACTGGGAACCCTATCACAACAGTTAGACAGCAGTTTGACTCTGCAAAATTATCCAGATTTCTCAATAAACCCTCCTTCATTAATATATGAAGCAGATTTCTTTATTTTCACCATAATGAAAGTCCTCTGATACTTAAAAGATTTCACTTTAGGAACTATATGCATTTACTAGCTGACAGTGTAGAGATGAGGGAATTACATACAACAGAGGATCCAGTCTGGACAAAGAACTGGGGACGTTGTGGTTCATGGTAAGCACCTTGAACCCAGAGGATGCCCCAAATGTTTTCAGTAATTTGGTTAATTACAGTTTGTTTAGAGAATCTGCACCACTAAGGACAATATCAGCTAAGGCCATGCATTATTACTTAATCTTCATGGGCTGACTGAGACAACAGGGTCCCTGGGCACAGATATGCAAAAGGCCCCACCACCTCTCCTGCACAGGGACAAGCAACACATTCTCAGTCCGACTTCTTCACATACTGATGTTTGGTCATGGACTTTCCACGTCCAGATACGATGTGAAAGGTACCCTTGGTGTGTTGGTTGTTGATGTTCTGGGACACCGAGTCAAGTTCTGCCTGTTACATGCATTGTCTTCTTTCAAAATACACTTCTGTTTTCACAGGAACTTCACCATTTACACACTGTCTCTTTCAAAATAAAAGTGCTATGTCAGTACAACAACGCAAATTGATGTTTTTCTACAGCAACAAGCGCCCCTGGTTAGGTTTAGGACAAAAGAGCAGGGTTTGGCTTTATAATCTTATGGGATACAAACACCACTCTCGCAGGTGAAAGTTGATGTTTGTTGGACCCATCCACCACCCCTCACCGCTGAGCATCGTTAAAATATAATGGTGCCCAGCCACGTGATGTTAAAGGACAGCTTTTCGGTCAGTGTCTGACGCTGCAAGTCACTGCCCAAGCGACAGATTTTGATGACTTTGCCGTGAGACTGGGCTCAAGACACACAGACACTGTGGTGGTTTTGCCTCTTTTTGTTGTTTTGCATCTCTTTGTAGTCATTATACATCTTTGTGTGGTTTTGTGTCTCTGTGGTCAATTTGTGTCTCTTCGCAGTTCTTATGTTTCTTTTTTTTGAGCTTTTTTTGTGTCTCTTACTGGTCAGCACATGATAATTTGAGTGCCATTTTGCAGGTGTAGACCAAGAAGGCCCTCTGACACTTTGGGCCCCTGATCCTGTGCCCAGTAGGCCTGTCCATGTTAATCTTGTGGCCCTGTGTTGCAGAGGCAACTGCTACTGCTTGGGTCCTTGTCTTTGCAAGTTAAGAAAGTCATGGTAACAAATACTGAAGTCTTTTGTTTTATTATTGTACTAATGAAATGTTTTTAATTTCTCCCATCTTTCTGTTCCTCTATTTTCATCCTCCTCCCATCTTTTACCATTACCCTCTCACTCACTTCTCTGTTTTGCTCCTCTCCTGCACCTTGAACTCTCCTTTTCTATCAGCAATAGAAGGTGGAGGAGAGCCACCAGGGCAGAGAGGGACAGAGACAGACAGACAGATGGACAGCAGAGCATAAGGGAAGGACCGAGAGGAAAAGGTGGAGGAGAGAGAGAAGCTGAGCATGAGACGGAGGGAGGATGGGTGAGCAAAATACAGCGAGATAGAGTGAGAGGGAGGTTAGGACGATGGAGGGCCAGGTTTCTGTTTCTCCATAATCTAATCAGAGAAATGGCAGCAGTCAGAAATAGCCTGACGGACAGACTAAGAGCCTCTTCTCTCTCCCCTCCTCCTCTTATTCTTGTCTTCCTCCTCAGGGAGGGTAAATGGATACACACACGTGCACGCACACACACACACACACACACACACACACACACACACACACACACACACATATACACCAGCTCGACTTCCTAAAGCCATAAAGTGTAGATGTGTTTTGAGGGTTATAAGAGATTGGGAAAAAAGCCTTGAGGTATCATAGCAAAACCTGATCTACTGTCCAGATGCAGCCACTTTAAGAGTCCCAAGTTTGAAAACATCTGCTGCTCCTTCGATCAGCTTCACAACATGTAGATAACATTTTTAAAGCAAAGGGCAATTTAACAATGCAAACTATAATTAATACAACCACAGAGTGAGCTTAGGTTCATGAGTAGTTGGTAGACAAATTAAAAAAAAATGATACTTTCCTCTCTTCAGTTCCAAGGAATAACAACAAAATGGTCAGACCACTTTTTGAGGCTGTAACAAATTCAATAGTGGACATTAAAAATGCACAAAATATAGTAATGCACACTTATGAGGAATGTTCATAAAGTGGATCATGGTAAAAGTCACCGTCCTCTATTGATTTCCATTATTAAAACTACACCAATCATATAGGAGTTGGAGGAAAATCAGGGCTGCAAGTGACTATTATTTTCATTATTGATTCAGCTGTTATCTTTTTGATTAATCGTTTAGATACTAAAATGTCAGAAAATATTGAAATGTGCCCACTGCAAGTTCCCAAAGCTCAAACAACATCTTCAAAAAGCATTTTCTGTCAGATCAACCAACAGTCAAAAACACAAAGATAAATCAGAGTTCACACATTTTTACCAATTAATATTCAAAACTTTTTCCATAATATTCCCATCATATTTTACCCCATTTTTGTGACTTAACTTAGGTAGTTTAAAACAGGTAGGCAGATCATTGGATGCAGTAATTGATTGGTTGCATGTCGCTTGAAGTTGTTCCACAGCAAGCAATGCTTGCCTTACTGGTAGAAGCGGTAATGTTATCTGGCCGGGCTACGGCAGACGTAAAATATGTGCAGACACTTGGAGTCTGTTTAGCAGCCTTTTGGATGTCTAGATGCTTTTTCCCTTTAGCATGGCTGACCAGAGCCGTTCCCCCCATGTTGCCACGTGAAAGGCTTTGGTGCAGAGCCTACACCCCATGCAGTGAGGATCTGCCCCTCTCTTTGGCCATGTGTATTTGTCATTCAAAAGCCATACAGTATTAAACATGCTCTTTTTGGTCATTTGCAGATAAGCAAACTGCTTGGAAACTGCTTGAAAAGAAGATGGGATACACCTGGTCACAGATAGAAAAGAAAGCCAGCGATCGGGTACTCTGGAGGTCCCTTGTCGACGGCCTACACCCCAAAAGTGGTGTATGGCATAACTAAGTAAGTAAGTAAACTGCTAGCACTTTCTAACTTTACTTGCATGTTTGACGTCCCCACCATCAACTAGCTTCATGCACCAATGTGTATCACGTGATACTAGTGATGTCTCAACAGTCAGCAATATAGGGAACATACAGTAATTTGTATAACTTTAGACATATTTTAAATAGCCCAAACAATATATATTCAAAATGTTTCCAAAACATTCTATTAAATTCAAACTATTTCCAGGCCTGGAAAATATTTTTTGTTAACTCCATAACTTTCCAGGACTTTCATGACCGTGGGAACCCTGGGTAATGAATTTACAATAATAGAAAACAGTGTAAAGAAGCTGGAGCCAGAAAGTGTTTTGCTTTTTCGCTTGAAAAATGAATTGATGGCAGGTAAAGATTAAAGTAACAGAGGAAGATTTGTATTAAATATGTGAGACACAATGTACATCCACAGACTCACCAGTATGGAAGGAATTCTCCTCTTAGAATTTACTTTTTCACAACACCCAAAATTAAAAGCAGGCAACTTGGTACACAGCAACGATGTTGGAGGCTGTGCGGGAGCACGGAAGCCGACCACACACATATTTTTCGGAGCTGTACAAATATCAGATCATACTGGGAAAATATTAATGTGGCTGTTAAAAATATTTAGAGATACAAAATCCCAAATACCTGCCTTGTGATGTATCTCAGGAGCATTAGTTAGCTGTTGTGATTAGCAAGTTTTACTTGCAGCAAGTAAGAAAGCTGGCTCAAAGTAAACCCCCCCAAAACAGAAACTCTGTCTGGAAAATGTCCAAGAAGTTTTAGTGATGGAAAAGCTGACATGTGTTTCGAGAATTTAAAAAATTACATTTAAAAAGAACTGGAAAAAATGGAACATTTATATGAGACATGACACCAACTAAAAATGCCTAACTTGAAGACACTTATTTGGTTTGTACTGTTGATGTATCTGTGAAAACACAATAAAAATATGTTAAAAAAAAGAAAGAAAAATGAATCAATAATTAGAATTTTCGGCAATTCATATTCTGGCGACTAATGGGCTGATGAATCATTTCAGCCCTACAGAATTGCCCCTACATGATTGCTTTGTTGTACTGTAAAACAACAGGGAATGACAGCCGTGACTCTGTAGATGTGTGTGTGTGTTGGGGGGTCCAGGCGGAGCACAGTCAGAGTGAATGTGTCTTTTTCCTGCATGCTAATTCCTCCCTATAGGGAAGG
This sequence comes from Epinephelus lanceolatus, assembly GCF_041903045.1. Classification (NCBI taxonomy): domain Eukaryota; kingdom Metazoa; phylum Chordata; class Actinopteri; order Perciformes; family Serranidae; genus Epinephelus; species Epinephelus lanceolatus. Next base: position 32,718,981 of record NC_135737.1, read on the forward strand.
CATTCCTGCAGGGTGTGTGTGATGTCTTTTACATTTCTGTGGCATTTACCGCGCTGCATTCCCTCCCAGCGTCCGACACAGACCCCCACACAGAGCAGAATTCCAGGGAAATTCCCCTGTCATGTTGTTTCACAAGGTGGACATGTGTTACTGTTGCAGAATTCCCACCCAGGCACTGGTCACTCACACACATACACACACATCCATCCATCCATCAGGAGTGTCAGTGCGACACAAACAGAACAAAAAACAGAGGAATTCCCTTTTTGTTGTGATGGCTTTATTTACTCGGTGGAGGTTGGGATACAAGAATGAAAAATGTCGCTGGCTTACATTTGGCGCCTTGTCAACATGCTGTTCAAACATTTATGAAACAACACTTTGAATATTATTTCTTCACAACTCTAAATTCCTCTTAATGTCAGATAGATTTTTTAAGCTAGACACACACTGTACAGCACCAGAGCCTCTGTTGTGACAGGCGAGACGTCTTTACATCAACATGCATCAACAGAAACAATTCACAAGGCAGTTATATTACCCATCATTCAAATGGGCTGCTATACATTTCTGCTTGGTGTTTCGCCACTAACACATTCTTTACTAAAATTAAATTAATAAGCAGGTTGTGCTGACTAACATTTATCAGTGGAGCTCTGCTGGTGAGGAGTTTTACATAAATGTGCATTGAAGTGAACACGATCTGAGGCAACGTCAAACTATCTTTGGTCGTTAATACCTTCCTTTCCTTCACGGCAAACTGACAAACTTAAAGTGGCTGTTATTGATCTCACTTTGGCAAAACATCCGTCATTCTTAAATCAAATTACTTGGTGTTTAAGAGATTTAAGTTTTGCTCCTCGTTAATGTTTTCCATTTGACATCTTGTCTCTTCAAAATCATGTCGGCTTCATTGGCCTCCAAACTGCCAGATATACTGTCATTAACTTTGCTTATATATATCCTTAAAGGAAGCTGTAGAGCATGATTCAGAGTCTGGGCCAGGATTGTCTGCACTTGGTTCTCAACATGTAGGTGGCTGAGCTAGCACCTAGCAGCTAACGGTGCTAACAATGGCCACAGTGCTGACAGAGCTAACATGTTAACATAGGTGTGGGTGGTACGCTTCCAGGATAACGCCATCCCACCACGTGCCAGGACAGTGTTATCAGCGGTAACTGTCATATGAGCACAGTGCAGAGCGGTAATTAGCTAGCCTGTGGGATACACAAACAGGGACTCGCAAACAGACAACACACAAAGAGAGCGTGACTTCATTCTCTGCTCGGGATGCCATTACCCCATGTTCCCTTATGTTGTATAGAGCACATTTAATAAATATTAAATAATTAGGCTGTTTTTAGTGTTCCACACGATAAAGCAGACATTAATTTTAACTACGTCACAGCTACATTTATTAACAGTAGGCTACTACAGACGTAAAGCTGCTAAGCTTTTGTTTCAGCTAATACGATGGTTTCAATCCACTGATGAGATGTCTGATGTTTGATGTTCATGACGCTGCACGCTGAAGCCTCTATGCTACGTTTACAACCTGCGACACATTCACTCACCCTGCGCTTAGATTTTATATCTAATGAGGCCGTGTGCACAGCTCTTGATATCAGTCCCTGCTGATATGAGATTCTGTTGTAACATAAACTTTAACGTTCAAGTAGGCTGACTTTACTTTTTACAGCACACTGTTGGCCGATACACTGTCATGTCATTTGGCATGTAATTACTGCATATGTGTACTGAAACAGAGAGGCAGTGATGTGTTTATCAGAGGTACTTTTATTGGTTAAATCCATCAAGAACCATCCATCTGCCTGACACTATGATGATGATGATGATGATGATGATGATATTGTGTGTGTGGAAAGTGTACATGTGTGCATATATATATATGTATATATATATATATATATATTTATTTGTATATATCCTCTGTGTTTCTGCATTGTGTTAGTGTTCAGGGCTGAGCGGTGGACGGATGTCCAGCGTTCTTGAAGAGCTGTCCTCTCCTACCACCTCAAGGCGCAGACTGGGCGTGCTCCGCTCCTCCCGGTCCTCCGACTGGACAGACAGACGCAGGGTGCAGCCTTTGGGCAGCAGCTCCTGCTCGTACGCTGCTGCTAACTGGTTGACAACCCGACGCTCAACCTGAGGGATCAGGGACGAGGTTAGTGGTGCGGCAGAGTTTAGAATATTGTATTTAAAGCAGTATAGTGCTGTTCTTGAGCTTTGCTGATCGGTCCCTAAAACAACATGATGCTGATATATTTTAACTACTGAAAACCAGCCACTGCTCTCTGCTGATAGGAGGCTCTTCCCTGATCAAATATGTGTGATAGATATATCTGTATCTCATATCTACTGACTGAAAGAGTATTTTGCAACTGACACATGAACGTTAACAATGTCAGACATTACTATGGATTTATCTGCTTATTTTCATGGATGAGTGAAACAAATGCCACTCTCTGACCTAGGAGAGCAGTGTTTGAGACCAACAATGAGTGATGCCTGTTACAGTGTTTTCTAGCGACATGCCGCTACCTTTCTGGCCATGTTTGTGTCACTTAAAGCTGGGTGTTTTTTTTGGTGAGGGGCAATCAGGCTGAACAAGGGAAGGTAAGGGGGTTTGCCTTTTAAATACTCCCTAGAAGAGAACTTGAGAGCAACATCCGCAGTCTTTTCCTAACCATAACCGAGTAGTTTTGTTGCCTAAAGCTAACCGCCAACCCCTTCTGTGTCAATGTACAACGCAGAGGAATGCCGGCCTGTGTCATTTTAGTAACACCCGAGGCTTCTGCCCAAGCGGCAAAACCTGACGAGTACAGATGAGATCACGATAGACAAAAACAGAAATTTTATCTTGCGGAATATGGAGGCTGCTGGTCTCCTGCTGCCTCGATCAGTTAATGTGTTTCTGTTATTGTGTGACTTTGGTTGAATCCAAACTAACATTTTAAAACACCAAAGTCACATGATAACACAAACTAGAGGCAGCGGTAGACCAGCAACTCCCGTGTTCTGCAGGGTAAAATTACTTTTCTGTCAAAGGAGTCTGGTGGCTTTGAAGGGAGTAATACAACAGCTTCAGTTTCCTGTCGTATAGAGCTGTGTGATGGCATGTTAAAGCAGTTAAAATATTCAAAATATCGCGTACAATTAAACGGATACTGAGTTTTTTTAGATGGGGCTTTTTTTTTAGGCAGCTAAAGTAAATTTTGCTGCTGACCCCTCCACAGCTGTATATTGCTTTGCTTCTGTGTCGGTACTCCTGCTTATTTCTCCAAACTGGGAGTGGGCCAACTGACACCTAAGTGGCCTAAGTACCTCATACATACCTCATACCCTACTCCAAAAACTCCACACTATCCGTTCAAATTTTGGTCCTATCAGTTAAACAACATTTTACTCAACAAAGTCATTGCTGAGATCTTGAGATGTTCTGCTACACACATCTTTACATGTCTTCACACACATGATCAGACAGGTTTTACACCAAACCACACTTAAGGCATATTATCTTAACCACTTAATTGTGAAAATGAACATTAATGTTAAATGAATTACCCTACTATATGTCTGTAAATGTCCCTCTCTGCTTGCCCTACCGGTCTGCTGCAAAGCTCATCTAGCAGAGCTGCTGTGTCCCCAGATCTCAGTCATGAAACAAGTGAGTTAAATGTTAAGTGTGTTTTACAGCCCCTGCGTACCTCATGTTTGATGGAGCGTGCTCCGTAATGCATGTTATACCCGCCCGCTAACAGCTCCAGAACTGGGCGTTCCCACTGAAGAGTGATGTCATGGCGCTGCTTAGCCTAATGACAGGGAGAGAGGGGGTGGAAGAGAGAAAGAAGAGGTTATTATCATAAGAGGTTATTATCATAAACAGTCAAATCAAAAAGAAAGCATGGTGGATGGTGGAGACAGAGACAAATGCTCGGGCAGAGAGGAGATACTGTCAAGCAGCATGTCTGCCAGGGCTAATCAACAGGCCCTTAATGCATTTTAATCAAACACCAGTCAATAGTAGCGATCAGAGCTGCTCATTTAGCTCCTGATGTTAACACTCCATTCAATAACTACCATACCATGTTGTACTCCAGAGATATAAACACTAATATTACAACATTACAAATGCAGTATTAAAGCCAATAATGATAGCACTAAACATTTAATTTATTTAATATAAGTGAGTGACAAACAAATGGCTCATGAGGATTCTGTAGTAATGAGATTTCTGCTGTGAGCAGCGTTGCCACACACAGACAGAGACGAGTTATTACGAGACATGAGCACTCAAAACATTAAAGAAAAATAGATGCGCAAGAAAACACACACAGCAACGTTCAAAAGACAAATGCACAGTGAGAGTTGTGAGTCAGGTTCCTATCAGTTGCCTGCAGGGCCCATGTTGGATGTCAGGACACCAGCTGTAATATTAATAATTAAATATTGATGAAGGCTCCACATGTTAAACACTGTAATCACATTATAGTGAGTAGTAGTGGCACATAATATTGATCTGCGTGTGCTTCTGCACAGCTCAGCGGCTGCAGGATGAAGAGGGTAGGGCCTTCCAGCCTGACTGGAGGACACCCATGTGTCTGGGCCGCAACCAAGATTATTTTCATTTTTGATTAATCGGCTTATTTTCTTGATTAATTAATTAGTTGTTTGGTCTATAAAATGTCAGAAAATGGTGAAAGATGTTGGTCAGTGTTTTCCAAAGCCTGAGATAATGTCCTCAAACGTCTTATTTTGTCCTTAACCCAAAGATATTCAGTTTACTGTCACAGGGAAGGAAAGAAATCAGATAATATTCACATGTAAGAAGCTGGAATCTTTTTTTCTTAAAAGAATTACTCAAACTGATTTACCCATTGACAAAATAGTTGACGATTAATTTAATAGTTAAGAGCTTATTGATCAATCAGTTGTTGCAGCTCTGCTCTCAGATACACTTGGAAAGGATTTGTTGAACCTTCCCAGTAGTTTGAAAAGTACTAGTAGTTCAGTGTTTCCCACAGGATTTTGAACATTGTAAATTGAAATTGAAATGAATTTGTATACAAAATGTACAGAAAGTTAAAATCAAGTTTTGAAAAAGTATTGCAATTTCATTTTGTCTTTAATGTTATTATCTTATATTATCTTTGCAATATGATTATCTTATATAATGTTATTACTATCCTAAAACATTCTCCAGGTCCTCTGTAACTCTGCAGGACTTATTTCCACCCTGCCCAGCAGCAGTACCGTGGCGAACGGTCCCTAACTGCGGGGAGAACGGAGCAGGCTTCCCTGGAGGTCCGCCGCTTTTCCCGGTTCCTCTTCTCCACACTTTGGGCTCTATTTTCACAGACCGGGCGAGGTGGGGGCACAGCGCACCTGCTCTTCGCCAACTGGGTGTGGCCAGGAGGATTTTGCAAGTTTGGCACACCGTGCACACTGGCGCAGCTACTCGTCTGTCCCACCTCCGTCCCTCCTACCTGCGCAAGTCGGAAAGAGGGAGGAGAGAAGGCGTGGAGTGGGTTTTACACACATCACACCAATCAAATGAGCCCCTCTCCTCGCCCTTAAATGTGCCGCACGAAGGCGTAATGAGAGTTTACTCAATTGGCCATTGCAGAAGAGAGCAGCAGCGTCAGACAGCCAAACTTCTCCCAGGAGGAAACTTATGTTTTGGTCCGGGAGGTCCAAGCTCGCAGTGTTTGAATATACGGAACTGCGAGCAGACCTCCACGGACTGATGATGCAAAGGTAGCCTGGGAGGAGGTCACCACAATCGTAAATCAATGATGCGTTTCTCTCGTGCGCGCGCGCTCTCTCTCTTTCTCTCTCGCAGTCTCACTCTATTTCTTTTCTTTTGACTTTTCTAAGATGACAGATGCTGAATATATACTCCCTATCTGATGCTGTGGCTGTTTGTGGTTGGCTGAGAGGGATGTGAACTCATTATTTTGCAGCTGTTTAATCAAATCAGGTTGGGTTTCAATTACGCGTGCCAAACGTGCCAAACGGTGCCAATCCCCTTTGATCTGGCATCAGATGTGACGGGACAGTCAATATAGAGATACATTTATGTGCTGATTGCAGATAGTTGCATTGAATAGTGGTTTTGTTGGGTATTTATTGCATCGTTAATGTGCCTGATATTCTGGAAACCTGCCTGTGAGGTTTTGGTGACGTGTGCGCACTGTCCGCCGGTCAGCCAAACTTCGGCTTACACCGGCTGCGCTCCCCCTGCGCTGACAGTAGACCTGGTTTCAGATGGCGAGCTTTTAGCGCACCTTTGGCGAAGCCTTTTGGCACGAAACTGTCACTGCGCCAAGCTGGAACTGTCGACACCTCCCCCTGCTGTGACACACCCATCTCAGCGCACCTCGGTCTGCCAAACTGCCAAACTGAGCGCGCCTCGGGTTGCGCTGCTCGAAACTAGCTCTGTGTGGGGTTCGCCACCCTGCGCCACCCTGCGCTGCGCCGGGAAACTAGAGCCCTTTGATTTATTTCCATCCAGCCGACAGTGGGACTTATATTCATTGTGCCGACAGTGGCGTGGAAAACCGCCCATAACCGTGTCACACGGGAAAGAGGGAAGAGGGAAGGCGGCTGGAGTTCCTCCAACATTTGCGGTTAGATTATCATATATTTTTATTGACAAAAATATAGGCTGCTTCGGGTGATTTTTTTTATGCGCACATGTGCCCCTAAATATTTTTTACAGTTCGCACACACGTATTTTTAGTCGAGTGAAACGCTCGCACTGTTGAGCGCTGGATCTGACAGCCTGAGCACATCGGCACAAAATGCTACGGCGTTCGAGATATTATTTATATCATGAGACTATGAAACTATGGCAGGCCGCCATAGTTTCGTTAATTAATGGGAAACACTGTAGTTTGTACAGTCCCACGATAGTCTCATATTTACAAACTGCAGACAGCTGATTTTATTTTTTATGAAAAGGATATAGAGGATCTTAGGAGCTGTGTGACCTATCTGAAAATATAATGTGAACACTGTGATGTGCTTTGCTTGTGCGCACTGTTACACACCTTCTTGGCCCAGAAGTTGAGCTCTTTGCTGACCAGCTGCAGCAGCTCTGAGTGACAGAACGGCAGGAAGTACACAATTTCATTGATACGACCCAGAAACTCGTCCCTCCGAAAATGAGCCTGGGGAGGAACCAAAGAATTAGCAATGACAACCGAAGCATCTCAGCATTAACTACAGCATTAAACTGCTGTAGTGAAGCAACTAGTTAAATAATTACAGACAAAGTAATCTGTCTGTAATTACACCAAAAAAATGTGGGTTACCTTCAGGATCGGTCGAATCACAGATTCTTTAAACTGTCGGGAGATTGTGATGTCATCACTCTTCTGTACATCCTCTGAGGAAAAACACATCAACATTGATTTCACTTTTAATTTTATTCACCTGGCTCTACGGTATAGCACCAGATAACTACACTTTATGTAAATGTCTTCCCAGCATCTAAAATGTTGATCTAAGTTATTTAGCAAAACACTGATAAGACCTGACAAAAAATTTGGATGATCTGATGCTTGACATCATTTCATCATGCTGATTTTAAACTACAGTAATGGATGAAAATGGAAAATAATGTCAGACTGAGTTTAAATGGGTTCCCAAAGTGGGAACTAATAAAATCACAATGTCCAATTCATTTTGCAGCAGCAGCAAATACAAGTCAGTGCGATGTCTGCTGTGCATCATCGTGTTAGTGTGTTTCCCTCACCGAGGTTGTCGGCCAGCTTTCTGCGGCTGACCACCTCAGCTTCCTGCCGAAGCTGGAGTGCATGCTGGGCGATTTCGTCACTTGCAACGTTGGATGTCATGATGAAGATGGCGTCTTTACATTCGATGGTTTTCCCCTTGCCGTCTGTGAGGCGACCCTGAGACAGGAACAGCAGCACCCATTAATGTTCCATTTGCAAATGTTTTATCAACACGGCATGGATGTAATTTCACAAAGGTGTAATAATACTGCTCATCTGTGTGTGTTTGTATACACACTTCATCAAAGAGCTGCAACATGATAGTCAGAACATCAGGGTGGGCCTTGTCAACTTCATCAAACAGGACGACAGCGTTGGGACACGCCTTTAACAGCTTGGTCAGCTGACCCCCTTCCTCATGTCCCACATATCCCGGCGGAGAGCCAATGAACTTTGCCACCTGACAGAGGGTGCACAAAATAAGTTCTAACAATATAACATAAAAAGTCTTTTGCAAGGATCTGTTGCTGCAAACTATGCAGAAATCCACAAAAAAGTCAACACTGGATAAAAAATACTGAACATGGTTTCTGAACATTGTAAAATAATGCAACTCTGATTCACTGATTAAACATATTCATCAACAAAGTTTCACAAAGAAGGACAAAAACAACATTAATTTTGGTTTGTGCGTCCACTGTGAGTACATGAACAGAATTAATCCAGCGTGTCAGTGGCGTGCAAATGAATGGACGTCCGTTAGAGCAACACATTTGACACAGTATGTGTGATATAGTCATTAGAAACACTTTTTGGCTACTTCCTGGTAAAAAGTGTCTTACCTCGTGTTTTTCCTGGAACTCGGACATGTCCATACGAATGAAACCCTGCAATCACACGATTGGTTAACTTCCCCAAGAGGCACAACATGCTGCTGTGTGTCTTCATGTTGAACTTGTGCTACTAATAGTTACCATGGAAACCAACACAAATTGAATTCTCTGTCATTTCTTCCGAGGCGGGAAGAGCCCCTAAATTAAATGTCAGTTTTATATCTATGAGAGGACCTGTTTTCCACCTATTGACTGGATGTTGAAACACTGGTGTAAATGTGTGTGTGTGTGTGATGCCTCGTAACATACCTTCTTGATGTCCTTGTGCATGTAGCGAGCCACCTGTTTGGCCAACTCGGTCTTTCCTGTGAGACCCGCCATCAGCCGGTCGGGCAAAACAGAGACATCATTTAATCATTCAGCTTAAAACAGGAACAGCTCCTTCTTCCATTTAATTATTTTGCTTTTGATATAAAAAAGAATGCCTGCTTTTTTGGAATACATCAGTATGCAGAGATTTCAGGAAAACAAGCTTACTCATTTCAGACAGAAAGACGATCTCTCTTCCTCTCTAAGTGCTGGCCTAAATCCCAGCGCCTCCCTCTACAGAGCTTTAAATCATCTCCTGCTCTCCAGAAGCACACATTATGTTTGTCGCTAAAATATTCTGCATATAATATGCTCATATATGATATTGATGTCTTGTGTTTGGTATGCGTATGATGATTGTGTGTGTGGTGTGTGTGAGAGGCTGTGTGTCTTGTTGCTGTGTTTAATATTGATGTCTCATGGCCACTGTCTGTCGCTGAAGGCAACAGAGAATATGAACACCAGCGCTCCTTCATCTATCTGTGGCCTGTCATCTCACCGTCTCCCTCTTTTTTAGCCATCTATCTGGCCCTTAATATCCCTCTGTCTCCCTCTTTCCTTCACTCTAACACACACATGCACTCACACTTCTTCATCTCGCTGCTGTTTGAGAACATTTAGGCTTTTCTCTGAACTGGAGATGTCAAGTTTTGTCCTTTAATATTGAATATCTGCTGATATCAACTTGATCCCAAACTTAGATTTACCTACACAATGCAGCTACTTAGCCCAAAGCAGTCTCCACTTTTGATATTTTGGACACCTCAATAAAAATACAGCCTTCCTTTAATGGTTTCCTATAATGTTATAGCGGCGGCATGGTGGGGCAGTGGTTAGCACGGTCACCTTACAGAAAGAGGGTTACAGGTTCAAATCCGCTGGCCGGCTGGGGCCCTTCTCTGTGGTGTTAGCATGTACTCCTCATGTCAACGTGGGGTTTCTTTGGGTACTCCTGCTTCCTCCCACAGCCCAAAGACATGCAGGTTAGGTAAGTGGTGACTCTAAATTGCCGGTAGGTGTTAATGTGAGCGTGAATGTCTGTTTCTGTGTCAGCCCTGTGATAGTCTGGCAACCTGTCCAGGGTGCACCCTTCCTTTTGCCCAGTGTCAGCTGGGATAGGCTCTAGCCCCCCCGTGATTCTTCACAGGATATACGCTTATGTGTAATCAAATAATGAATTTTTTGTGTTACATTTTTGCCTTTATTCGGACAGACAGATGTATGGACGGAGGGCTGTCGGTGCGGATCTGTTATAGCAGTAAGGTCCTGACAGAATTCAGTCGCTCTCAGTTAACCCCCAGTGGGCATCTTTAATTGAAACCACTGTAGTGTTGTTCTGAGACTTGCTCACTCTCAGCGCTGTGTGTCACAAAGAGGTTCCTCCAGTGTTTTAAAGTGCAATCAGCTGTTTTTGACAGCTGGCACACCCAGAGCTCAATCGGATACATTAAACTATGGATTAGAAATGGATGTGGCTTTATCAGGGCCTGAGCACTGGATGAAGCGAGGACACTACTTTAATGGAAAGAATTATTATTCTCTCACATTAATTGCATTATGTTGTAAAGCTATCATTTGTCTGTAAAATATTTGTAGGTTGTGTACTACATGTACCTTAGTCCCAGCTCTGCTTAGTTAATACCAGATTCTAGCTTGGTTCAAGAACATTACCATCCTCAACACAGATTCTGTCTAAGATTCAAGATAGGGCTGGGCGATATGGAGAAAATCAAATATCCCAATATTTTTAACCAAATGACTCATTGTCGATATTGTGACAAATATATAGGGTTGTTGCTTTCACAAAATATTTGCACTGCGATTTTTGATAAACTAGGAAAATTCAACACTTAGGTTCTTACCATATTCAAAATCTAAGACAATATTTAGTTGCACACAGGGCTGGGAATTTGTTATTTACGTGACAACACCTGAATGCAACACAGGCTCCGCTCCATTGACTGTGTGCACAGTGCCGTGCTGCGGGTTCGGACTGGGTTATAATTGTCTCACCCGGGTGAGGAAAATGCAGCCCGAATCGCGCTCTAGTGTTCTCACCTGTGTCTGTGTGTGTTTGTGCGCGCATCGGGGCCGAACTCCGCTGTGCACGTTACAGAGAGCCGAGGAGAATTGTAAACATGCGACCATGTAGAGACAGAAATGACATAAGATAAATAACATAAGGCTGTTTAGGTTGTTTAATAAAAGGACCAGGTATAGACGTGTTCTATGGGAATGGTAACCTTAAATGACTTCTGTTGTGATCTGGCGCTATTTAGAAAATAAAATTAAATAAAATTGACCTTCAAGGGGGGGCTGGGGGTACCATTGAAGGGTAAACAATGATGTTTTAATAAATGTTGCTAGAAAAATAATTGTCTGGGACAGCCCTAGTCACACATCACAATATTAATATAACATAGATGTTTTTCCCAGCCCTAATTCTAGATCATCTGTAGTTCACCTGGTTGGAAATTGATTGATGATTATCTTTATTATCCCACTAGGAAAACTGATTGAGAAACAAGCGAGCCAATCAGAGCCTTTGTGTACGGGACTACATCTGGTGACACTGCCAAGCTGTTCCTAAGTCAGACAGGTTGTGACATCTAACTTGTATAAAGTGGCTGTTGTTAAAAACTGCTCATGAAAATGGCATATAACCACAGAATACATTTACCAAGTTAATGATGTCATTCTTTTCCAGTCCCAACTATTGTTAATTACATAAATTGCCTGTTCACTGTGATAACACAAATAACTTAAATGAGCCATACACGACTTTCAGAGGTATAGGTGCTATGTAAAGTTATAGTGAAGTAATGACGTCCTGAGGAGAGATTTAAGTCACGCTACCTCTGTGTTTGCTTTGTTTTGATCTTCTCTATTTGTTGTTGTGGTAGACAGTTCAGCTACGCATGCATGTTCGTGACTAGCCAATCGGCACTGTGCTCATACGGTAGTTACAACTGATAACACCATCCCGACCCACAGCAGCGGGACGGTATGGTTGAGGAAGCATAACGCCCACCCTCTTGTTCCCGACTAGGTTACCACTGTTAGCTCTGTTAGCACTGGTCTTGCCGTTAGCACCGTTAGCTCCTAGCCGTTGGGAACGGGACTAACATTATCTTACAGTTTAGTTTACTAAGCCAATTAACTTGCCAACAATAACTTTAGCCTGCCGACTTGTTACTGTGCTGGCTGTATGAGTAGTACACTAGCTTTAGCAAGGAGGAACAGTCTTTGAAAAAATTATTGTCTCAATTTTTGTCTTTATTTGCTCAAATACATCCCTTCTTTTTATGTTTGAATTTAAATCTTTAAATCAAGATATTGACAGTTTATTAGTTAATTCAATAATCAGATGTGAGAAACAGTAAAAAATTCTGATTTAAATTCTTCTTTTAGTCTGTTTCTTTTGAAATCAGTCGACTGGCCAGAAGAAAATACACTCCACATACATTCAACAAACTTCAGAAACTCAAGTGTCATGTTTAATTTGGCAGCTACTTTTAAGAAACTGAGGAGTTTTTTTGTCATTACTTCTTGAGATCAAACAAGAGACAAGAAGTGTTTGGCGTGAAAGATGAGAGAGTAATTTACCGATTCCTGATGAGCCGAGGAAGAGGAATACAAGAGGATGCTCTTCATCGTACCAGCCGTTCTCCTTCCTCCTGATGGCTACAGAGTGTAGGGACAGACAGAGGGAGAAAGAAAAGGAGACAATTATTTCACTCATTTGCATTTGTTGACTTTGCTTTTGCACCAAGTATTCTGAGTTTCACCCGACTGAACCGAGTTGACCCGAGGGCGACGGGTATCCCAGAAACTATGATAAAAGAGCGAGAGAGCAGGGATGAGAAAAGGGTCAAGACATTTGGTGGAGAGAAAAAAAAAGAGACAGAAGAGAGAAAACAGAGCAAGAGAGCAAGATGAGAGACCTCCAGAAAGCTACCCACGCTGCCTCTCTTCCCCCCTCAGTCAGTGGGGCCATTAGCCAGCAGTAATTGTGTTAGCCTCCCTGGCGCGGCCATGGCGAAATCAGTTTAGCATGGATCGCAGCCTCACACACACACACACACAGACACACACGCTTGCTTAAAGAGGAGTGCCTACCCAACCCTGCCATCACCCCAGCAACCACACTCACACACATACACAAAGACAAGATGATGAGGTGGATGGGAGGGGAGTAAAGAGTGTATTTGGCCCATGGTTTCAGCCACTCGACGAAGAAGCAGACACTAGCACAAACTCATCCAAATCTGAGGCTGTTGAGAGGCCGGGGGCCAAAACCTGAGCCACAGATGAGCAGAATTCTGCCAACAGGATCAAAGCAAGGAGGTGGCACAGTGGCTTTTGGTTGCCTTGAGCAAAAAAAGCCCTGGGTTTGAATAAACTGACAGGCTGGGGCCTTAATGTGTCCTCGCTGTGTGTCGGTGGCTTTCTTCCCACAGTCCAAACACACATTTTGGATTAATTTGAAACTTAGATACGACTGTAAATATCTGTCTCTGTGGTAGCCTTGAGATAGACTGGCAATCTGTTCAGTGTCACAGTGTGCCCCACCTTTAGGAGCTGAGAGGCTCCAGCCCTAAAATCGTTGACCAGGTATATGACATGGGTGAATGTATCCTGATTGGGTCATTTTGTAAATCTCCTAAAGCTGACACAAAAATGATCCCAGTTCCTTTTTGAGAGCTGTGCATCCACCTCAAGACCTCTTGGGTCCATTTACAATTCGTATTAACATGATTCTTGGTTGATCGGAACACAATGGGACAGATTTATGCCTCTCTGTTCACACCTGGTATTAGAATGCATCTCCACACGAGACCTGAGTGACCACCTGTAATCGGATCTCACTTCCCCACGCTATATGGAAATAAACACGGAGATCATTTCTGTTTGCAAAGCCCAAATGTGTTGTTTTTAACTGGCAGGAGGCAGTGATACACTTTCTGTGCAAGTCTGCCAGAAATTAAAAGATGAAGAAGAAGGGGAAGTTGTTTGCAGACCTTGACGCGTGGGCAAAATCAGGAGAAGTCAGACAGGGTCTATTCCTTGGTGCAGGCAAACCAAATTGCCCAAGATGCTTGATGCACTCATAATATATCTGGTGCACTAATAAGTACCTACTCTGCCTATGCAGAGGATGTCAGCTAAGTAGGCGGTCCTACAATGTGGCCCAGGACACATTAACGAACACACTGCTGAAAGAATGTGGCCATATGCAGCCATGATCATCTCCGAATATGGTCTGAGTGATCAGATCTCACTGTCCCTAAAGCATCCACTTGCCATCAGATCAGCAAAGACGTATGTTAATACCAGGTGTGACAGGGCCTCAGTACAACTGATGCTGGCAGACCGGCTGTTGCAGAGCTGGAATCAAAATCATGATAATTTCTTTTACATGGTGTGATTGTTGTTATACAGTGCAGAGGGGATTCAACAGGATCCTGTGTAACAACAAATTTAGCTTCATTTCATTTTCAGGTAACACATGCCAGATATTACATCTCACCTTGTTGCTTGAGGTGCATCAGAGTCAGTATATTAAGGTTTAAGTTTAACATAAACCTGTATCCTATGTTTTTTCTTTTTCTCAGCAGCAGTTGCAGAGTGGATCATTTCAGTTAAAGTGCGTGATCAGGTCAACTCTGATTGTTCTGAGTTGATCGATGGATTAGAGGTGGGTGAAGGCAAACTTTTAGACCCAGTGCTGGACTGCGGGGTGTGTGGTTTCCATGGGAACGCAGCTGGTTTCATTTAAAGTAGGTTGGAAAAGATACAGACAACACTAAAATGGGAGCGCTGGTCTAAAAAATACAGCGCTCTATTTCTATATCAGTTAATTTGACTGCGCCTGGTGCTCTGCTGCTCCATTTGTGCCAAGAATGTGCTATGCGCTCAGAGAGTACGGTGCTCTGAATAACAGAACAATATTAGCGTTTCAAATGCTCCAATTGGTGATAATGTGTCAAGCTGCCACAAATAAATTAATGCATGGGAACCCTGGAAAGCACCAATAATCAACCCTACAGTCTTGTCGCAAAAGCTTTATGGAAGTATTGGGTCAAAAATATTGTGATATTTGATTTTCTCCATATCACCCGGCAGTAATTAATATAAGTCTGCAATTTCTAATTAGAAATTTCAGTGCTTACCATTTTAATACTGCCATCTCAGGCCAACTTTTCTTAGCCTATTAGAGACACAAAACATGCAACCTTGCACACTAGGCCTTTCCTTGGGTTGGCTCTGACTCTACATCTGAATTGTAAATTTAAGCAGTTAAAACATAGGTTCTCTGTCTGTTTGAATCTGACAAGTGAGAGGACAACATTGATTAAAATCCTAACTCATAAACACTGGTGAATGTTTGGCAAGCTGGTTAATTTACGCCACATTTGTTCTCATTTTATGACCAGTTTTTATACACCTACCACGTGCCTTCTCAACTTCCCACAACCTTTACAACATCTGGCGAACCGTCTATAACGACACAAGTTCTCAGCATAAATGTCTGCAGTTAGCGACACAGTTGGAGATAACAAGCTTAAATAATGCATCTTAGAGGTGTCAATGTCTTGGCAAGTTATCGAGTGCAGCCAGTGGATGATAAGTGGCAGGAGATGGCTGTGGCCAAGTTGCTAAAGAGAAGGAACCACAACTTCTATTCAACTTCCTGCAACAGTCAACAACAGTCCAACAACAGCTACAGATGAGACCATGAGACCTTTCCCGCTCACATATTGTAATCTCAGAGGCTCCATGTGTGATGCAGTGAAGCTAAAATACTTCACGACAGACACCAGGCCTGAGTGTTAAACTCACTACTAATAGCTGATAATCATAAAGAACAGATGCTTGGCAGGAGCAGAGGAAGAGAGGTAGAGAGATGACATGGTAGAGAAGGAAGCAGCAGCAGCAGCAGGAGGAGGAGTGAAGATAAGGAGAGGAAAGAGGAGTAAGGATGTAGAAGGAGATAAAGAGAGGAAAGAGAGAGGAGTGATGGAGATAAGGAGACAGAGAAACAAACGAGTGTGTCAGAGATGGACACAGAGATGAATAGTGACAAGAGGGGCTCCAAAGCTCCGTCTGCTTTATCAATGACTGTGTGAATGACAGCGTAACCTTCTGTGTGTGTTTGTGTGTGTTTTAGCTGATTGAGACCGACTTTGACAGAAGGGCACATTGACATTTCTCAGAGGACCCTGACAACAACAAGGAAAGGAAGGAGACACAAAACAAATGAAAGCTTGCGCTCTCTCTCTCTTACACACACATACACACCAACACACACACACACACACACACACACACACACACACACACACTCAGGGCAGTGTGTATTGGGCAGGTCTGGTTGGCTCTAACATGATTACAGAGGGATGATTCTCCTCAATAACTCTTAGCCCTGAGAGCTAAACCTGGATCAATCTAACCTCCTTCCTGTGTGTGTGTGTAGTTAGTGTATTTGTACCTTGTTTGCGTGTGTGGTTGTGTATCTTGCTGCAGGCCAGCTGTTCGTCATGAGGAGTTCAGGCGGAAACAGCCATTTTGGAGACATGACAACACACCAAATGTAACCTATGTATGTATAGGTGTGAATGTGTGTGTATATGTTGCATTTTTAAAACCAAGAAAACAAAGCAAATTTCTTAACTTCTGGTCTGCAAAATAAATATATATAAACTATATAAATGGAGATAACCAATGTTGAAACATTTTTTTTGAAATCAATGGCAAATTATTTTTTTCTCTGGTTTATATCATTGTAAACTGAATAAAATCAAAATATTTTCTGGTTTCTTCACTCCTCTGTGACAGAAAACTGAATATCTTTGGGTTGTGGACAAAAGAAGACATTTGAGGACATCATTCGGGCTCTGGGGAACACCAATCGACATTTTTGTACACCATTTTCTGACATTTATATATGAGGAGACGTCAAGGTTTCAAAATGTCATCTTTGTCTCTGGGAAACTCTCATGGGCGATAAGGAGAGAAAAGAAGATCTGACACGTGACAAAGGTTTCTTCCCCTGCCACAGACATTTTTAATCACTCCAAGAACTCATGATATAAAGTAAAATATATTGTTGTGTGTGGTGCTTCTGCGATTACATAATCTGGTCGTGTGCAGCTCCCTCCTCTCTCTTTATCTGTACATCCCTTTCTCATTTGTTGGCTCTTTATCTCCAATGTATCCCTTCCGCTCTTTCCTGGTCCATCTCCTCATCTCTACATCTCTACCTACTCCTCCTCTCTGATTCAGCTAGAGGTTGGATCACTCCTGCTCTGAACATCTTTGATAAAACTGGCAAAATGACACACACATGGTTAGTTTATCCATCGGTTAGTTGTTTGGTCGATAAATAATCAGAAAAATTGTGAAAAATGTCGATCGGCGTTTCCTAAAGCCCAAGATGACGTCCTTAAATGTCTTGTGTTGTCCACAACCCCTCAAATATTTGGTTAACTGTCACAGAGAAGTAAAGACACTAGAAAATAGCGACATTTAAGACGCTGGAATCAGAGAATTTTACCTCTTATTCCCCTCAAAATGACTCAAATTAATTAAATTATAATCTAATTAGTTAGGGATGAATTTAATAATTGCAGCTCTACACAACACACAACACTTTGAAGGTAGATCCTCTGTCTGCCTCTTGGCCTCTTTTAGGCATCCCACATGTTATGCTGCTTGCTTTCAGTGTGTGTGTGTGTGTGTGATATATTCACTGTAATACTTCTCAGAGATCAATAAGCTGTTCCTTTATCACTGTGGCGACGTCTTCTATGGCTTTCAGGACAATTTGCCATGATAACAACAATCATTCATCACCTTGCCAAAGACTACAAGTCCCAAGATTCCCTCTTGCTTCACCGACTCCCAGCAAAACCTACACTACCTGACACCATCGCTCACATTGAATCACTGTTTGTATTCTGCCTTATAGTCATCTATAGTTTGTATTTTCACAACTGTAGTTAGGTCTAGTTTTTTTAGGGTCTGGAGGCAAAAATCCAAGTTGTTCTCCTGTTGATTATAAACTCCGCAGTATTTGCTCTCACGAAAAAATTACAGATTATAATATCCGCTTCTAGCTTTGGGAGTGAGTTGATTATTTTCACAAATCTGTCCAAGATCATAAAAATAACACACAGCCTCTTCCTCCGCTGCAGAACCATTTCTGAACACACACACACACACACACACACACACACACTCTCTCTCTCTCATCTGCGGATCAATACATGGCCTCCATGGATGCCTGGTGTAATATCAGCTCTTTACTGTCTGCTGTGTTATTGTGCTCTAACTCATCCTCCCTCCTCTTCTCTATGCATTACACTCGCTCTCTTCGTCTTTCTGTCAATGCTCCGAGCTTTCTGCTTCTCAGCCACCTCTCTGCTATCTCCTCCCATCAACGTTCACGTCTCTTTTTTGTCTCCCGTTGCATCTGTTTGTTTTACCCCTGTCTCATCTGTTTGTCTCATCCTGTCTCCATCACTTTGCCGTTCGCCTGTCCATCCCTGACTCTGTGTGTTTTGAGGAAGGGAGATGGACGGCACGGCGCAGAGGAAAGAGGATGGAAACATGCAGAAGGCGGAGGCCGCAAAGTGGAAGCAGGGAAGGATAGAGAGGTGAAGGAGAAAGAGTGGGTGTGATGAAGATCAAGGGGGTAAAGAGAGGAGAGATGGAGGGAGACACTGAGGAGAGAAAGGGAGGAGAGACCGAGAGAGGGAGAGAAAAGAGGATGAGGGGTGGGGGGTGGGGGGGGGGGGGTCTGTAGTATGTCTCCTCTCTCTGTAATCGTGTTAACTGGCGGCTCCAAGCCTGGCCTCTTCAGCTGTCACACACACAAACACACACACATGCACACAGCACCTGTGTATGCCTGACAGACAGCTCATTCATCACAATTAACCAATTACAGCCTCCGCCGGTCTGTCTGAACCCGCCTACTGTGGGAGGGAAGGGAGGAGAGCATGAGAGAGAGGAAAACAGGAACATGGTGGAAAGAAAGAAAGAGAAACTGTGTGGAAACAAGAGTTTGGCTTTGAATCATGTATTTACGTGCACCTGTTATTTATGTGGTGTGTCATTGTGTGTTAGCCGCATATATATCACGATCCGTGTGTGTGTTTACCTGAGGCCACGGTATTGATGGCCCCCTCCTGTCCGATGATGTGCTCCTTCAGCCTCCTCTCCAGGGGGAACCTCCTCCTCTCCTCCGCCTCCCGCCGAGCCTGCGCCTCCTGGAACTAGACGGAGGTAAAGAGGATGGACATGCAGAAAACAGATGAGACAGTCAATGACTCAGGACAAGAAGGGAGACAGGTGAGAAATCAGCTCTCCAGGGAAAAACAGGGGGACACTGAAGAGTCTGTCTGCAAGTCTCTTCCTCTTTACTGTCATCTTTACTTCTTTACCAATAGGGCTGCGCAATATTTTTATCGCCAATGCCATGTCAACTTGTGCAAAAAACACATCGCAAAAGACGGCAATATAGCACCCGCATTTTTGGATAAGCTAAAACAGTATCAGTCAAAGACAGCACATTAAATTGTAACACCAGGGTGTCTACAGATATAACCAAGTTAAACTTCAGACCTTTTAAAACCTTTTTAATACCACCTTACATGAAATTTAAGACCAAACCTGTAATGGAAATACACATTATATATATGTGTTTGTGTGTGTGAGGGTGTGACAAAAAACTAGGGTGTATAAGTACTCTTTCTAACTAAACACACTGATGTCAGCTCAAAATGAACAGTAAGGAAAAATGACAACAATTAGGTGAGTTTAGGTGTTTAATGTGTTAAATGCTATTTATATTGCAAATCTTCGGTCTGTTCAATGACTGTAAACTGTCATTGGGTCTGTCAGGCTGGAGAAAGGCTTAGGCCTTATATTGAGAAAACTTAATTTAAGACATTTTAAGACTTTTTAAGGATCTGTAGACACCCTGAACGATCACTTTTTTGTATTGGTGCCTTTGTGTGTGGGTCACTTTGTTGAATGAAATAATGTTGGAAGTAATTTCCTTTTATTGTTTTAATTCAACAAGCAATTTGTTGTGTTTTAGCAGCTTACTGGAAGCAGCAGAAAGGCAGAACAGAGTACACTTTAATACCTATTTTTTTTATGGCGAGTAATTACAATACTTAACAGCATTATCACATATTTTCCACATATTGTGCAGCCCCATTTACCACCCATACAAACTTTGCAGCTCATCGCCAAAAAAGAGACAACAAACATGCCAAAAACACACCAAGAAGCAGCAAAGTGCGGCCTGCAGCTAACTGCTTTGCAAAGACTATGGAAAGCTGTGCACCTGTTTAATTCTGCTGGGAAGTGCAGCCAAACATAAAGTTTGGGATAGTTTAACTTTTAGCAGTGAATTACAGCCAGAGAATACCCATAGGCAATCAGTGAAGTCCTGTGACTCCTGTGACTTATGTTGGAAGGAATTTCTTTCCCATCTGAAACACATGGACATGCCTCCCAACCGCAGTAAAATTAATTATTTTATTTATTTATTTTTATGAATTCAACCTTTATTTAACCAGGACGTCTCATTGAGTTTGAACATCTTTTTTACAAGAGACCTGGCCGAGGTAGCAGCCAATCAAAACACATTCGAAATCCAACAAATACAACATATAATACAAAAATCCACAATAAAACAACAACTATTCAAACATAGCGGCCTCTCAAAAAAAACAAGCACATGTCTCTGCCACCACATTCTTTATGATGCCCTTAAATTCATCAGTGGATATAAGTGTCTCTAATCTTTGTTTATTGCTGCACACCGAACACTTTGCTGCTACTTGGTGTGTTTTCAGTATTATATTGTTGTGCAAAGCTGACTGAAAAAATCCATTCTAGATGCAACAATAGAGCTGTTTCTCCCTTTTTTCATATTAAAGGGTTGTGGTGTCTCTGCTACTCCCTTCACCTCCTCCCTCCAACTCCCGCCTCTTTAACACACTACCTCTGTCTGCCTTTGCCTTCAGTTCTCTTACACGCATTCCCTCTTTTATGCTGATCTGATCTATTTTTCCACCTCTTTCTCTGCCCAAATCTTTTCTCTACCTTTATTTTCACAGTTTCTCTCCCTCTTTCTTTCTCACAGCCACCCAACGCCTCATTCATCCTTTCCTCTTTGTCCTCTCAGACTACAGGTTTTCACCCCGCAGTGGAGGCTGGCTGTTTATTCTCTCTCTCTTCATCTTGCTTAGCTCTGGCCCGCTGTCAAGCTGGGAGATAACTACGGGTAACTCAAGTTTTATTTAAGAAAACAGCTGACCTCACCTCTACTACTATACACCAGTGAAAATACTGAGAGCTGAGCAGAGAGGGGTCCCTGCAGTCAGCTGATGCTACACCATCGCTCAGATACAAGATAACCAAGCTTCGAGATCAACCTCAATCAGAGTTCACAGTTTAAAACCGATGTTAACAATCGGGAAAAAATACCAACTATCGGAAAAAATATTTCACAAAAAAGAACTATTTTTTTTAATTTGTTTAATATAGAGCCCCATATAACAATATCTATATACTGTTAATATATAATCCAACTTGTTCAGCACGTTTTTAACCCCAGTTAACCTCGACCAGCTTTCACATCTCTTACACTCAATAGCACCTGTCACTCAGTCAGCAGAGTGACACAGACCTCCTGAGGAGTGTGTGTCTGTGTGCGTGAAGGCAAGTAAATGACACAGATGTCTGCTGAGTGAATAGCGCTGAGTCATACAGACCAGGCCACAGGAAACTACTGCAGCATCAAAACATTAGTGTACATGGAAACTAATGTTTTTAATTTGCTTGTACATTCTGCACAGTCTGTACAGGAGTGTGTGTCTGTGTATGAGTGTCATACCTTGCCCTCAAACTCCTGCAGCACTTTGCTCACTTCTCCTTCCTTAGCGTAGGCCCGTGCTGTGTGTCCCAAAGCATTGGTCTGCAGGGGGTTGGCACCTGAATGCAAGCATGCAACACACAAACATACAGGTCATACGTTAGATACACAAATCCAGTTATTTGTAGACACTTATAAAATGGTAGAAACTAACAACAGGGCAGCAACATTTCTTTTTTTTTTTTTTTTTTTTTTTGCTACACACTCCACCTCAGCAGGAGGCTCAAAACGTCGATGGAGGAAGTGAGCTTAGGGGTGAGAGGTCACATGGGTTCAGGGGTCACCGAGACTAACTGAAGTGAAGCAATAGGGCAATGCAATGACCCTGTAGGGGGTTCATATCTACAACGCGTGCCAATAACACACACTTTGACCCCGACACCCGCACACCAACACCCTGGGTTATTATACAATCCATACACAGCACAGGTTGTTGCAGGTTGGGGGCCATTGAGGCACAGGAGCACACGCACATCACACAGCAGGAGGGGTCAAACGGAGGAAAAAAAATTTACTAAACGGATCTTTAAGGTGTCGGAGTATGAATGAGGAAAAGAACCATAATGTCACAGCGTGCGTGAAGTGTGCCAGGAGTTGTCAGTGAGGGTGGTTAGCGGTGCCTTCTGCCCTGACCTGTGCCACCACGCTCAACCCACACATATGTGCCTCCACATGAACAGGTGAATGTTTCCATTGCATCAGCTATAAGCAAGACAAAATGAAAATGCTATAAATAATGTAAGGAACTTTGTTTTTGTTGCAAAATCAGCTTCACATTTGGAAAAGACTCTTTTTGTAAGAAAACAAAGTGACACTACACAAACACACAAAGGTGTAGCTTTGGTCTCTAGAAGATACTTGACGACTAAGACATGCCATCCTCCAGGCTTTGGCTACTGTAGGGCTGCAACTTATGATTATTTTCATTATTGATTAATCTGCCCATTTAATCGAGTACTAGTTTCTTGATAAATTGTCAGAAAATAATCTAAAAATCCAAAGCTATTCATTTTATTATTATGATGACAAAGAAAAGCATCAAATCCTCACATTTAAGAAGCATGAAACCAGCAAATGTTTGGCTTTTAAGCTTGAAAAAAAAAAAAATACTTAAAGAGATGATACACAGACTTCAACAATCTATACCCAAAATCTCAAAGATGATTCTTGTAATAGATGTAAAAGTTCCCTTGCAATACTGGCTCATACATTCTGGTCTTGCCTGCGTCGCTTAATTTATTGGTTCTCCACTTTTGAAGCCCTTTCCAAAATCCTTGAAACAACAATTGATCCAGATCCTCTTACAGCATTTTTTGGTATTCAGTGTGAAAACCTTTCTTCTTTCAGGTACAGTCAAACTGCATTGCTTATGTCACCCTTTTAACCAGAGGACTTATATTACTTAAATGGAGGCAGGTGACGTAAAGATTTTTGATTGTCAAAATAGCTGACAATTAATTTTCTGTTGATAGACTAATCGATCAATCTGTAACAAAAGGCATCCATAGCACCATCTACTCTCACAAACTGAAACTGAAGTCCAACAACAAGAGGGGAAAATGCAAGGCACTGTGGTTCTTCAGTATATTAAGACGCCTTTAATGTTTAATAGCTGACACCAACACATTTCTGCTTAAAGCCTTTGTCGGAGTGAAAGCAGTTTGAATGCTTGATCAGATTTGTGCTCATCATTACTTACTCTTTGATCGGACAGTGTCTGATCTGCTAGTTTTGGGCCTTAATATAATTTAACAAACTTTAAATTTGCTGACACACGAGAGGAAGTGCAGGGAGTGACATAAAATGTGTCACTTAATGATTAGTCAGCAGGGAATACAATGAAATCTCTATGTTATGAGGATATAGTGTGATTAAAATGAATCACTGACACATTATAAGTGACAATACACCTTTAAGATATATTGAATCATCATCTATCTATTCAGGTCTCTGCTGTACCTGCTCAGCTGATGAGCGGATATTTGTACCAAATCTCAACTACACTAAGTTGTACTCTAAGTTTTTCTGAGTGAGCTACACTCAGAAAAACTCTTCACAGTGCCTGTAATCATTACAGGTGCTGGTTGTTCCTCTCGCTCTGAGCACCGACCGCAGAGACTAATAATCACTGTGATCATTATCGATAAACCCCTAAATTTTGTGACCTGCTCACGAAGCTATCGATCCCACCGTACACCACTAATCCCTCCACCCACCAAAAACATGAGGGAGGAAAGCAATAAAGTACCCCCCACCC
Source organism: Epinephelus lanceolatus (assembly GCF_041903045.1). Classification (NCBI taxonomy): domain Eukaryota; kingdom Metazoa; phylum Chordata; class Actinopteri; order Perciformes; family Serranidae; genus Epinephelus; species Epinephelus lanceolatus. Next base: position 32,743,155 of record NC_135737.1, read on the forward strand.
TACACACACACACACTGGACATAATAAATAGCATCATTTAGGGCTTTAATATCAGGCCAACCCTCTGGGCCATAGCACTTTATAACAGGATCAACACTAACGACACTCACACAAACAGCCCCCCCCATTTGAACGCTCACACTCACACTCACACTCTCTCTCACACACACACACACACACGCATACACAGGATCCCTTCATTAGGAGTGCTTTAGTTATGCCTATTAGGAGTCCCCTCCTCTTTCCTATTTCCTCCTCCCTCTCTTTCACTGCAGCTGGTGGGAGAGAGCCCCTGCTGGTCTTTGTGCATGTGTGTCCTTGTATCTGTATTGTGTGTGTCTGCGAGCATGTGTGTCTCCTCTGGCCTCCTACCACCTACGGAGCCGTCCATTACTGAGCGCCTGTGGCCACGGGCCTGATGTGGAGCCTGGGGAGAAGCTAGAGAGCCTCCGCAGGTAGGGCGAGGGACTGAGGGGCGAGGAGAGGCCCAAGGGTGGGCCTGGAGACTGTGATGGATGGAGATGCGAGTCGAGGGCCGGCTAAGGCCAAAAGAGCAAACCCACGGCTGGCGGAGTAACGTGGACTCACACAAACACAAGGGAAATAAGACGGTAAAGGAGACACACAACTCCACACAGATCCGCACGCATTGTGCACATCCATGAAGGGAAGATGACGCACAATCAGACGACACACACACATCCAAATCCACATAGATGTCCTGAAGCTGTGCAGTTTATAAGATTTTTTGTGATGATGTAAAAAAAGATGGATAGGAGGCGACAAAGAGGAAATGGATTCAAGAAAAAAAGGGAGTAGCAATAACACACGCTTTGTCAACAATAATCAAACGCATTAAAAACTAATATAAAAGTCCTTAATTACAAAGAATCACACACACACGGGCAGCAATATGTCGGTGATTGACAGTGTGTGATGTCATGATTGTTATTGGCCGCGATGGTGGCGCCAAACCGGCAACGACCCAGTCGGGTGCGCAAAAGCCCACCCTGTCTTTAATCAGATTGACTTAAAACAAATGTCTCTGCTTTGTGAAATTTCTTACCTTTTTAATTCAAAAATGCGTCTGCAGAACATTTGATCAAGTTAGACCGAGTGATTTGTTTAAGCGTACAGAGTGCTGCTCACTGACGCAGGAGTGAGACGGGAGGGGCGGCAAGCAGACAGAGCTCTGGATGCACCATCCATCATAAACATAAACAAGACATTAATACTAGCTTGTGTGTTTGTGTGTGTGTATGCACTGATGGTGGTTGGGGTGTTTGATCCAAAAAATGGAAAAATCTTTTTAGATTAAAAACATATCAGCCTAAAAAGCAACGACTACAAATGTCCCCCCAAGTTAGATTCAAAAAGGCGTGTACGTACTTAAACATATCAAAAAAGCGTACATGAATATATTAATAATTTCATGCACAAGCACACACATGTGCACACAAAGACATATATTCATACATATACACACTCACAAAGACACACACATTCTGTGATTGTGGAGTTACCCCAAGGGCATGTTCTGTGCGGAGGTCACAGTTCAACTAGGCCTCGCTTGTTTAAGAGCTGCTCGTCTGGAAACTGAGGGGGATATTCTGCCCCGAGGGTCTTTGAGTGTGTGTGTGTGTGTGTGAGTGTGTGCGTGTGTGTGTGTGTCGGTGGAGCTGAGTCAACGACAGGTGCGAGTGTAATGGGGGTGAGTAGAGAGGGGGTATGAACAAGTGATCAATTTCAAATGAGCTTTGTAATACTGTTTATATTACTCGGGGGTGGGAGTGTTAAGATGATGATACATGGAAAGCTTCTTAAAGCTGAGGTGATGCTGCCTTCAGCTCTGAGGACAAAATGAGAACCATTTAGTTTGTATAGCAAAGGCTAAGGTGAGGAGCCTGACATGTGTCTTGAATTAACAATTTGTTTCCTCGCATTAATAAACTGCTCCTTAGAATAAATATTTTTTGGCTTTTAACAACACAGAAACAATCTTCTCCCAAAACATAACCTCCACAGTATTACATGAGCAAAGTAACTGTCAATTGAATACAGCTTGAGCTTTATCCAGCCTAACAACAGATAAAGACATTCTGTTAAATCACTGGGACTTTTCCCTTCAGGTCGACAATATAATTGAGTTCTGTCAGTTTGTTTTAGCTGAGACTGACAGAGTCCAGGTGACAGCTGGATTTTTTTGCAGTTTTTCCTCACGAGGGACGGACTGGATCATCTTTTTTTTTTTTAAAGATTGTTTTTGGGGGTCTTTTTTGCCTTCAATGAAAGGACAGTTTAAAGTGTGAAGGTGGGGAGACAGAGAGGGGATGACATGTAGCAAGGGGCTGCGGGCTGGAATTGAGCCCACAGCTGCTGCAGCAAGGAAACTGCATTTGTACATGGGGCACACGCCTTACCTACTTAACTACTGGGGGCCCCAGGACTCGAATCATCTAGGCAGTAGTGGCAAAAATCCTCATCCGTTGTCTTCCTCCCTTTCTCTGAAGACTAAACACCAAAATACTATAAATGTAAATGGGGAGCATACACGTGAGTCATGGCAAATTCAAGGACCCCCTACTGTCATAACCTCGCTTAAGATTTTCACTGTTTAGGTTGACATACTAAAAAAGAAGGAGATTCTTGGTCCACGTTTAAGAATCATACTACCATGAAATTAAACTGCAGACTATGTGTAGATATTTAGACCCTCAGAGATCCCTCATGGACTCTGAAGTTGAGTTAGGGATGCTTGGGTTGGGCAATAACAGTAGAAATGTGTCCACCGGTAGAGATTTGGCAATACAGTTTCAATCGCAGAAGCTATTCGGGGCAGGCTGTGTATCAAATTGGGACTGGATTCTCACGTGATCATGTGAATCCAGCATCGCAGGGTAGCATGTTTTGGGCAGACATGGAGGAGGAGAGAGAAGTTGTAGATGTAGAAACATTTTAAATTAAATTAAAATTATTTCTCAGGAACCTTAAACCTTTCTTTTTTGTTGTCTCATGTGGGGCAGTTTTTTTTGCTTGTATTAAAGCTCCAAATAAAAGAAGAAAATAATCAAATGTGATGAAGTAAGCAAACCGTTCCTTAACTGAACATTCAGAGCAATTACTGTATTATAATATATATTGTTAGCCTGGTAGGACCATCCTGGTGAGATGAGCTCAACATTCTGTTTCACTCTCTGTATCAGTCTGGCCCCACTGCTGCCCCAAACACTTTCAGTGGGCAGGAGTGCTCGCCTTGACAGACGAACTTAAACAAAACACAGTGGAACATCTTCACCAGTGGAGCCAGTTAATAAATCAAGCTTTTGCCAAATCCAGTTGGAAGACCAGCGTAAAACGTCTTTTCTTCAGAAGAAGAATGAGAACTACAAGCTACAGATAATATTATATTAAGTACTACATGAACTACAAGAGTTCTAACGAGAACCACAAGCAGTTCAAATGACGTTTTTCCAAATAGATTTTCATGTCGGAGCTTCAGGACACTTGGATCACTACGGTCGAGCAGTATGGAGACATTTTGTGGTTTCAATTCTGTGTTCTTGGACGTTTTAATCTGGGGCGCCGTCAGCCATTAGGTGTGCAGTTGTGCTGCTACCCACTCCCCCCTCGGATCTCTGTAAGTGTTGTGAGGACTCTAAAACTTCACCAGAGCCTCCCTCAGCATGAGGGTGAGTAGATAATGGCTGAATTTTCATTTTTGGGTGACTGTCCCTTTAAATGTTGTTATGGATTCTATTTCTGCAATAACTTTACTTATTGTTGTGTTTACTCTACTAGGGAGCAGAAGCCACCACTACGGTTCTGCAAGCTGCCACCTGCATTTATGTAATCAACTACAACACAGTCCTGATTGGCTGCTTACGTTGTCAACTACAGTGTGGATCCCTGATTGGGTTTTAATTTTTCTTTTTCTCAGTGTTTGGTGTGGCAGTAGGGCCAGACTGACACAGAAAGCTCACATCATCAGGATGGTCTCACCAGGCTAATATATTGTTACCATGATATAAAATTAAATATAACATGATAAAAGATTTTGGCGATATCGCCCACCCCTCATGGGTGGGGTTCAACGTACCAGCCTCCAGCAGCATGCGGACAGTGCGTGGGTCATCAGCCAGCGTGGCGTAATGAAGCGCTGTGCAACCCCGGAAGCCGGCCCTGCTGCTGAGCCTGCTGCTGAATTCATCCTCTCTGGACACAAGGACTGTAGGGAGGGACAGAGAATGACAGAGAGACAAGAAAGATTAGAACAAGCGCTTCCTTTTGCAGAACATGCCCTGGTCGACAGAAAAAAAGGCACAAAACACACACTATTTCCGGCTCCAATGTAAGATGCAACCTGTAAACCCTGTGGAGCTAAGAAGATGAGTATGATGAATTAACGAGCACCTTTAACTGGAAATGTCTGAGCCTTGAGAGCCTGAATAGCGTTTTTTAATCTATTCACAGTCATGGTAAGGCTCCAAAAGTGTGACAATGATAACACTGCAGACTACAAAATTGTCTTTCTTGTTTCCAGCGTTGGAAGAGTTGTTCATTTTCACAGATTTAAGCTTGACTGTCCGACACGATAGGAATAATGTGAGCTGTGTTTAAGGGTCTCCTCTGCTGTGCTCCTCACTAATAATAGAGACAGTCTATCATTCTCTCCTTACTTCTCTTTTTCATAAGAGCACTCATCTCGTGCCACTCCTCCATCATCCATTTTTATTTTTTCCGCCTCCTTCCTCTCCTCCTCCGTATCCATCAATTCCTTTCATCGCTTGCACCCTCGTCCTCCCTCCCCGCTCCCTCTATCCCAATAACTTTGTCTCATCCATTTCCTGACTTCCTCGCCTCTCACTCCCTCATCATCCCACCCATTTCCTCCAATCCCTCCCTCCTTCTATCACCCCAAACGTCTTCTTCCTTCTCCTCCATCTTTAACCTCCCTCGCTCCATCGCTGCTCCCTAGCTTCTTCCCTTGCCCCCTTCACTGCCTTCCTCCTGTCATGTTTCCTTCCTTCATCAGTCTTTCCCTTCATCTATCCATCCCACTCTTTTTCTCTCTCTCTCCGACAGTCTCTCTCTGCAGCGTCTGTGTGTGTGTGTGTGTGTGTGAGAGAGAGAGAGAGAGACAGGGCGGGATAATCATAGCTAACCCAATAAAGCGTCGCACAGGCCCCCCTAGCCCATCCATCAGCGTGCGTCTGGGAAACGCTTCCCCACGCTACGCCGGCCCCACGTGGACCCAAACCTGACAGCCATATAAATGTCTGCAATATACATATCCCATATAAATATGTCTGCAGAAACCCAACACAGACTAGGGGGGGTAAAGTGTGTGTGTATGTGTGTGTGTGTGTGTGTGTGTGTGTGTGTGTGTGTGTGTGCCAGTGCCATCTTCTCCGTGTTTGTGTGTGCAGCTCGGAAGAATAAACAAATAAAACACACACCACTTGTCACAGAACATATAAAATAAATAACAGGGAAGAAATGAAACATGTACATATATGCAAATCTTTATGCAAATTATAATGTCTCATAATATCTGGTTCAACACTTTGGATTCATACGTGTAATATACCAACCACACACACACACACACACAAACACACGCATGATGGATGCACGCACAGTCACAAAGTGGGGTTTTTCTTCGCTTTCACCTTCCAATGAGTGGATGCCTTTCTCCCGCGAGGTGTCGTAAACGTTGTTGAAGTCGTCTCCGGCATTTGGGTCAGCACCGGCTTCAAGCAGAACCTTTACCACACTGGAAAACAACAAAAGACACAGACACACATTTAAATACATGTAACAATCCTGCCTGGAACTCATATTATATTAACACACACGTGCACACAGACCAAGTCTTTCCACAGCAGTAATTCTGTATTTGCAGCCAACACTGTTCAAAGATACAATTGAGTCTTTGTGGCATTCATACATTTATATTGTTACATCAACATATATATCATGATATAGTAAGAAAATGAAGTATCTGAGGGTCTCTGAATTTTGGTAAATCCAGAGAATTAAAAAAACAGATTATGTTCTTCATCATACTAATGCAAAAGTACTGTAAATCTATTATTGTCATATATTGTCATATAAAGCAGCAGTGCCCTCAGTAGCCTAATACAACCAAAGATATTAAAGAGACAGCTACCTGCTAAAACATCTAAACTCCCACAGCATGTATAGTCAAATTGCCCAACCCTAATCAAGCTGTTTATGTTTATATCCACAAACATTAGAGCCCTTATTTAAAAAAGACAACATTCCTACTAAGCTGTTTACATGGCAAATATTCTGATGAACATGCCCTAACATGCCGTTTATCATGACATGCCAGGATTTTGTCAGAGTTCTTGTTCAACCGTGTGAACACAGCCTTCCTTTTTCATTCCTTCAACCATCTTCTTGAAAAGGTTGATGTTGCAATATTTGCACGTTTAAAATATAAAAGAAACGCACACCAAAAATTATACTGAGGTGCTGATCGCAGGCAATAGACTTATTTTATTTTGATGACGTTCTGGCCTTTGGACCTTCTTTGAGTTCAACAAGCATGCCGCATATTGCTTGTTTTCTGCAATATTTGCACCTATCAAAAAATGGATATCGAAGTCTTTAATGGTGTTTAAAGTGGCTGTGTTTCTTCTTTCAACCAAAAAATGTGGGCTTTTATTTTGGGCATGCATTTCTACACCAGCCTTGGAAACTGCTGGCTAGTTGGTTTGTGTACAACAAATTTATGACAACATACAGTGCCGAAAGTAAATAGGCAAGAGCTGTGTGCCGAGAAGTGTGGTAAAAATCCCAATTGAGAAGTATGTTCTAAATATGCTGTAAACATGTCCAAAAAATGTTACAAAGCCCGAATAATTTCAGTATATTCCATGTTTTAATCAGAAAAAGTTTCATTCAGAGAAGTAGCTATATGCTGTTTACATGACCCATATCAATCTTGGAATATTGTCAGGTTTGAAATAACAGTGAAATATTAGCGTGCATGTAAATGTACCCACGGTTTCCCAAAAAGACACAGGCAAGCATGTGTCACAGCACCTGACAATGTAGCCATGTTACAGGAAGTAAGATGCAGACTGGATTTAAGACTGGGAAGAGACTTGCTTCCTTTGTGAGTGTAACCTTGACCCTTTAACGAAGTTTCTCCCATCCTCACAGCTTGAAAACAAACACGCTGCACAGATGTTAATTCCTCAATTGACCACGACTCTTCCACCTGATTTACTTCCATTTCTAGTCCGCTCCGTTATGGTGGATACACTCCAGTGGCTGCTCCCCTCTCTCAATACACAGTAGTCTGCTTTGTAACATGTACATATGTGTACATTGAAGGGGCAAGGGTCGGGCCTGTTTCCGGCGCCGTTGGCGAGGGGGGGGGGGTCTGTGTGTTTGTGTGTAGCCCTTCATTGGAGCGTACCGCCTTATAGAACAAACACGAGTACCTCGGCAACACCACTCACTGTGACCCAACGGACATTCCAGGTACCGTCTCTCCGTCTACAGAACACACTCGCTCGCACGTTTTACATTTGCCACCGTGAACGTGAGCAGTGGCTTTGACATTGAGACGCAGACATGCACATGAACACACACAAAAACTAGTCAGCCAGTGTGTGCCCACTGAGAGAGAGGACGGGGGCGATGGCCGAAACATGAACCCTGCCAGTACACTGCTGGCTGCCATTAAACCTGCGACTGTGTAATTCAGCCTGGGAGGGAGTGATGGATCATTTTCAGCTAAATGGTTATGGCAGGAGGCCTCAGAGGGCTTAAATGGAGCAAAATGATTATTCATAGGAGGATGAGGCGGACCCCTTTTTTAGAGCATCTGTGCTTGACCACGTAACAGACTACAGCTTCTCTTTAGGAGGACCTGTGCTCTTAAAACGAGTACTGGGAGGAGATACGACCTCAGGAAGGATGGAGAGACTTCACAAGTCACTTCTGATATAACACCACACAGTCACTTTATAGGTGAGGTGTGAAATTAAAGTAAGAGTAACACACAGTGAAGTACTGTTTTAAAAAGGAAAATAAGATATTTTGACAGGACAAAAATGTCTTAAAAATAAAACACATTTGACAGTAGACTGAAGCAGCATAACATTTGGAGTATGTAACAATAAATGGATGCAACCAACATTTTTACTTACACTAAAGATGACTGCAAATAATTTCTCTATGAAATGTTTATCAGAAAATAATGAAAAATGCTGGTTGTAATTTCCCAGAGCCTTACATCTCAAAATCGGTTGTGCACATCCTCAGAAATTAACACAATGTGTCCTCAAGATGCAACACATACATGAATGGTGGGTGCAGGTGCAGTGGGCTGCAACTAACCATTAATTTCATTATCATTTAAGTCTGCTGGTTACTTTTTTAAAATGATCAATTAAGCGTTTTTATCGGTCTATAAAATGTCAGAATATAGTGACAAATGTCCATCCCAGTATCTCACAGTCCAAAGTGATGTCTTCAAATGTGTTGTTTAGTCTTTCCAAAACCCAATGACATTCAGTTTAATATAATATAAAACAGAGAAACACAGAAAATCTTCATATTCAAGAGGCTGAAAACAGCACTATCTGCCATTTGTGCATGAAAAATTACTTTAACATTCATTCAATTACCAAAATAGTTGACAATTATTTATCTGTCTGTTGATTAATAAGTCAGTTGACAAATCGTTACAGCTCTATGTCACACTAGAGCTCTGATTCTCTGTTTGACTCCGACTGGGCCCGACCAGACCCGCCAGGTTCGCGCCAGGCCGTAATTTCTCATCATTAAACCGGGGCTTGAATCGCGTTTGGTTTCTGCTTTTTTTTTTTAATTTTATTTATTTATTTATTTTTTAATGAAACCAGCAGTTTCTGTGCGTAAATGGCAAAAGTTTACATAGACTACATTAAGCGGGAAAGCGAGAGAAAGATGGGGGGAGTGCGACAGAGAGGGAAAGTGACAGAACGACGGAGTAAAATAATGGAAAAACTGAGAGGGATGGAAAACGAGAGAAAGAGAGGGGGCTGCAAGGTGACTTGGTTGGCAGTGTTTCCTTCTGCCTTCCCAGCAGTCAGAGAAATGAACGCAACACACAAGGAAGAGTGGTGATCATCATCTGTGCATCACATGGCCATAGATCACCATGCGCACTAGATGCACTCTGCCAAACCTGCCAGGCATGAGACGACAGACTACTGAAATTAGGAAGAGACGAGGGAGAAGTGATACAAGAAAACATGAGCCCTTTGCTTGTAGCGTTTTTAAAGTGGAAATGCGTGTGTTTCCTCGGCTCTGGCCCGAAACTGCTGCCGTGGGTCAGACATATGTCGCATTTGGATAGTAGTGGTGTAGCTTTGTGTAGGGTCAGGGTAGCCTCATTGTCGCTTTTTCTGCTTTGATTTAGTGATTTTGGAATTAACAACTTAGTAACCTCCTCCAGTGTCTCCATGTTTAGGTCTGTATGGTTCTAGTGGAATCCTTCAGTAACACGCATGGTACATAGGCAAGTATACATCACAGTACACACAGTACAGTGTACCATCCAAATAAATGGCTCCAGTATGTCAGTAAAACTAAAAAACAGAATAAAAACCATAATTAAAATAAGAGCAGACTTGTAGTAGTTTGTGTTGCACTACAGAACATTCCTGTGGGAGAGCGATGCTGAGAACAGCCTGGCCAGGTCTTTGTGTCTGACCTTGCTGAGGGAGTATAAAGGACTATTGGGGGGTCCCCTTTTGTTACTGTATCACTGTGGCTGGGGGCGGCAGGGGGGCCTTGACCCACGGAGGGCTCTCCTCTCACCCTTGCAAGCACTTCTACAAACACATCGATGCATCCTCCGAGACACATACAGACGCACACAAACTACGGTTGGTCACACGAGGCTGGGCAGGGCTGTGTGAAGAAACGAGATGGTCTGAAAAGGGTTAATGGCATCAGGAAGGTAAACACGACAGGGATAAAGAGAGGAAAACTGCGGAGAGGAGGAGGAGGAGGAGTGGATGAAAGGAGGGAAGTGCAGCTAAAAAGATGAAAGAGGGAGATTTAATTATCCAGGATAGTGCTAAAACTAATGAGCTTTTGAAAACAGTTGATAGTTTTGCTAATCAACTGATGATCAAGTGGCTAACTTTATTTGGGACATTAAGGAGGAGAGTTGCAGCACTAATTTGACGCCAAACTGAAGGCATGCAGAGGTTAATTAGGTTAAATTCCCATTTTAAAGGAGTGGGCCAAAGTTAAAATTACAGACTTCCTAATAAAATTTTATAAGTGTCAAAACAATGTTATCTGTAAATTACAACAGTATTTTACCTTCATAGCTAAACCGAGACAAAATGTGCATATAATATTGTGATAAGAGTTTCTTTTAAGGAGCAAAGCATCACCCCTGGAGCTGAGAGGGAGTTCACATCTTCCTTGAGAACACTTCAACAGATGCTTGGACCAGATAAAGGAAGTTCTCCCTGCTGAACAACCACCCAGCTCTTGTATCGAAAGCTTGAATTAATGACCACTATTCACTGGTAGATTTAACCGTCCAGCTCGTGCCGAGGTTCGCCAGCAGGTGACCGGTGTTACGGCTCGAGGCTGGTGTTAGTTTCTTATCTTGCCCCGGAGGGAAGACAGGAAATGGACACTTCCGTCGGCCCTGTGCTATAATAGACACCTGAGCCGAACTGACCATCCATGTCTCTGACCACCTGGCCCAGACGCTGGACCTCACTTGACCTCATCTCACCTGGCGCACACCTGGGGTCAGATAGATGCCAGGAAGACAGCTTCACTGCTTTGTTTTTTTTTTTTCAGCCAAATAACCACATTGGTAAAAATGCTGTATTATTAAGCTAAAATCTTCAAAGTATTTTCTTTATATAATTATTTTCTTGTAAAGGATCCCTCCTCTGTTGCTCTTGCTGAGGTTCATTCCATTTTTTCCCTGTTAGGTGTTTTTTCCTTTATCTGAATCAATAGGCCACTCAAGGCTGACTCCACAGTTTAGTCACTCCCCATAGACCTCCATGTTAAAATGCCCAATATTACAGTAGAAATAAACATGTTTATGGCCTGGTACAAAAACTGTCACATTCATGACAACAGCAGGGGGTTGAACTTTTAACGTAACTCACCTGTTTAAATTTCTATTAAGGCTTGAAGCTATGCATATTTTAAGGTGGGCCACTCTGACTGACTCTGAGTCAGATCCACCCTCCAATATGGTCACTTCTAGCCCCAAAAAAACAAGATGGCAGTGGTCTAAATGCCAAACTCGAGGCTTTAAAACGAGAGTCAGCAAACCAATGGGGGACATTGCGGTAGCTACGTCCAATTTTCTATACGGTCTATTGCTTTTCCCCTTTTCTATCAAAGAAAGTCATAATATACTGTATATAACAGGTGTGCATCATGGGATTATGACAATGAAGTAATCCATACAACATTAGTAGGTACATTTCTTTGTCTTTAACAGTGGTTCTTAAATGTTGTGCCGTGATGCCAAATCAGGTGTGCCGTGGGATTCTGTGATATTCACACATTATTACTGCAATGCTGAACTGAGCCTATAGAAAAAGTTATGAATGAATTTTTAATTAACTGTACCAGTATATTGTGCGCACCCATTTCCTAGCAGAGAGGCAAATTCCACCTAAAAAATGTAATTACATTTAGTTTAATTTAATTTAAAAGACTTACACAGGGAACCTATTTGTCACCATATGTGAGTGGGAATTATGTGTGACACAGTGACACATCAAAAACCCTGATTGGCAGTCAGTGTGAGGGATGATAACATTTAAAAGGAGAAAGTACAATAGATGGCTTTATTGTACAGAGCAGATTACAACAGAGAACCAGCAAAGACCTACCACCAAAAGAAAAGAGAAAAAAACTGTCAGTAGACAATACCACAAAAACTACCTGTCTCGTTTTTTCTAATTTTTATTGTCTTATGTCGTAATAAGTGATAACACGTTGCAAAAGTTTTTGTGCACAGATATATATACACAGGTGTGTCTTTTTTTTAAAAAAAAAAACAACTTTATTTTTCAAATTTTTGTGCAAATTCTGTACAGTAAGCACTGCTACAGGTAACTTACAATGGAGTTACAGGAGATACTTTGTTCGTCAACAGCAATTTGCATGAAAATAATTTTAAAAAAAATAAGGAGAACAAACGAACAGGGGCACGAGTTGTTTGTTAAAGACTATGACGGTACTCTTGTTATATGCACTAATCAGAGTATTTCAGATGCATGTCAAGTTGCCACCTCTTTATGTGAGGTATGAGTCCCACTTTCTCCAAAAAGTGTCACCTTTGTCCTTTTGCAGTCATTCGTTCCATACACTGAATGTCATTGATTAAGGTAATCCATTCGTTGATTGGGGGTGGGGGGGGGTTCCCCACGAAGCCATTGCCGTGTTATGGCCTTTTTACTTGCCGCCATGAAGATTTTCAAAAGATATCTGTCCTTTTCAAGTATTTCTAAGTCCATGTTCCCCAGGTAGAAGGATAGACAGGTGAATTCAATGTCATAGCATAGGACATCCCTGATAGTGTTGTGGAATACAGGTGTGTCTTGAGATTTCGGTTGCCCTCTGGTGTTTAAAAAAACACTGGTCTACAAGTTCAAGTGTGAAATGTAGCCAACAGAACATCAACAGCCTGTATAATATAATTACCTAAATAATATAAGAGCCTAATTCTTAGGATAAATGGTAAGGAAAGCACTCCAAAATGTATCAACAAGGATGAAAATATTAAAAGGCCGTTGTTGTAAGTGGTCCTCTTACATGTTGGAGTGCCTACCTGTTTATCCTGTTAACCTGACTCATATTTTTGATTTAGGTTTGATTATACAGAGCACCCAGTCATCTTTTTCCTTACCTAATTATTAACTTTAACTCACTTAAACACTCTCCCTGTTTTCCTGTTATACTGGCTGTGCAAAGTGGTGAAGTTCATGTCCAACTTTCAACAGCTATACTCTCTTAATCACTGCATGGTTGCTGCATAGCTGTGAAATTAAATAAGACAGCAATCCCTTATATCCAGCGCTGTACTCTTATGAAAATTTCTACTTTGAATGAAAAGTGAGCAATGTACACATGTTGAAAAATTAAATGAAAACTCAAAAATGTGGTTTTAATGTGGCACAGGGAAGAATATCCTTGAAGTTTATATATGTTTTACCGGGGCCCACCTCAGAGAATACTGTTTCAGTGTACAGGAAGTGTACATGTTAGAAACAATGATATATGGTAACTGACTCTGTCACTAAACCAGGCTGCCTACCATCATCGTCATGTTGTATCGTGACCAAATGATGAGAATATGTTACTGGGAGCTGTGCTGGTGATTTCTCACCTCTATTCACTAGAGCTAATCCTGTTCCCAAACCCATAATCCCTCTCCACATCACTTTCGCTCCACATCTAGACTATTCTCTCCTCTCTTCCCCAACGAGCCACTCATCCTCTCGTTCCATCATCCCTCCGCTTTCCCCTCCCTCACATCGAGTAACTCGGCCGACAGGTCGGAACGGTCAACAGGCGTTACACTCGGCTGAGCGCTCATTGTGCACGTGAATGCAGCGAGGGAGGGACGGAGGGAGAGAAAGAGAGATGGAGATGGGCATTGTGTGTTAAAGAGTGCAAATAGCGGGCCAGGCCCTGCGCCTCCCTGATTTAGCCCCACATCAAAGCTAAGCAAACACACGCCCCCTGATGTCTCACCCTTAATTCTTACACACACCCCGCTACTCCGCCCCTGATTCTCTCCAACAGCCGCACCTCGTCCCTGCCTGGCAGACGCTACACCTCGACTTCCTCTGAAATAGCGCTGTGGTTAAATCTTGTGTCTCTTGAAACACAGTTATCACTTCTGGTCCAGGAAAATATAAATACAGTGTAAGGGAGGGGTGAAGTTATTCAACAATAAGATCCATGCTGACACTGTAGCTACAGGCTAGACCTTGTTCCTGAGTAATGCTCCCTGTGTTTTCACTTAACGGCTGCAAATAAAGTTGTGTGTGACTGAGTAATAGGTAGTTGGCCTGTAAGATATTTGGTATAAACTCCCCTTGTATGTGTGTGTTTGTGCACACACTCACACATGCATCCTCACTGTGTGTGTGTGTGTGTGTGTGTGCGCGTGTGTGTGTGTGTGTGAGAGAGAGACATGCGTGACTGATGTGTGTGAACCGATGTTCTGTCTTCCCTGCAGCAGTGACGGCTCACTGGGGGGTTGGAAGACGGGATTAAACACAGAGGAGTGTCACTGGCTCGCTGAGTTATAGCACTCATAACACACACACACACACACAAGACAGTGCAGTGACACACACAAACAGTGCGTACAGACATAAACACACACACAACCAAATATGTATCCTGGTTACAGACCAGGCAGTGAGTAGAACAATTATTGATTGATTTTTGTCTATAAAATGGGAGAAAATTTTGAATAATGCTCATCAAAATGTCTGGCTGCCCAATGTGACATCAACAAATCACTTACTTTGTCCAAAATCCAAAAGATATCCAATTCACAATCAAGTAGAAGCAGCAAACTGTCACATTTGAGAAGCTGGAACCAGCTAACATTTGGCATTTTTCCTAAAAATGACTTAAACTGTTTACCGATTACCTAAATTATTAAAACCAACTACTAGATTAAACGCTTCTTGAGTTTATTAACTTCATGGAAAAGTTTATTAGAACACATTTATAAGTAATACAGAAAATAAAAATCTAAACTTTCAAATTAACACATATTATTCGCTCCAATTCCGAAATATTGCAGAAAGAAAAATCATTTGTTCGGACAAACTTCAATTTGTCTCACATTTCCATTTTAGCAGCATTAAATTCAAACTTACGAACTCGAGGAGGGGGCCACTGTAACCCTGACATCTAAAGTAAGCTCATTTTCAGCTATTTTCATATTCAAATTTCATATTATGCTTCTCACGGGCACATGAGGCCCTTAAACAATAAAAAGTGACCAAACAGTCCTGATGGAGAAAAAAAAAAAAAGCGCTGTAAATTGGATTTAGCCCGGCCTTAACCTCGGCCCCTCTCTGTGCTGTGTGTGTTCTGGGGGCCAGGAGGCTAATTTAATTTGTTGGACAGAGAGATGGGGGAACGGGTAAAGACCGTCTGTCAGTCTCAAAGTCGCACTTTGCACTTCTGAAGACCTACTGTAACAACTAGAGCGGGGACACGGACGACATATGCTCACACACTAACTCATGCAGACAGCTGTGTGAACCCAAAACACTACATCACTGTTACATATGTTCATCAAGGAGGGCAGAACTTTGAAACACATGACTTATTCAGTGGGTTTAGTTGAAACACACACAGACCTGTGCTGTCGGTTCATGGCCGCTACCATGAGAGGGGTCCATCCTAGACGGTGGCGGTAGTTTGGGTCGACCCCCTCTTTTACCAGCCTGATGGGGAAAAGAAAAGTGGTTAGAATTTAACATAACCATTATTATCATCATGTAGTGGAGGGCATCTGAAACAACTGTCCATATTACACAGGGCTCCACACTAACTTTTTAAAGCCGTTGCCAGGCTGGCACCAGGCCTTAGCTTTTGGTTGCTGTAACTGAAAATATGGGCGCCATTTTAAGTCACTTATATTTGGATTAATTAAAATACTACGCAGCATTAAGTCAACTTAATAATGAATATGTGACATATAAATGTTTTACTAAATTAAATGAACAAAATTCTGTTAGTGTTTTATCTGATACTATTACAGACTTTGAATCTGAAGTGTCATCAGCAACGTTTCTACCCTAAACTTCCGGTGTACAAAATATTTTGTCTAACCCTGTGGGTCTGTGGGATGTGCTACCTTGAACTAGTGAACTTGATTTATCACTTGATGCATTTCGGATGAATTTGCACATTTGTATAGGACTTTTCACACCACAGTGAAACAGCTCAATTTACTTGGACACTGCCTCTAAAATAGATGCCTGTGCACATGCAAGTAACTAATGCACCAACGCACATGCAGCATCATCACATGCAGCATTGTCTGCTGCCAGTTCTGAATATCACTAATTAAACAAACATTTAAAAAATATTAATCTAGGTTGTACATTTTGCTGTTTACTGTCCCAATAAATGTTAAATAGTGGCTGCCACTGATAACAACCAAAGGCCAATAACTGGTTGCGAACTTCTCAAAATGATTGCCAATGGTAACCTGGCAACCATTGCTGTCGAGCCGATAGTAGTGGTACCAATATGGCAGAGCTGCAACAATTAATCAATTAATTCTCAAATATTAAATTAATGACCTACTAATTTGATAATCGATTAATCAGTTTGAGTAAATTTTTAAGAAAAAAAAGTCAAAATTCTGGTTCTTAGTTTGACAATTTCCTGTTTTCTTTACTCCTCTGTAACATTAAACTGAATATCCTTAGGTTGTAGATGAGCCAAGATGTTGAGAAAGCCATCTTGGGCACTGATCAACATCTTTCACCATTTTTGGACATTTTATAAACAATCAATGAAAGTAATCATTACTTGCAGCTATAGTGAGTAGGAGTATTTGTTAATATCCTTATACATGCTGAGACATAATGGTACGAGAGTGAAGATTTGTTCACATGTAAAAGGGGAAATAACGCACATGAAATATGCAAAAATGTGAAAATGACAACTGGCTGAACAGCTGCTTGTGTGACTGTACCAAAGGCCTGCCTTGTTAGACACACCAGCATGAAACCAGCCCGTTATATCTTTGTCTCTGTCTAACACACACACACACACACTTGCTCCTTGACCAGTTAATGTGTCTGTGTGTGTAGCCCAGGTGTTTGCTGAGTTTCCTGCCCGAGGGTATGACATCAGGTACTGGAGTGGCACAGGCTTTATAAGTGTGTGTGTGCGTGTAAGTGATCCGTCTGTCGTCTCATGTGCTGAGCAGGCAGACAGTGTGTGTGTTTACAGTCAACACAGTGGCCTCTGTCTGCTTTGCACTCAGCTCTGTCGCTCTCCGGCTCCGTTTTCACTGCCCGGTCTGCATGCAGAATGAGAGAAAATGGCTCATCACTGCAGCTACATCTGAGCTCTTCAGGGTGCAGTGCTTGTTTTGGTTCATTCAAACTGAGCGGCTATGAGTACATTAGTTTTACAGAAAGGTTGATTTAATTTAGGGACATTGTGGGAAGTCAGAGCTTTTGTATTTCACAAATACACGGCAGAATTAGATGGAAAAGCAGGGCAGGTAAGCTGTGGTCCATGACAATTAAAATGATTTAAATCAAATGAGTCAAACAACTACATGAAGGATTGTCAGAATCTCCACAAACAGGGGTGACACTATGCTTAAAGGGACATTTTTGGTTAAATTATCTGTATATTTCAAGTGTCTGGCTAATGTATCTGGCAAACCTGGCCTTTAATGAAACCTGGATATTGTTCAGTCAATGTTACTTTCAAATGTGGCAGAGAAAGACAACAGAGCGTCAAGGATATCTGTAAATCCTGCAATGAAACCACCTGAAAAAGCCTCGAGTGTGAGTTTTGCTGTGAGTTATAGGGTCACAGAAACCCCTTTCACACTTGCACCGCAACCCTGAACTTATCTAGACGTTACCCAGAGGAGCCGTACGTATGTGAGAATGCAAGTGCCTGAATCAGCTGACCATCGAATAGATTTTATCCTGCCAGCTCTCTAGTACAAAGTCCATGCAATTACCGACTGGCCCATCTGTTAATAGAGCAGATAATTGTCCTGAGAATTCACAGTGAATAAGTGGGCTTGCTGATGGTGTTTCTCAAACACAAGTGGTGCGAAGCTGGAAGAGTACAAACATCCGAGGGCAAAGAAGGATGGTATGTGTCCACAGGGGCATTTTTTGACACTAGGGGTCGCATTGCTTCCTGGCATTGGACCCTTGATGGGCATCCCACTAAGTAAATAGGCAAATGATTTCTAGACATCGGACCACTCAAAGCGCTTTTTACACTATGTGTCACCCATTCACACACTGGTGGCCGAGGCTACCGAGCAGGGTGCCACCTGCTACTCAGTTTTTAACACCGACGGGGTTCAGAAACTTGCTCAAAGACACTATGACATGCAGACTGGAGGAGCCAGGGATCGAAGTGGATGATCGCTCAGCCACCCCTAGAACATACGCTGTTCTTGCATTTCAAAATGGACCGACATGGCGGCTCAGTTGGAAACATTCTCTTGTATTAAGAAAATAGTTCACCGAAATGTGTTTCTGAAAACATCTGAGGCGAGAAACAAGCTGTGAAGTTGCTGAATCTGTCTTCATTTCAGAATGAAAATGATTCGTTTTTCAGGAGTCTCCAGAGGCGGCGAGTTGCGCTGGACGCCCCTGATATGCATCAAGTAGCATAGATTCAACTTTATGCAAATGAAGAGCAAAACACAACGCGGTGCTACCAGAATGCATCGCACAGAGATACACAGACAATGAATGGGAGATGTGGAAATGACGAAACCTGTGGACACAAACCACAAGGGCCATTTACACAACGACACCAACAAAACTGTCTCGAAATCTTCAGAGTAATTAAGGGAACGGAAAGAGACTGGCTACATAAATGAAACACTGTGATTTCCGTACCACTTTTTGCGTCATGTTCTGCCTCCTGCATGCTCTAGCCTGGAAACACCCCTGAGGTGGGAAATAAGCCAGGAAATGAGACGTGTTCTAGGAGACAACACGTCTGACACAGATAATCTCCTGTTGTCACATGTAAAAGGGCAACTCCGGACAATGTCCCAACCTGATTCTCCATTCAGTTCAAATGAGTAACAGCAGAAGATGACGTGGTTTCACATGCTAGGCTGCAATAAAACTAGAAGGGGGACATTTTCAAATCTATAAATACTAAAGACAAGCACAAGATAGAAAATGACAGCAGTTTCCATTCCGAAAACTTCAGCATCGTTATCTGTGGAAGCTGCATCTCATTATACATGACAGCATATCAACTTCATACACATCTTCCCGTGTTAGAATGCTATCTCAGTATTACAGTGATTCAGCTTTTATGAAATCTGTGTTAAAATCGAGACCTCCATCCTCTCCAGTCTCTCTGCAGGCACACCCTGACACTCTACCACTTGTATAACATAAACCAAAGCACTTAACACATCTGTGATCTGCTGACTGTCTCTCTGCACTCTCACCTGCGCCATCTGGCATCTGGGGACAGGTAACTCTAGCCGGCACATGGAGACACACGTGGATAAACACATGTACGCTCGCTTGTATACACTGATACAAATACCCGACGACGCACTGTACACACACAAGCACTGATTGTTGACATGATTTTTGCCCAAAAGTGAGCAGCAAGACTGACAGGGAATCCGACAATCCACCAATATGAACAGCAATGTGTTTGTTTATGTAACCAAAAGTACTAATACATCACACATGGCACATTGTAGGCTCTTCAGTATTGAACTTCCACACCAAATTTTAGGATTATGATCTTGTGACTACAGTGGCTCAATTTGGTCTGTTTTCATAGTTATTCAAGATTTGTAATACAATATTATCAGCAGTACAGATGGGACCAAGAGGCACTACAGGACCTGACATGCTCTTTTTTGGGTGGCTCTGGTTGACTGTCTCTGAGTGTGAAGTGAGATTGTAAGAGACTCAAGAATAAGGAAGCATTTTAATTTGTAAGGTAGATAAGATAAATAAAGGTACTGCAAGTGTGAGGAAAAATATCTTTAAAACAAACTTCAAATATGAGGGAGGGAACCAAATCAAGGCACACTATTTGAACACTAGAGCTCTGAGTGTGAAATCCATCCTGCTAACACACACAGGTGGTCCTCTTCTTCCACCTGGTGGTTATTGGTGGGACTACAGGTGATAGAGCTGTGGTTTCATACCTGCAGCTGTTCTAACTGGCTTCAGCATACATCTGTGGTTTGTACAAGGATAGGAACGAGACTAAAGAGCAAATGATGATCGATAATTCACAAGAGCAGAGTGGAGAAAAAAGTCTAAAGTTAAAACAATGCTTTGTACTTTCTACTAACCAGAGCCCATTACAGGCTGACAGTAACACTGTAGTGCAAAGATCAATTTAGATGAAACCACTCACTGTTTGTGTAGCACTTTAATGGAGTTAAATGTAGTCCAGGCTGAGATAGATGAAATTAAGCATCACATTATTTCTGCTTCAATGTCCTGATATGTAAGGAATTATAATTACTTGCAGCGGATATGATCTCTGACAAAACAATCATTGACAGCCAAATAAGTCATTTAATTTAGCACAGCCTCTGAAAACTGTAGAATTTACACATTACAATAACTAAACTCCCAAGTCATATGATGTCATATAAATATCGCAAACCTCTGCTGATTCCCAACTGAGTTTAACTAAAGGAACAAAAGCAGAGATCGCAGGACATACTGTATCTTTGTACTTTTGAGCTAATGAGAACAAGGCCTCTCTGGTAGTTTCTCCTCTCCTCTCACACAAGAACAGTGTGGATCATATGGCTTTACTTCAGCCATCGAGTTCAGAAAAAAAATCAACATTTATCACACCTGATGGAAGTGTGCAGAAATTGAGTTTCATCAAAAGCATAAGTACAGGTTCAATTCAAAATTGTTGGCAATTATTTTCATCCTCATACATCCTACTGCCATCATGACGGGTTGCTGTTCTCTGGCACGATGACTGACTATCAAAATGTAAAAAATAAACATGTCACATATTTTTTTTGGCATCTACAACACCCTGCAACACCTCCTTGAATCATGTGGTTCAGAATGGAGAGAGCCAAGGATGTGTCTCCATGTTGTGGGGCTGGAAAGCGCATGTGCAAAGTGTCTGTGAAATACGCAGTGAGCAGTGCGCACTAAATGCATTTTTGTGATTTTCTGTGACTGTGTGTGTGTGTGTGTGTGTGTGTGTGTGTGTGTATGTGTGTGCTACCTGGCCACATCTTGAGAGTTACAGGTCCTTGCTGCCTCAAGAAGAGCATCACCTTGATAATGCAAAAAGACAGTAGAAAACATTACACAAGACTAAGGAGAACTTGAGCAAACATGAGAACATTAAGGATGTGCCAAAAAGAGAAGAGCAGGGTCAGTTGAGAGACGGTGGGACGGTGCCTCTCTGGAAAGTTAGAAAGCAACTATGTCTTTGCCATATACAGTACAGGCCAAAAGTTTGGACACACCTTCTCATTCAATGCGTTTTCTTTATTTTCATGACTATTTACATTGTAGATTCTCACTGAAGGCATCAAAATTATGAATGAACACATGTGGAGTTATGTACTTAACAAAAAAAGGGGAAATAACTGTAAACATGTTTTATTTTCTAGTTTCTTCAAAACAGCCACCCTTTGCTCTGATTACTGCTTTGCACACTCTTGGCATTCTCTCAATGAGCTTCAAGAGGTAGTCACCTGAAATGGTTTCCACTTCACAGGTGTGCCTTATCAGGGTTAATTAGTGGAATTTCTTGCTTTATCAATGGGGTTGGGACCATCAGTTGTGTTGTGCAGAAGTCAGGTTAATACACAGCCGACAGCCCTATTGGACAACTGTTAAAATTCATATTATGGCAAGAACCAATCAGCTAACTAAAGAAAAACGAGTGGCCATCATTACTTTAAGAAATGAAGGTCAGTCAGTCCAGAAAATTGCAAAAACTTTAAATGTGTCCCCAAGTGGAGTCGCAAAAACCATCAAGCGCTACAACGAAACTGGCACACATGAGGACCGACCCAGGAAAGGAAGACCAAGAGTCACCTCTGCTTCTGAGGATAAGTTCATCCGAGTCACCAGCCTCAGAAATGGCAAGTTAACAGCAGCTCAGATCAGAGACCAGATGAATGCCACACAGAGTTCTAGCAGCAGACCCATCTCTAGAACAACTGTTAAGAGGAGACTGCGCCAATCAGGCCTTCATGGTCAAATAGCTGCTAGGAAACCACTGCTAAGGAGAGGCAACAAGCAGAAGAGATTTGTTTGGGCCAAGAAACACAAGGAATGGACATTAGACCAGTGGAAATCTGTGCTTTGGTCTGATGAGTCCAAATTTGAGATCTTTGGTTCCAACCGCCGTGTCTTTGTGAGATGCAGAAAAGGTGAACGGATGGATTCCACATGCCTGGTTCCCACTGTGAAGCATGGAGGAGGAGGTGTGATGGTGTGGGGGTGTTTTGCTGGTGACACTGTTGGGGATTTATTCAAAATTGAAGGCACACTGAACCAGCATGGCTACCACAGCATCCTGCAGTGACATGCCATCCCATCCGGTTTGCGTTTAGTTGGACGATCATTTATTTTTCAACAGGACAATGACCCCAAACACACCTCCAGGCTGTGTAAGGGCTATTTGACCAAGAAGGAGAGTGATGGAGTGCTGCGGCAGATGACCTGGCCTCCACAGTCACCGGACCTGAACCCAATCGAGATGGTTTGGGGTGAGCTGGACCGCAGAGTGAAGGCAAAGGGGCCAACAAGTGCTAAACACCTCTGGGAACTCCTTCAAGACTGTTGGAAAACCATTTCAGGTGACTACCTCTTGAAGCTCATGGAGAGAATGCCAAGAGTGTGCAAAGCAGTAATCAGAGCAAAGGGTGGCTATTTTGAAGAAACTAGAATATAAAACATGTTTTCAGTTATTTCACCTTTTTTTGTTAAGTACATAACTCCACATGTGTTCATTCATAGTTCTGATGCCTTCAGTGAGAATCTACAATGTAAATAGTCATGACAATAAAGAAAACGCATTGAATGAGAAGGTGTGTCCAAACTTTTGGCCTGTACTGTACCTGGTTACAAATTTTTTAAAAATTAGACAAAATTTTTTCCTAATTGAATA
This sequence comes from Epinephelus lanceolatus, assembly GCF_041903045.1. Taxonomy (NCBI): domain Eukaryota; kingdom Metazoa; phylum Chordata; class Actinopteri; order Perciformes; family Serranidae; genus Epinephelus; species Epinephelus lanceolatus. The sequence continues at coordinate 32,766,075 of NC_135737.1, forward strand.
AGACCCACTGGGCATATTTTAAAAGTACAGAGTTAACTATTTAACTTTTAATTTTTTTTGATAAATCTCAAGTTGTTGTTGACATTTCTGTTTTGCAAAATACAACAAACTCAATAGTCTATATAAATCTACGGGCTATATGTAACCGAATAACCACATCGAGCTCATACATGCTGCTGAAATTAATATTTGGAAACAGCTTTATTTCATACCTCAGTAATGTATTAAATTATAATAATTTTACAAATGTTTTTCCAGATATCATAGAAATGTGTGAACAAATGACAGTCATTTTAAGGTAAATTACTTTTTTTGTTCAATTTAAAAGACATCTTTTTTTTTAGCCTGGAACAAGGTGTCCCAACTAACCCTACCCATTTCCCCAACTGTCCCGAGAAGGCAGAATTTTGGGAAATACACTCCTTGTACAATTTATAATACTGTTCCTTTCACATTTGGGTTAACCTTTTAAAAAAAACTTGATATATTGTTAGAACAGACAACTCTGTCTGGTCAGGAATAAAATTATGGGTGCGTTCCAAATCACATACTTTTTCTTTTACTTTTAGTAGGTATTGCAGCTGTCCTTAAAAAGTATGCAGTATGCACACAATGGACATACTACTTTTTCATAATATTACGCCCTGAACTTTGACCCTCTTTGTCATATATCAAATACCTTGGAGATAAAACTAAACACCTGAGAGTTCTGATGTTGTTATTTTGCAATTAGTAATGACTGTATACACGGGGGAGCCCCTCTGTGTGGAGTTTGCATGTTCTCCCCGTGTCAGAGTGGGTTTTCTCCAGGTGCTCCAGCTTCCTCCCACAGTCCAAAGACATGCAGGTTAATTGGTGACTAAATTGTCTGTAGGTGTGAATGTGAGCGTGAATGGTTGTCTGTCTCTATGTGTCAGCCCTGTGATAGTCTGGTGACCTGTACAGGGTGTACCCTGCCTCTCACCCAATGTGAGCTGCAACCCTCAAGAGGCGGTTACAGAAAATTAATGAACGAATGAACGAATACATTGTTGATTCTAACATAATATATTCACAAAAGTAAAATCACACAGGCTATGCATTTCTTTGCTATTCTTATTTAACACTTATGCCCTTTTGTTGTGGTTATATTTATATTTATTCTGTTTATTTAACCAGTGGTTCTTGATTTAAACAATTAGTCCTAATTTTTGAATGGTCATCAGTTACTTAAATGCCTGGTCATCTGTCACTGCAGCTTCTGACAGATTTCAGTGAGCTGTCAAGCTGTCATCTGATGTGACAAATCTTCCCCTGCGCAAAGGATTGTGGGTCAGAATAGCCAGAGAAACATGCTGGCTTGTACACTGCAAAATCTGACCTAATACATAACATCCTGGTATTTTGACATACTACGAATTGTGACATACTAAATCTTTATCTGGCGCACTACATCGTATGGTAATGTATTTTTATTATTCTTAAGCAGTCTGTGAGAAATGGAAGGTTATTCCATGTTGATACACAAATGTCCCAACCAACCCTGCTCTCCACTGCTGTTTTTTTGAAGCCAAATCCAATTCATCAATATCTTATAAACTCAACTGACCACAATCATACTTTAAAATATTTTCTAAATATAGTGACCCATCACTAATAGATAAAACAATTATACTTAGTCAGAAAACACAGTGAGAGCTGATACCTTTGTTATCAGAGTCTTTCTTCAGGCAGAAGGCCACGGCTGCAGCAGACAGCACACCGGCAGAGGCCACTCCTGCCCGGCTGGCTCGTCCACCTGTCCCCCGGCCCTCACCCCCACTGCTCTCCTCCCAGTACTGGTTGTTGTTGCGCCCCCTGCTGGCCAAAGCCGCCCAGGAGCTGCGGCGGTTCTCCAGGCTGGACAGCCATCTAGGGGCGAGGTGGTGGAACTGCACCGACGGGTTCACACTGGTACCTGCCGTCTCCTCCGCCAAAATCCCCCTCCTGGAGACCCGGGAGGTGGACACGATGGGGTTGCGGTTGATCTCCGCCGGTGTCTCGCGGATGCTCTGGCACGCGGCGCCGCCTGCGCTGGTCTGGAGCACGCGGCTGCACGGTGACAGGCTGCGCGACCTTCGCGCAATAAGCCTGGTGGGAATGGATGATAACATGGCGATAAACTCACCGAAAACGAGATGGAGAGTGAAAGCCTTGGTCTGGCGGTAATTCCAGAGGGAAACGGAAACCCTACAGGCCCGGGACACCGCGTTAATTCCGGTAATAACAGCCGTTACACCTCAATTTCAAGGCAGCTACTTACAACCACCTAGACGAAAACAACCGCTTCACCTCATCGTAGCGTGGATGTCACCAGAAGGCGCGGTGCATTCTGGGAAATGGTGTTTTACTGGAAACTTCTATATCAGATGCTTATGACGAGGCAAGATAAGTATCTGGTATGTACTTCCGTGTTCGCTTAAATCACTTAAACTGCAGTGAGGCATATTATTAGTGATTTTAAAACAGGTTGCAGTTGATCCTGTTTTGCGCATGCGTTATGTCACCAACTGTCACTTCTGGATTTAACTGACCAAAATACCCACTGTATTTACAGCATAGTTGTCCTGTATTTCGTCACCCTACAATACGAAACAGGTGTTTCCCTTAATAAGAAATGATGTCACAGTTAACCTTCAGTTTTAATAGCGCGTGCATCATTTTACTGCATCGCACAGGAGCTGTTTGGGATTTCTGGTGCTTTCCTACACATACTGTACATTGTATTCTGCAAGAAAGCACATGAGAATAACAGAGCACTCACAATAACATACATGTGATGACACAAGCACTTGTTTTGTCGCTGCACACGTCCTTTGGTTGTTGATCATGGCCGCCAGATGGCATCAAAGTACAGTGTTGTTGTGTAGTACACAGGGTGTTGCAGGCAAGTGTCATCATCTTCATCCAAAGTCTTCAGTTTCGGACACAATATTGAGAATGGCTGGAAAATTATATTTTAATTTCATCAGTGGGACACAGATTGGTGAAATGTAATGTGAAGGCTCACTCCCATTAGAAACACACTTTCACTACAATAACAAACCACCTAATCACTCTTTAATCCATTCTACTTTTTCTGTCTCTGGTGTGACTCCATCCCTTATCTAATTTAAATAGGCCTCTCTCATTTGTTCACTTTTGTTGAGGTCTGTTCATGTATGTTGAGTGAAAGAAAAGATGATGAATGCCTGCCAGGTATCACATTTGTGACAATAGGATTTCCTGTATGAGACAGTATTGATGCACCTTCTCCTCAGCGTGAACCCTCTTATCTCAGCATGTGGGTATTTGTTTGTCCGTGATCTGCGTTACTGTGACTACAAAAGAGAGAACAGAGATTGAAAAGATTAGTTATTGCTGAAAACCTGATGGACTTGAAATTAAATGCATCAGTATTAGGAAAAACAAAAGTTGTACACACACGTACGCCCATACAAAAGCAGCTCAAACCTGAGAGGAAACATTGCATTCATTTATTGCTTCCTGCACAACAAACCTAGCACGATTTTCCTGATAATAATTGTCTTTAACATCACAATGAAACCGCATTTTGAGAGCATCTTGCTTTCTTCACTTTCCTTAAATTGTCATGAAGTGTGATGCTGCAGCAGACAATGCAGACAGGTATCGTTCAACGTTTTAAAGCAATGGTATATCAGTAAGTGAAAGAAGTAAACAGCAAGGGGAGGACAGTTTATTCAGATATCTGATGGTTGACATTTCCATCTACACCGACTACGTGCATATGATGAGGTTACCACTAAAGATACTGTGTATTCCAAGAAAAATAGTAGCAATATGTTGTTGAAAATACAATTTTCTTGTGACTAAAATACGAGCCAACCTAATCTGACATATACAGGAGTGGGCTGCAATTTATTAGATGGGTGTGTTGTGTGCTGGCAATGAGCTTACTGGCTCATATGAATCATAGAGGGCATCATGCTCCACCATCATAAATCCACTGGCACCTTTACCAGCAATCCTCTCTAAATGTCAGTGTGGGTTTGCTTTTGTAGACACCTGATAATACATCTATTCGCTCCAACAAATGCAGCTGAAGTCACCCACACCAACATGTCAATATGTCTCTATAGTAGATTTAAAACTCACTATCAGTATATCTGATGTGATGGCTGAGATCTGTGTCTTGAGACAGCCAGCTGCATTGCTGCAGGGTCCAGACCGGATTGGCAAATGCAGGTGAAACTAATTTAGTTAACGATGGGCTCGATTCTAGTGAGTCTCCCTGAGTGCCTTTTCATCAGCCTGTGAATAAACTGGATAAACTAGTCACAAAAGCAGCCACCTCCAACTGTATTGAAATAATGACACAACAAAATGCACATTTATCTTGCTGTATTGATAGCTCACTTGAAAGCAACATAGGCTTCCTCATATTTTGTATTTGACTGACAGTTTTTCCTTTCTTCTGTCATAAATCTGTCCATCTTGCACTTCGAGCATTGTTTTGCTTTCTGAATAAATCTTAGTAACCTGAATCATCAGAGGACTCTTATTTCTGTATTGTATAATATAATTACTATGTTTACTTTAGTGTATGATCACCTGAAAATAAGAATAGCTGTGTTTTCATTACCTTTGAATGAACCGTTCTCTACATAGAGAGCGAGTCCTCATCTACGGTTGCACTGCCATGTTTCTACAGTAGCAGAGAATAGACAAACCAAACACGGGCTCCAGATAGAGCCATTTGCATTTTCTCATTTTGCAGCCTCTCCACGACAAGCAGCACCACACAAACACAGATTTTTTTTTTAAATGTAAAACTGCTCTATTCTGCATTTTTTTCTGGTTTGAATCACCTGGTCCATTTGTTTTGCAGACAAGGAGACCTCGGTGGAAGGTAAAAACCTCCTGAACATCTGGGGCCACATTCACAAAGCTTCCTAGAGTTGCTCCTCGTGACAAAATTCTAAGAAAATAGAGGACAGGGAGGAGGACTTTTAAGAGGTTTAAGAGTTTCTTAATCAGAGGAGAAAATGGCAGAAAGACAAAGAGGTCGGAGAAATATTCTCCAAATCCTGGATGTTAGTGAGTAAATGAAATGCCACAGATTAGATCATGCAGGGATAATATTTGTGGTCGATCTTATCAGGGATACACACACAATTCCCAGCTTATGCTAAAAGGCTAGAAATAAAATTAACAGGATACTAAGATATTTGAAAAAACTGAAAAGATGCAATCAGTCTCATCCTTCCATCAACAGAGTGATCACACTAACAATAACAACACTTTCACAGTCAGCAGTTCATTTAATTTCCACTGGGTGTCCACACCATGCAGGCTCAAAAGGGGGCACGTCTATGACAACCAATCACACCTGTTAAAAAAAGGCATCATACCTGGGAACAGGGTCAAACACACCCCCTCACTTAGGTAAAAGTTTCTATCCCTTCCGTGCTCAGAGTTGCTCTGAGACCTTTCTTAAATCACTCCTAGGCTATGACTCCTCACTAAAAACATTTAGGCTAAAATAGGAGCTCTCTGAGAATATTCTTAGAGTGTTTGTGAATATGGCTCCTGGATCTCAAGTTATCAGAAAAAAAAGGTGAGCACACATTAGCAGGTGCTGTGCTAGCAACCCATCTGCAACAAGCCAAACACACTTTCCTTTAAAGGAACAGTGTGTAAGATTAAGGGGAGGATTTAGTGCCATCTAGTGGTGAGGATTGCAGATTGCAACCAGCTGAAACTTCTCTCGATTTGAATTCCTTTCGTGTTTATTATTCAGGAGGTTTTTACATGGAAAAAATTATCCATTGAGGTCTCTTCCTCTCCAAAACAAACAGAGGTGATTCAAAAAAACAATAGAGCCACTGTTTGGTTTGTCCATTCTGGGCTACTGTGGAAACAGAGTGGTGCAACATGGCGGATTCTGTAGATGAAGCCCCACAACGGCTCACTCTAAGGTAACAAAAACACAACAACTCTTATTTTTAGGTGATTATACACTAAAGAAAACTGCCAATGGACTTTTACGTTAGTAATGGAAAACTTGGAGCTGTTATAGGGTTTGTTTATTCACAAGAAATATCAGTCAGCGGCGAAAAAGCTGCATTGCTGTGGTGCAAAGCAAGACAGTAAAGTTCATGCTTGCAGAAAGTGATCACACCCAAATGACGAAGTTATTTTGTGATGTTTGTACATTTTTACACAAACACACATGTGTGATTCTAAGAAGGTGCTCTTCAGATTATTTGGGCTTCAAGATGTCGTGAGAACACCCACGGTTGAAACTGAATGAAGGAGGCCAATAATGGGTTTACACACTCCGAGATGAAAGGAGGCAGAGTGATGGAACAGAAAGTGACACGACAGACTGAGTGAAAAATAGATGGGCACAAGCAAGCAGAGTGAGGGAACAAAAGAGATTAACAGTGACACTTACAAACATATTTCATTGTAGGAATTAAAATGTTTATTGTTCTCAACATGTGAGTTCACATCTTGTTTAACTGACAACTCCAGCCATGAGGAGTTATGGCAGAAAGACAGGTTAGATAGTTTCCACGTCAGCCAACAGGAGCCAGGCGCGCTCCCGCTGCTCCGTGAACTAACAAGTTTACAAAAAGGTACGTGTGTATGGTGTGATAGCGCTCGGTGCGTTCATGTACAGTCGGGAATATGAGAACCATAAACAAAAAGTGCAACCATACAGGAGTTAACTGCATGTTTAAACTGCAGAAAAAAGCACGCAGCTTCCTGTTACAGAATCATTCATAAAGGGACGCTTGACAAATGAGCTTAAAGTGGCCGTGTGTTGTTCATTGTACTTGGCAACTCACACTACATAGGCCTTATCTCCCTTCACTGCTGACCTGCAATTTCTAGGTCAGCAGGTCATTTTTTGACAATTAAAAATGTTGCAAATATGAGCCTGATGCTGAACTTTAATACAGATCTGCTTCCAAAGTTTATGCTACACCTTCATGTGGCTAGTTTCATCTTTTTTCCAGCTATATAAGATTGACATACAGCATACAGTCGGCAGTTGTATAACATTAATTTGATGGGTTGCATATACCACCGTCACAATGCTGTTGGTGTAATGTTTCCCAAAGCAAAACAGGCTTAGCAAACTTTGAATAATGGCTAAGATCCCAAAATGGTATGATACAATATGATATACTTTATTTATACTTAATTGAAATTTGTCTTGGACTCAGGAGCTGCACAAGTACTGCTGCCAGGTGAAAAGCACACATCAAAAAAAAAACAAAAAAAACATAAAACCACATACACTGGTATACATGTTGTCGACAACATCTGTGGTTTCATTTGGGTGAGAGGCAGGATACACCCTGGACAGGTCACCAGACTATCACAGGGCTTTAAATCAAGAACCACTGGTTAAATAAACAGAATAAATATAAATATAACCACAACAAAAGGGCATAAGTGTTAAATAAGAATAGCAAAGAAATGCATAGCCTGTGTGATTTTACTTTTGTGAATATATTATGTTAGAATCAACAATGTATTCGTTCATTCGTTCATTAATTTTCTGTAACCGCCTCTTGAGGGTTGCAGCTCACATTGGGTGAGAGGCAGGGTACACCCTGTACAGGTCACCAGACTATCACAGGGCTGACACATAGAGACAGACAACCATTCATGCTCACATTCCACCTACAGACAATTTAGAGTCACCAATTAACCTGCATGTCTTTGGACTGTGGGAGGAAGCTGGAGTACCTGGAGAAAACCCACGCTGACACTGGGAGAACATGCAAACTCCACACAGAAGGGCTCCCCCACAATAAATCAACAGCTGTAGCCTACTTGGTGTGTGCCATAGACTCATTGATGTGTACTGCTGCAAAAATGTAGATAAAGGTCTATAACTGGATATTCTAATGTAACCATCTGTTTGTGGTTGATGTTAACTGGTTTAAGATTTAAAGCTAAAATATTGCTTCATAGGTTTTTAATGGTTAAAAACTAATTTGAGGAGATGACTAGTAAAGTGCATTCATAAAGTGGGTCCCACTAACATTGTGAAGTACTTTAAATTGTTCTGTGCATTACAAGCAACAGTTCTGACCAGTGGAAGATGCAGGTTATAGCAAAGCCAATAATTACAAGTTAAACCAGATGAAGCAATTAATGGCTTTCTTGTAATGGCCAGCTGTTTACAGTATATTTCAGCTCTTGTGTCTTTTAAATGTTAGTGTTAAACAAAATGCATCAAATAAACTTAAATTTAATCATAGGCAACACTTCTTATTGAAAGCCTTCACTTTACAGATGAAACTAAGAACAAAATGTCTTTAACGCAGAGCTGGGAGCTTTACGAGGAGCACCTGAAGGCAGCACAGGGAGGCGTTTCCATTGTAGCCGTCCCTGCGTTGCCTGCCTGTTCAGCCTGGTTCCTCCTCCTCCTCCTCCTCTCCCCCCTCCTCCTCCACCTGCACCTCTTCCTCTTATTTCTCACCGCAGACTCCTCCACCACCTGCCACAGCAGCGACGCGGCGATGGAGAGCCACTGCAAATGATAATAAGCTCACGGAAGACCACAATTGACAGAGGGAGACAGAGAAGGACACACAGAGGGGAGGACAGACCCAGAGAAAGACAGACAGAAACGGAGAGAGACGAGCGGAAACAGAAACATATGGTTTGTCTGAAGAGCGGCTGTTAGTGAGGACTGCTGAACCCGGACTGAAACTTATTCAACCACCGTCATCAGATAAAACCCACATTTGATTCGTGCATCTCATTTCCTGACACTTATTCCTGTGCGCTCTCAACTGCGCGTAAATACACCTCTGTTTGATTAGTTTGTGCGGGCTGGATTGCGGTTGTTGTACCTCCCCTGAACGCGCGCACACACACACGCACACTGATCATCACAAGACGCGGTGCAGCCCACAAAAGCTTCTTGCAAGGAGGAAATTGAATTAGACAAGTTATTCTCACACAAGAGGAGGACAAGAGTGGCTGGCTCTCTGCTTTGCCTTCATTCCCCCGCCTCACCGTGTGTCCTCCGGGCCCGACAGGAGTCTCTCAGACCCCCTCCTCCTCCTCCTCTCTCTTTTCCCAGCTCCCCCCCCCCTCTCCGGTAACAAGCCATGTCTGGGCAGACTGTGACCATCCCGGACGACCGGGCGTTCGCCAGCTTCAAGGCGGAGTGTCTGTGCGAGGAAGGCTGGAATGTGAGCCACAACAAGGGGGGCATCACGGTGTGGATCCAGGCTCTGGAAGAAGGGAAGTCCATCCACAAAATTAAGGTGAGACTGCATCCAGGTGAGAAACAGGAAGCAGTGCAAATCCCATATGGAATATAATTAAAATATAACAAAGTATAACTCAGATATGTGCTTCCACTTTCTACTTGGCAGGGAGGTGCTTTTATTTCTCAACTCCAATATGATTCAAACTGCTGACTTGCTTCAACTGCTTCTTCCCCCCCTGCATGGTAGTTGCAGAGGCAACCAACTAACAGTGTATTGCATTTCAAATGTATTTAGATGACACAGCATACTATGTAAGCGCATAAACAAATGGGCTTCACAAATAGTCCCAATGTGCTGCTAAAAGTGCTACTTCTTTGTATCACTGTTTAGTGAACGCATCCTGTGTTAGATTCATCTATTTATAAATGTGTACAGTGGTTGGGTTGTGAATTCATGTTTCTCGCACACTACTGTATGAGAAATCCCCAGTGCTGTAGAGAAGTGAGTCTCAAAGGGCAGGTTTAATTCTCCGGGGACACCTTTAACCTCTGTCAGTGACACAGTTTTCAAATCTGTACCCAAAAGCATATTGAGCATGGTGCGACAGCTCACTTTGACTTCTATGGTGTTGGTTTTGCATACAGTTTGTCATTTAACGCAGCACGGGGAAGTTAACAAAAGCTGAAATGGTGTCAGAGACAATAGAGCTGACTAAAGTTTTGTACTCAGAGGTTATAGCTTCATGTTTCATGTCATTCTAACTAGAATATCTTTGGGTTTAATGACAAAATTTGCAGGGTAAATGTATTACTTTGATATCCTGTGATGTTTTTTTGTTAGTATTTGCAAGTATTTTCTTAACGAAATGATTAACCAGTTCATTACCCAGAACTGCACTGGTGCACAGTTTGGCATTAATACAGTAACAGTAACACAGGGTGCAATATATCCTGATCATTGTTCAGGTGAGGTAATGATGTGACGGGCATGTGAAAGTACTCGATGTGCAAACTTTATTATCTAGTCAAACAGCAGTCGTGGCAGTTTGCCTCAAATGGGAATGTTTGTCTTGGGAGTTGATGTGGAGGCGTCATCGGGACAGCGGGTGTCACTTTAAGCCACCTAACACATTGGGTTTGACCACAGTCATTAATAGGGCTTTAGTGTTCCAGGGACAGAGACCCAGAGGAAACAAAATACTTGGCAAATTTGTGGCAAAAAGAGAAGAGGGATTGATTATTAAAATTGTTTGCATGCATGTTAAGTTAAAAAATGATAGTTTAATACAAGTTTCAGCTCATTTTGAAATTTCATTTTTAAGAAAGTAATTTACGGGGCGTCGGTGGCTTAGTGGTAGAGCAGGCGCCCCATGTACAAGGCTGTTGCCGCAGCGGCCCAGGTTTGACTCCAGCCTGTGGCCCTTTGCTGCATGTCACTGCCCCTCTTTCTCCCCCATTCACACTTGTCTGTTCTATCAATTAAAGGCTCAAGATGCCCAAAAAAAATCTTAAAAAAAAAAAAGTAATTTAGTAGTGGTTTAGTTTGTCTGTGCAGGTGATCTGTCTCACTCTGGACTGCCTGAAGTAGCCCCTTAATATATAAAATGTATGAATACCTATGGTTTATGCATGTACTGGTGAAACCTTTTATCCAAACAGTCTGGACATTGCGATTTGTTCTACATCAAGCAGCAATCCAGATCTAGATCCCCCTGGAATTTCTTTAATTAAAATTTATGTTATTTTATCCCTGTTATACTTGCAGTTCACTTTGCCAGTGCACACTACAGTCTCCACTTGGCCTCAGACCTGACTGACTGGCAGTTTAGTGCTTAACTGGCTCAAAATCTCTTTAGTGTCGTCACTTTCACTTCAAGACAGATTTTGCTTCACAGCTGACCCTTTCTGGGGAGGTTGCTACTCCTCTATAGCCCTTACAGTACTCTGATAAGACCTGACATAAAAATCTGATTACTGTAGTTTACACTGCACATTGTCCCCCCACATGTCGAGATAGAAATTAAAATACATTTTCCTCTGTGTAAATGTGTGCATGTGCCTTCCTGCTGGCATATCCGGGTGTGAGCAAGCAACCAGGTGTTTACTTTGTTGAATAAAGTTGTGTGCGTGCATGGGTGTGTGTGTGTGTGTGTGTGTGTGTGTGTATAAAAAGGGGTGTGCAGGTGCCACAACAGTAGAGGGGTTTTCCCAGCCCCCTGAATCTACTGTATCTTTGTACTCTTAGTGTGTCTGTGTTGGTCTGTAGTGAACGGGCCAATCAGGATGGCGTAAACTGGCCTCATTTGCCTGTGTGATTCCTCTGGGTATATCCTGTGTGTGTGTGTGTGTGCAAAGGGTGTATCATGGCAGAATCAGCTGTGAATAAAGTGTTTGTGTGTGTTTGGTTTTGTACTTGTGAGGACCAAACATACTTTTTAATCATCAGAATGAGGGCATTCGGTTGGTATTCATTTCTTCAAAGGCCTGTATAAGGGTTAAGACTTGGCTTTTAGGTTACGGTTTAAGAATTAGATGGTTAAGGTCAAGGTAAGGGACGAGGGAATGCATTATGTCACCGAGGGTCCTCACAAAAATAGAAGTGCAGGGATGTTTGTGTGTGTGCTTGTGTGCAGAGTGTATGGACAGGTGTGTTTCCTCAGGACAGCTCTGCAAACAGAGGGAAGTAGAAAGTGCACACAGACTCACACACGTATAGTTTGAGTAGGGTTCCTATCTATACCCGGCATGTTATCTTTATGTAAATATGACAGTCACAGGAGCTTTACTTTGCATGGTATATCGTTCTCCATCTCTCGTATTCTTTCAGTCTCACACAGTCAATCTGCCACTCATTTCAAACTCTGACATGGCACGTGCGTATTTATTCCTCTTCACAAAATGATGACATTAAAGGAGCAGTGTGTAGGATTTAGCGGAATATAGCTAGAACTTCTCCCATGTGCCACGCATGAGCTCCTGGTTAGGATTCCTTAAGTGTTTATTGTTCAGGAGGTTTTTATCAGTAGCCGAATTATCTGCAGAGGTCTCTTCCTCTCCAGAACAAACCGACCCCGTGATTTAATCTGGTAAAAACACTGAATAAAGTTGTTTTATGTTAGAAATCAGTGTTTCGCCAATGCTGTTTGGTTCATTGCTGACTGGCGCCGGCCCAGCACCTGCTAACGATAACGTAAGATCCAGACATTCAGGAGGCATTTACTGGGAGCCGAATCATCCGCAGAGGTCTCTTTCTCTACTAAATAAATGGACCTGGTGATTTAAACCGGTAAAAACACTAAATAAAGTAGTTAAACGTTAAAATCAGTGTTTTTCCAATGATGTCTGGTACCAAAGTACGGCGCCTGACACAAAACCGCGAATGGCCCTATCTAGGGCCAGTGTTTGGTTTGACTATTCTGGACTACTGTGGAAACACGGAGGTGCAACATAGAGGACTGTGTGGACAAGGACCTGCTCCCTATGTAGATATAAACTGCTCACTCTAAGGTAATGAAAACAAAGATCATTCATCAACAGTTCTGCCATATATCTCCCTAAATCCTAGACACTTGACGTTTTAGTGTAGCTGTGTGAAAATACACTGGATGGTGTGTATGGAACATGCTCATAGGTGTGTGCAGTGTGTGTGAGGGTAGGGGCTTTCAGTGATGCCACAGATACAACTTTTCTATTTATAGACGAAAATAAGGCATGCATCTTTGCTGATGCATGTCAGACGATTAATGCGAGCATTGAGTGTCTTCCTGTTTCCCGCTCCACTCCGCAGTATTAATAGCATAAAGAAAAAGTGATGTATCCAGATCAGAGATTGAGAAAGAGAGCAGATTGGCAATCATCATTATCATTAGCAGCCTAATTACCATGAGCCCCATTATCGTCATCATCATTGCCACTGCCATATTCATCAATAGTGACTTTTGTATCACAGTGTAATCACAGCTGTAACCATCATCGTCGCCAGATCAGTTGTCAGCACATGACTCCACGTACAACGCGCAATGCATGGGTGTGTGTTAGTGTGTAGGTGGTTTGTGTTTACTCTTAATAAGTTGACAATCTGTCAGACCGCCTCTCTGCCATGCCCACACACGCTCACACACACAAGCACGGGAGACTCCTGGGTTTCAAGCTCCCTGCTGACACACAGGGAAGCCCAGCTCTAAATCACCCACGCACTCCTCCATTTTTTTTGTTCGAAATTGTCTTCTGCAATCATGTATCAGCGCCCAGAGGAGCAAATGATGAGAGCTGACAGGTCGCAGGGACCAAGCAAATAAAAGAGAGGAGAAGAAGAGTGGGTGAGACAGGGAACAAGGGAGAGAATAAGTAGTGGGTGGAGTGGGTTGGATGTGCAGGGGTCAGAGGTCACAGGGTGTTCTGAGTGGGCAGTGGGCGCAGTGTGGACTCGGACCAGGCATGAAGAAAAGACTCACCAAACCACGCGCACACATTGTTTGTGTACCTACGCGTCTGCCTTTTGTCTCCCTTTGTCTCTGCTTTATCTCTCTGAACTCTCTTTCACCCGCCTCTCTGTATCTCCGTCTCCTTGCTTCATCTGTTGACTTCACCGAATTAGTGTATAATAGAATTACACACACGTGTACTTAGCTGGCTGTACGTCTTCATTGTGTACTGGATGTCTTTTGCTCCCTACAGTTCTCTTCTGTTGCCTTTTGCCTTTTTTATTTGGGTTTCCTTCTTCCTTGTACTCCTGTCTCAGTTTGCCTCTGGATACAATACATCTATTATTCTCCCTGGTGTTTTCAGACCTGCGAGTCCTCCGCCAGTCTGTCTACACATGCACAAACACGCACGGATATCAAATATGAGACCTTACTGATACTGGTACTAGGGCTGTTGCGGTGAAGGAACTTCCCCTGCAGCGAGTAAAGATGGCTCAACAGCTGATATGCGGTATTTACCGCCATTTTTGTTGTTTTAGCAAATTACCTTGTATCCAGATTTTAGTGCTTTGTAATTAAGCTTTATTGTTGCTTTTTAAATGACAAAGATGACATAGATTTTAGAACAAATACCTGTGCATTGTTAAATGCCAAAAACAGAGGGGCACTGAGGCACAATAAGAGGTTTGGCGATTTGCGTCTGGTTGCCATGATACAGAATATTCGCAAAGTAAAAATGTCAGCACAAGGTAGAGTACCTGCTCTGGATGATGGTAAGACTGGCCAACATAGGGAAAAACAACAGACCCGCTGTTCTATGTGGGTTCAGTATTAGTTTCTTCTCCATTGTTGTTGTTGAGTGACATGATGGTTGGTCCTTGTGGGCTATTTGCCCCACCCCTACTCCACTGTGATTGGACGATTGGGTAAAAAGTGACAAAGACGAGCAGCTGCAGCATTTTTTACCCAAAGTTGAATATTTTTTAACTCAATGCAACCAGAAAAGCAGTTTGTAAATATGTGTAAAGAAAGAGGCAGAGCCATGAAGGACGCAATGCTGGCTTCTAAAATTAGTTTATAAAAGGCAATATGCCACGTTGCTCACAGTTTTGCAATATACCCCTATATATTGAATTATAATCCTTGTAACTGGATACATGTAGCATCGCCAGATTCTCCTTCATACACAGCCCAACAGGATTCATCATGCATTCTGTTACAGGCTTTGTTGTTTCCCTTGAATGTCAGTCTGCAGCCGTACCCTCATTCTGCACCCCACACACGTTCTCCCGACACACACCAAATAATTTCTGGGTAATAACAGAATAATTGTTAAAGTTTTAACCATTGTGTTTAATAGACTGACATTGCATTTGTTTAGTCAGAGCAGTATCATGTGACTCTACAGTCACTAAACACAGTTAAACAGTTAGTGAGTTTGTCTCCTGGCTTCCTCATAGTCGGGTTTCTTAATCGCAGTGCTGGAAAAATTAACTTACATCCTTTATTTAGTTAAAAATAGTCCTTCCACTAATTCCTGCAGTCAAAATGTAAAAAGTAAAGACAGCAAAATACACTTGAAAATCCTCATCATACATACATAATTATAATATAAGTATTATCACACTGTAGCCAGTCAAGATTCAGCTAATTTTAATGGCTTTATACAATCAGTGTGTAAAGCCATATGAGATTTTGTTGACACTATTATGTAGAGGTGTAAATTCAGTTATGATGTATCATACACCATTCAATATAATGTAATCCAGCTCAACGCCACCTTTCATGATGGCCTCAGTCAGAAACATATGATTATATTATGACGATGTCAAAAACATGAACATGATAGGTATCATAAAAACTGATTTTATGGCTGAACAGTTGCATTTGATGGTATTAGACTGTAGAGGTGTAACTAATAAACTGGACACTGACTGTGTACTGTTGAACAGTGAAATCTATAACAATGTATATGTTGATCACACATTGTAGCTTTAGCTGTAGAGAAATGGCTTAGAAGTATAAATGTACAGAAAATGGAAATACTCAAATAAAAGGACATTTTCAGATATCTGTCAATCATGTATCAGTCTACCTCCTAAACAGAACCATAAAGTAGCTCCCTTGATTGAAGTATTGATGAGATCCGACCAGGTGATGCCTTGCGCCACGTTGTTATTTTGTCTGTTCTTTGTGATTATGTTGTCAGCAATCAGTCTGTATTTACCTGCTCTCTGCACCCAATCTTTATTTCCTTGTTC
The DNA here is from genome assembly GCF_041903045.1 of Epinephelus lanceolatus. Lineage (NCBI taxonomy): Eukaryota > Metazoa > Chordata > Actinopteri > Perciformes > Serranidae > Epinephelus > Epinephelus lanceolatus. The sequence goes on from NC_135737.1 coordinate 32,781,983, forward strand.
TTAGAGAGGGGTCTGTGTTTGGGGAGATGTCATTTCAATTTAGCACTTTAAATTTATTTTGTTCCAGAGTGCAGCTGGTTGTGAAGCCCTTTGAGAATGTGGCCATTTCTAAGGGCAATATAAATTAAATGGATCTGAACAGAAGCAACAAGTGAGTGCATGCAGTGCACAGTCATATTGTAATAGCCTACTTGTCCATTTTGAATTTAGAGTAAAATGAAATTTCTTGGACAAGTGGGTTGGAAGGCAAAATGGGATGTTGAGAATTATAATGATATGTGGTCCCAGAACAATTAACCAGTCACTAACTTCACTAATTCTGGGTATTAACCTGAAACATTTTCTGAAATGGTGACTTTCTGGTGTGTCTGTTGGTTGGATTGTCCATCATAAATCAACAGTTCATAGGAGATCTAACAAATAATCGCCCGAGAAATGGTGTCGGCATGTTTGGTTCTTAAAAACGTAAAATTATGAAAGTTAGGTTTAGGCAAGTAAAGTTACAAAGGTTAGGTTTAGAAAAAGAAACAAGTGGGCGTTGTCTTGTTACATACTTAACAAAAAGTTACGTACTTACTGTAAAGTTAGGTATGGTAGATTTAGGAAAAGAGACGTGGTTGGGCTTTGCCATATTCTGTAGGCAACGTAACATAAAGTTAGGTAGGTAGGCTATTTAAAGCTAAGTTACATAGCCGACTTAACGATGTTGCATACTTAACATAAATGTACGTAGATTAAGTTTTAGGCAAGTAAAGTTACGTAGGTCAGGTTTAGGAAAAGAAACATGGTTGAGTGCTGTAACGCTACTTAGGTTACTTAACGTAAAGTTATGTAGCCCTCTTAACAAAGTTACGTACTTAACATAAGGGTACTTGCGTAAAGTTTAACGTAGGTAAGGTTTAGGAAAAGAAACATGGTGACAGCGTTCCTTTAAAATAAGTCAAAGTTGGTTTCACATGGGACACAATCACCAGTCTCTTGGGGGGGAAAGTCCTGTGCTTGTTTGACCCATCCACCCACCAGCCTGCCTCCTTATGCGAAGTTTTGCTCCCTATATTACTTCCTTCTTTGCTCCTGTCAGTGGATTAGTCCCATGACTGCAGCTTTCCCCATTAAGTGGGTTATATAGGAATTACTGGCTCATGATTACATGGGTTGTATACAAATTCTGGCGCATTGCTTTTCGTAGGTATTTACGAAGAGTGCATAAGAGCACCCTGACAAATGTTACAAACATTATAGCTAAATAGTAGCATGTTAATATTGTCAGAGCATGCTAGCATACTGATGTTAGCACTGCTGTGCCTAACCACAGCCCAACAGAGCTGCCAACATAGCTTTAGTAATGTTATATTACTTTTTCATGTGACAGAATTATGCGTCTGTGATTAGTAAAGGATTTTGCAGATCCATATCTCATTTAGCTCCTCAGATAACAAGTTGTAAAATGGAAAGTGCATATTTAGTGCCGTTACACTAAAGAGAGCTGTACAGCCAAATGTAAAGTAAAGTTGGTGATCACTTTCTTAAATGAGGCCCTGAGGGAACGAGGGAAAAAGAAAATTGAGTTTTAACCCTCGTGGACTGATTTGTAATGGGAGTTAAAGTCATCTGGGATAGACAACCACCCTCGGTCCATTTCTTTCTCATTTACTCCTCCTGCTCTGTTATTCTTTCACTCTCTCTCGGCCTCTCACTTGCTCTCAGTGTCTCTTTGTGTCTCTTCTCCATCGTTCTGCCCTTCTTTGTTGTTGTTGTTGTTGTAAGACTAATTCCCAGTATCCCCCTGGTAATTGTAACTGTAGTAACAGCTTTTACCCAAGGGCTGCACACCTCTCTTTACATGGCTTGTGGTGTATGTACAGTGCCATCCACTTCAAAGCTGACATAGGCAGGAGTCCCTGTGGTTTCATTAATACGCCATGATGCACTGCACCATACTTGTTGCATATTAAAAAGTTCAATGTATAATTCATCATAGATTTTTCTTTGAAATTAATTCATATAATGTATCTAAAAAAATGATCAGACCCTTTGCTTCCCCCTTATTCTCACATACCATCTGACAGACTGTGTGTGTGTGTTTGTGTGTGTCTGTCTCCTGTACTGACTGTGTTGTTTTCCATTTAAAAAGCTCAGGTCTAGTAATGACTCATTTGTGGTCAGTGGCCTGTCTCTCGATTCTCTCCTGATTCTCTCTCTCTCTCTCTCTCTCTCTCTCCCTCTCTCTCTCACACACACACACACACACACACACTGTCTTCTTTCGCTGCTCTCTGACACTGATACTCCGTGACCATCTGATGTCTAATCGTTTACACGTCACTTGCCAGTTGTGTGTGTGTGTGTGTGCGCGCGCGTGTTTCTTTGAGTGTGTGCAGGATCCCTCAATACTCGTATTTACACACCTCCTCTTATTTTATTTGTTCTGTTTGCACATCAGATTAAGTATGGATGGAGAGTTTTGTGCTCATCTTTGATGTGTTCACCAGGGTTTGTTTTTTTGTTTCACATGGGATGAATAGCGGCAAACTCTGCAGCTCTCCTCAACAACAGCACAGTACTTAACTGTGAATTTATCGGATGCAGTGTCATTAAAATCTAATGGATTTTCTGACTTCGTAGTTTGCATCGGCTAGAGCTCTTAAATGTTTTTGCATGATCAGTGCAATAAAACTCATAAATCTGGTCTATGATTCAGTTATGTTAGTTCAGTATATGTTCTGTTTTGCCTAAAATGAACACCGTCTGTCTGTCTGTCTTTCTCAGTGTCGGATGGTGTGTAAGGACGTATCAGCTGAGACCATATACGACGTTCTCCACGACATTGAATACAGAAAGAAATGGGACAGAAACGTCATTGAGACCTTCGATATCGGGAAACTTACGGTCAATGCGGATGTCGGTTACTACTCATGTACGTTACACAGTTGAGTGTAAACATATGCTGTTTACAAAAAGCATTCACTTGTCACTAATATGATTTGTGGCTGCGAGGGGTGGCAGACACACACACACACACACACAAAAAGTATACATTGATGTGTTTTGTTCATCACATTCATCTTGTGCATTAACAGGGAAGTGTCCAAGTCCTCTTCGGAACCGCGATGTTGTCACGCTTCGCTCCTGGCTGCCAATGGGGAAAGATTACATCATCATGAACTACTCTGTCAAACATCCTGTGAGTACACACACACACACACACACACACACACATACACACATATGCACAGAGGGCTTATAGAAGCTCAGCTGGGGCCCTGCTCATTCACCTCTATAGAACTCCATACATACTGTATGTGCTCAAAGGTGCACTGAGAAACAACTGGCCCGTTTTGAAATGAGTGCACATTGGGTGAGCCGACATAAGCATTGATCCAGTTTAGCAAGCGTAAGGGTGTTGTGTTGTATGAAAAGAAATCCTTAAATATTTGTGGAAAGGCGGCACTACAAAGCTGTGTGTGAGTCAGTCATTTAAAACAACCGGTGCATCCAGAAGGCAAAGAGAATTTGGCATCTTTCCCAAAGAGAGAGCACCTGACATACCTCCTGCCCTGGATGCTTTTACCTGGGAAATGATAGATGTACTGTGTGCTGGCAATGCTTCAGTTTGGCTAATTGGATTCTGTTGCATACATTGTGTTTTCAGTTCAGCTTCCAGTCGTGCTTTTCAAGAACTTGAGTAATTTGAATGCCAAACGGCAGTAAAACAAACCGACTGATTAGAGTACGCCGAGACCATGTGAGTGACTTTCAGTTTGGAATCGGGCCCAAAAACCCAGTCTTTAGTTTGGCTGTATTTCTCTGCTTCTTGTCCAACAGGAAGAAGAGGACAAGAACTGTTCCATGTTAAAGCTTGTTCTTATCACCTCTTTTTACGGCTGCAACATCCAGTTAGTTTTATTATCGATTAATCTGCATATTTTTTGCTTGAATGCTTTATTGTCTGGCTTATCAAAGGTCAGGAAATGGTGAAAAATGTCTTTCACAATATCCTACACATCTTGTCTTGTCTACAAACAAAAGCTATTCAGTTTACTGTTGCATAAGAGAAATAAAAAGCAGCATATCCTCACAGTTTCCGAATTATCAACTCATCAAATAACTGAGTAATAGTTTCAGATGTACGTCTCTCGATCTGACTTTCAGTCTGTTCTGTCTCGTTTCCTTTTTCTTCTCCGTCTTTATTGCTTTTTGGTGTGTGTGTCCCCAAAGTCTCTTTTCCCTCTCAGTTACTCAGTTTCACTCGCTAATTTAGTGTTTACAAAAGGATCAGACCTCTCATGTGACTCGTGGCTGTTGACTTCCGCCTCCCCTTCCGCATTCCTGCATCATTAAGTGGTTACAGACATAATAGACGTTATGTGTGTGTTTGAGTTCCACGTGTGTGTGTGCATGGCTGTGTTTAATTAGCCAAGGTCACTCTGTGTAATCAGTAGATTTTGAGAGCTTTACTTGTGGAGTGCGGCTCATGGGGGATCCTTAGTGTAGTGCTGAGTTCACACACCCACCGCCAGGAGTCAGTCCACTTATACTCTGACACTGTCTTCATCTGTGCTCTTTCCCGTGATTAATTACAACTGCTTTTTCTGTCATACATGTGGAATGGCTTTCAGCAATCAGCCTTTGAGATCCAGCTGACACTGCCCCCAGAGTAACTGTCTAAGTCTGACTTGTTCTTATAAGAGAGGCCTATATTTATATTAGGGCCACAGCTAAAGACACCTAATGACTACTCTATCAGCTAATCTGTTTTTACAAGTTTTTAGCCACAGTGACTCCAGGGATGGCAGTGTTATTATTGGATGGATGAGATTTTGTGCAGACATTCATAGTCCCCTAAAGAAGCCAATTTACGCTAGTGAAAGAAAAAGTAAGTAAGTCCTGTAAGTTTCTGATGAGCCCCTTTTACACAGCGTGTTCAAGGCGGGAAGCTGGTTAGCATTGTTGCCTCACAGCAAGAGGGTTCCTGGGGTGGGGAGTTCGAACCCTTGGTGGGGGAGACCTTCTGTGCATGGTTTGCATGTTCTCCCTGTGTCAGCGTCAGGTTCTCCAGCTTCCTCCCACAGTCCAAAGACATGCAGGTTAATTGGTGACTCTAATTGCCCTTAGGTGTGAATATGAGTGTGAATGGTTGCCTGTCTCTATGTGTCAGCCCTGTGATAGTCTGGCGACCTGTTCAGGGTGTGCCCTGCGTCTCGCCCAATGTCAACTGGGATAGACTCCAGCCCCGGTGATCCCTAACATGATAAGCAGTTATGGAAAATGAATGAATGAATGCTCTTTATAAAAGGTATGATTGTGGAATTGGGGGACAGAGACAGAGAGACAGAGTTGTCGAGCCTTTAAGACAACAGAGAAGGTAGTAACAGCATCAAATCGATGTCTGTGTAAAAAGCACTGGTGGCAGGATTGGGCGTGGCGTGCGACCCACCACCAGGAGATTTAAAAAACAGCTAGCAGCTGTTAGCAGCTGACACGAGAAGAACAGCAACTGAAAAATTCTGCAAAGTAGGAAAACAATGAGATGTCATATAAAAGGGACGGTAAATGATTGTTATTGCCATGCCAAGACTTAAACTTCACTGAGTAAGCGCACCTTCACAGAGCTGCTTGCATGGCTGTGGACTCTGTCTGGTTGATTAAATGTTGAATGATTAAAAGTATCAAAAATAACAAATGCCCATTTGAGTTACTGGAGCCCGAAGTGATGACTTAAACTAGCTTGTGTGATCTGACCGACAGCCAAAAAACACAACTTAAGTAAATGTTCTGTTGATCAAGCAATTAACTGATTGTTAGATCATGAGATAAGAACTTTCCTGGTATACTAGATGTGTCAAGACTGCAGAGAGACACCTCATCAGTGACTAATGCTGATATCTTTGAGTATCTCTGAACAAAAAACCCCTCTCTATTACGTCAGAAGATTATAATAATGTCCCTGATTTCCCAAAAACCTGCAGATGTCATGTTTCACGAAAGCTGTCATTGTACTGTCAGCAAAAATTCCTACAGTGTCCTCCATGTAGTAGAGAGGTCCAGGCACAGTCAAATATTAGGGAATGATAAAGTAGTTATCTCCTCTGAGAAAGTGTGCTTCTGAAGTGCTCTGCAGTGTGCCTGTCCCAATTAGCACAGGCTAACCAGTGCTGTACTTTATCTTCATGAATAATAATCTTAGATATATAGTCAAAAGAGCCAGCAGTGAGTGGACTAGTGGGCCTTCACTGCTGTGTTATTCACAGAGTAGTGTGGACTGGATTTGCATCGGAAAGATGACTGTGAAGCAGAAAATCAGACTGACTGGCAGCAGAAAAACACAACACAGACAAAGAGCCCGGAATCCCAATGCTTACCCTGCACAAAGTATGTCGACCCTTTGGCAGATGGACACAAAGAGCTAAAGTCCAGGATCTAGCTACAGTACCGTAAAGTATTTCCTAGTGAAACAGGATAGGCAGGCAGGAAAATATTTGGCAAGAAGTTGATTTGATTGTTGAAAGGTGGGAATGTCATAGTAGGCTTTGACAGTGTTTGACAGTGACAGACTGTACGGCACTATCTGTGAAGAAGAGAAAAGGAGCCCATCGTGTGCTCTGTGTAGTTGCCGAAGCTGTCCAGTGTAAAATGCCTTGTGTATAATCTGGGGCTGTCACAGATATTCATTCATTCATTCATTTTCCGTAACCACTTATCCTCTTGAGGGTCGGGGCTGGAGCCTATCCCAGCTGACATTAGGTGAGAGGCGGGGTACACCCTGGACAGGTCGCCAGACTATCACAGGGCTGACACATAGACAGACAACCATTCACACTCACATTCACACCAGAGTCACCAATTACCCTGCATGTCTTTGGACTGTGGGAGGAAGCCGGAGTACCCAGAGAAAACCCACGCTGACACAGGGAGAACATGCAAGCCATGCACAGAAGGGCTCCCTAACCCAGGGTTCAAACCCCCCACCCTGGGTTTGAACCAGGAACCCTCTTGCTGTGAGGCGACATTGCTAACCACTGCACTGCATGGACCCACAGATGTGTTTTTCTCAAATGAATAGACTCTAGCCCTATGGCCAGTGACAAATGAAATGAAGACACACAGACGTAGCATGCTGTTGCTAGCTAGCTAACTTAATCTTAGCTTTCGCTGCTAAGGGTTGCATATTGATTGATGGATGGATGTCATGATATTAATTGCTGAAACGTACATAAAGGCACGTCATATATGGTTTTACAGTAGGAAAACATGACTGGATTTTGATATAAGAATACAAAGAAATTGAGGGGTTTTTGTATATAGTGTAAAATATGTGTTCAGTATGACTTGGGATATTAAGTCCAGTTGAGACCAAAGATTCATGACGAGACAAGTTGAAACTACTACTACTACAACTACTTGCAATGCGCTGTTCCGCCATGTTCTAAAAACCTGTTGGTTCACACCAATGCAACTAGATGAGATGGTGTGTCATCTCTATGCATCAACTGTCTGTAGTTCTGTTCTGATTTGCAGCTTTTCAGACTTATTTTGTGGCTGAATATAATTTGCAGCTTCTTAAAATATGAATGAGGATAGTGAGAGTTTGTGACAGTGACGGTTGCATTTGTACTAGTGATGAAACAGCGAAAAACATTCACAAAACAAGCATCAGATGGACTGTATTCATAATAAATATTCCACAATAATATGAAAACCCAGCACCAATGAATCACCATCAGCCAGCGTGAGTCGAGCTCAGACCGGCCAGTTCACACCACTGCAACTTTTCTCTGCAGCGTTCTAAAATGGTTTCAGCTTGTCGCAAATCTTTGGTCTAAACTGGGCTTGAAGGGGTTTAAAAAGCATTTTTCATTTCATTTTGACTATAAAGACACTTTTGTGTTTTGTTTTTACTAGTGATGTTTTTGGTGCACTGTAGGCCAATGTCATTTACATAATGAATGAATGAATTAAGGTTTACAGGGCTCCTTGTCTTGTTCAAGGTTGGTACATGCACTGATTACGGATGTTACTTCCAATAAGAATCTGTGTGTGTGCACGTGTGTTGTCTCTACAGAAATACCCTCCTAAAAAGGAACTGGTGCGAGCTGTGTCCATTCAGACTGGCTACATGATCCAGAGCCAGGGACCAAGCAGCTGTACTCTCACTTACATGGCCCAGGTAGATCCACGAGGTAACTAACTAACACACACACACACACACACACACACACACACACACACACACACACACACACAAACAATCAACAGCACAAGGACAAACTCATACAGAAGTGCATAAATAAACATAAACACTCAAGACTGAAGCACACAGGTACACATATGCACACCCAGGTGCTTAACGCACGCTCAAAGTTCTAATGAATGATTCATCCCCTGCCTTTTTGTCAAAATGAGTCGCTATAGTAACCATATGAAGGACAGAGTCTATTTCACTCTGCCACCTCATTCTGTCCCTCCTCTCTCTTGTTTGCTCTCTTTTTCCATCCATTAATCCGATTCTCCCTCTTATTCACTCGCGCATGCAAGTGCTAATTGTGTAAATGTCTCTAATCACTGGTTTGTAATGTGTGTTGCAGCAAGTAGCAAGTTACAAAGCCTCACTTTGATTCTGGATGACATGACATGCAATAAAGCAAACTTTAAATCCCTCTTTTGTCTCTTCACCCTCTTCCTCCTCTTTCTCTCTCTCTCTCTGTCACTTATTTCCTGTCATTGTCTCACTTTTTTCCATCCTACTCTTCACTCTGTCTCTCTCTTTGCAGGTTCCTTACCCAAGTGGGTTGTCAACAGGTCTTCCCACTTCCTTGCTCCTAGCGTAAGTCATTGCAGATCAACACAGATTCTGTATGTGTTTGGTGGTGTATTAAAGGAACAGTGTGTAAGATGCAGGGGGATTTAATGGCATCTAGTGGTGAGGATTGCAGATTGCTAACAGCTGAAATTCCTCCTGGTTAGAATTCCTTCAGTGTTCATAGTTCAGCAGGTCTCTTCCCCTCTGTGATTTAATATGTTAAAAACAAAAATAAAGCAGTTTCAGATTACAAATTTTCGGCACATTGCAGATGGGCCGCTAGCCCATCAACTGTGTGCTGACCTTACTTCTTATCTAGACATTTAGGAGGTTTTACCAGGAGCTGTATTATCCGCAGAGGTCTCTTCCTCTCCAAAACAAATGGACCCTGTGATTTAAACTGTCGTGGAGGGGCTGCAAACTACAGAGGCCAATGCAAAAACATAAATGGCCAAACTAGAGCCACTGTTTGTTTTGTGCGTTCTTGGCTATTGTAGAAACATGCTGGTGCAACAGAGCCACCACGGGGGCAGATGTTGGTGGTAGTAGCAAATATTCAAATGAGAACTTTAAAGGCCAAAGTGGAGAAGGGTTCCATGTGAACTGCAGTTGAACATGGGTCAGTCGGTCCTAAGAGATGGGCGAACAGCGTTCGGAAGGGTAGGGGGCGATGGCCTATGTCGCCCCCGGCCGATCGAAAGGGAGTCGGGTTCAGATCCCCGAATCTGGAGTGGCGGAGATAGGCACCGCGAGGCATCCAGTGCAGTAATGCAGATGCCCCGGGGAGAGTTCTCTTTTCTTTATGAAGGGCATTGCACCCTGGATTGGGTTGGCCCCGAAAGAAGGGCCTGTGCCCTGGAAAGCATTGCGGCTCTGGTGGTGTCCAGTGAGCTTTCGCTGGCCCTTGAAAATCCAGGGGAGAAGGTGTAAATCTCGTGCCAGGCTGTACCCATATCTGCAGCAGGTCTAAATATATGATTGTGGTGAATTGGCGAAACAAGACATGTCTGCTGCCCTAAACAAAAATGAATACAGATAAAGATACAAAAGCAGAAGTTTCAGCCCAGGAGACAAAGTTTTGGTCTGAGAAACCTCGTGTTTGCCGGAGCTCCACAATCTGCACAGGGGAGGTTCAGACCCTTGGAGGGGGCGAACTGTGATGTGCAACCACTGGGTGAGAACCCACTCCCTGTGTAGATATAAACGGCTCATTCTTAGGTAACAGAAAACACAATGATTCTTAATATCAGATGATTAAACACTAAAGAACACATACTTATTATATTATATGTCATATCTGCCAATATCCCCCCCTAAACCCAAAACACTGGATCTTATATCCACAGGCACTTGTACAGCTAATTTATAATCTCTCTTATGAATCCAGGAACATTCTGTCTCCAGTATTTGTTTGTCTGTTTGAGGGTGTGTGCGTACTTGTTGAAATAGGGCAAAGATTCTCTGGAGAGCAGCCTGGGATGAAGGTACCCCCTTGATGATAGTCAAAAAATAGCTGCTCAACGAGACGCACAAATCCCACTGAAAATACCCATGCTGATGACTTCAACACAATGAATGCAAGAAGAATTTTCTGTCTGGGTGTTATAGATTTTTTTTTTTTTTTTTATCAGGAAAAATTTATAATTCAGAATATAGTACATATTGTGGAAACCATTTGATTTAATCTTTTAAACCAACAGACATATTGAATGAGGATTTTTAAAACTATTCTTCATCCCTGTTCAGTCCAGTCTGTCTTATCCAAGCATCAACCAGGAATGAATATTGACAGTGCATTCAAGTGCAATCATTTTCTTTCTGCCAGCTGAAGATGTTGACGATCAACACACATCTACAAAACAATAAATGTTGTCTTACTTGTGTTGTTCATCCGTTTTGCTCCTTTTTTAGGCGCTGAAGAAAATCAACAAAGCCTGTTTGAAGTATTCAGAGTGGAAGCAGAGACACAACCCCGGCTTCAAGCCCTGGCTCTTCCCTGAACAGACTACATTACCCAGCATCCCGCTCTCTGAGCTCAGCATCCAGCGTGCTGAGAGCCTGGAGAATATTGATGAGAGCTCCCTGGCTGAGACCCAGGAGAGAGAAGACAGTGACTAACACACACACTTGCACACACATACACTCGCACACATAGTCAACTATTCATAGACACACACAAACAGTAATGCAGGGTTACATGCATGCCTGATACACATCCATAATTATACTTATGTACTTATGTGTGATTCTATATATGAGTATATATGTATGCACATGCATACGGTTGCATATGCAGGCATACTAACATGCACCTATATGGAATCATTCATGCACACAGACAAACTCATACTTGATCAACCCCATCTCATGCCTACATAATGTATGAACACATATATGCGGCATAGATGCACTCACACACACACGCCCACTCACAAGGGGCACCGAAAACTACTTATTTTTACATGTCAGTAAACCCATAGTCACTGTAATCAGAAAAGTGGCTTTTAGTGTTATTTTTCACATCTGTTCATATGATATCAAACTTTCTTATTTGGACCTATATAGACTGTCATAGCAAAATATATTTTCAGTAAGAATTACTATTGAAATGTTTACAGACTAACCAGACAGTGGACATCCATATCTCATTGAAAATATGAACAATGGATTTCAAAATGATACTCTCCATCATGTATACACACTCAGTTTGTGTCTCTCTGACCATGTTGTCTCTCTGTCCCTCATTATGTGTCTCCATCCCAATTTTTGTAAGCACATAATAAATATGCAGGTGTGCAGAAGGCAGCTGGAACCCCCTTTACCTGCGACTCTTTCGTACAGACACACACATATACACGTACAGATTTTACACACGTACTGTCTGCTCCTCTAATTGAGAGATGTATGAATGTATGTAGAGTTTAAAAATTAAAATCATATTCCTACAAAGGTTTTCAAATTTCACTGGTGAGATGAGTCGTTTTTTTCTCCCCCGCTGTATGTGTGTTGTACACGTGCCGGTGCGTTTGCTCGGGTTGATGCATTCTTTCACACACACACACACACACACACACACACACATCCATTGATTTTAAAACTGCACTGCCACAGTGTTTCACTCACTGAAAAAAAAAAATGCACATGTGTTTTGTTTGGTTGCATGCACCCATGCATGTGTACAGCGTATGTGTGCACAGTGGCCTAGATTAGAATTAGGAATCCCCCAATCTGTTGGCATGGCAACTCTGAGATCGACTCAGCACCGAAGGGAGATGTGAAGAGATGAGAGTGTGCCTGTCACAGAGGAAGTGACTTATTGCAGGGTGCCTGCCCCTTCTTGCCTACGTTGCATTAGGCTAAGAGCATGTGTACTGTAAATGCACCACATGTGCGTCAGCTATAATTTCTGTTTCCCTGCAGTGGGTTAATTGGATGACAGGACACTTGTCTTGCGTACCACACTCGCACATTTACATGGCTTTAAGTATAGCTAAAGACTGCGTTGAGCATATTGGACACGCTTAAAATGAGAGAATTATTCGGAAGTCCATGGAGCTATCTGTCTGTGTTTGCCACAGGAAGAGGAGCGCAGCATTGCACTGTACATGTCATGCCTTTAAATACACTGCATGTCATCCTCTCTGACTGTTCCTTTTTTTACAACATCCACCTCTGCATATGCACCACCCAATAAAATATGAATGATGAAGGAAATAGTATGTGAGACATGCAAAAAGCATACAGCTCTTGTGTTCTTTCCTGCAGCTGCATTGACTGTTTATCCCCCTGCCCTTGTATATAACCATCCATCCATCCTCAGAGTCTTAATGAGGCCTCTCTCTCAGCCATCATCATTATGTACGTGTGTGTGTGTGTGTGTGTGTGTGTGTGTGTCAGAGGAAAAAGGCTGCGTGTGCATGGGGTGTGTAGAATGCTTGTCCCAGTGGCAACCCTGCATTGTCTTCCACCCGCCTCCACAGCAGGAGGAGACGTATAAGCAGCATGATGGCCGGCGCCCCTCTGTGTGTGTGTTTCTGCATATGTGTCACACTGCCACCCCCACAGCAACCCGGCCCACCAGGGCTGATAGCCTGGTGATGACTCATCACCACCCCACCTCCTCCTCAACTCCTCTCCAGCTCCCTCTCCCTCCACCTCATGTATTCTCCCCCTTCTCAGTTCCTCAATTTCCCCCCTTCATTTCTATCCCACCTCTTCATCCTCTCATCCATCCTTTCATCCGCGCCTCGCCTTTGATCCTCTTTCCCTCACCTCCACCATGTTTCTTCCTCTGCCCCATCTTGTCTTTGCCTCTTCTCTTTTTACCTTCTCTTAATCTAAACCATTTGTTCCCCTCCATCTACTCCCACCCTGTCTCCTCTACAGTCTCCAGCTTGCTCATTTAATCCTCCTTTTGCTTTTCCCTTTTATGCTCTTTTAACCTCCCTCTCATTCAACTTTCACTCCCCGTTCTCTCCCTGCCGATTCTCACCTTTTATCACCTGTTTCTTCCATCTGTCACCTTTCATCTCCTTTCCTTCTTGTTTCCTCCATCTCCTTCACCCAGGCTAATCTTTCTGGAACAGAGTCTCCTGATCTGTACCCCAGGCCTGAAGTGAAATGAGTAACACGCTTCAGTCGAGTCACAGACTTGTCACAGAGCCAGTGTGTTGTTCATCCAGGCTCCCAAAGGCTAAAATATTACGTTTACGCTGATGTGGTGGACTGACTGTAACACTGAGTCGCATATGTGACACACACAGAAACACAAGGGCCAAAATAATAGGCATATTTCTCCTTTAGCTCACTAAAACATCTGAAACCATATGACAAATGTGGCCTTTTTAATTCATGTAAACTCAGAAGTGGGATATATTTCATTGGTAAAAGTTTAATGTTTGCAGTCATGATATACAGTGTGACTGTGAAGTTATGGGTTTCAATTTGGTTTAGCTTGTGACTTTTTATTCCATGCCAGCCTCCCTCACTCTGTCCCTTTCATCTTTCTGACTCTTCACTGTGGCTGAAGACCAATCAAAGGAATCCTCTTTAATAACTGAAGGTCTACTGACATGCAACATTCTCCTTCTACTATAAATGCTGTTTTCCATTTATTATTTTATGCCTTTTTTCTTATTAAACATGATGCCTTTTGAAATTATATCTCCATCTATGAGGCTTAATGTCATGATGGTGAGTGGTTGCCCTCTTCTGGTTCCTATGGGAGCCTACAACTAAAAAATCAGCAGCCTGTCTGATGTCTGAATGCCACATCACCGCCACCTCCTTACAAATAACTGTTTGGGGTTTGTGGGCACGGTGCTGAGGAGATTATACCTTATCATACCACCTGCTGGAGTGGAGGGGAACCTATGCAATTAAATAGTCGCCTCTCATTTTGGCTGATGTGCCACAGTTTCTTTGTTGTTGTTTATTTTGTGATTAAAAGTGTGTCAATCAATATATGATGATTTAAATCCAACAAAAACATGTTTTGTAGTCATTACTAATTAATTTTGTACTTTTATAAAATTAGTTAGCTAACACTATTGCTCCCCAAGGAAAATAAGGTAAGTGTAGTGTGTGTTTTGTGTGCCTCAATAGTAACTTAAATCATGTTGTGTGTTATTTTTTGCAGTATTTTCTAATATAAAGATTTATAATGTACAATAAGTGTATATTCTTTACAGATATTGCCTTTTTTCTTTAGCTTTAATGTTTGCTGGTGTGAGGTGAGTGGGATGCTATGTGGTTAAAGTGCATTTGCATGAAAACAAACTGGGCTGTCCACTCTTTTTCAGTGGTCACATGACGGCCGTACGGAAGTTTTTGCTGCGTCAAGTTTGCCACAATTATCCATAGACACACCGGAAATAACCACTTCCTATACGTAAAAATAAAAGGCTGCCTCATTAAACACCAATCTGGGTGTTTATTTTGAAATGCAGAACCGGAAATGGATTGCTTCCTGCACTTATGCTTAACACTCGCTGTGTGTGAGTTCTGCTACTGCTTTAGTTTCGTGTGAAAAATGTTATCCGCTATTCGGCGTCGCCGCTGTGGCCACTAATTTCACCCGAAAAACAAAACGCCTGTGTATTTAAGTGGAGTTGAACAGTTATAAAGACTTGGAAAGGTGAGTAAATGACAAGAATTTAAGCTTTTATCTTTTCCTTTTTTGTCTAAATACAAACTTTTCCACAACAGCTGATATAGACGCTAACTTAACAGCACTTAAACGCAACAAACATTGAAGTGGCTCAGAAAATGTGTTGTCTGTGCTACACTGTGGTGGAAATAACTTTAACCAGCTTAGCTACAAGAAATTCCACATTTGTTTGTGAAAAGCTGGACTGCTGAGTCCAGTTCTGCTTCAGCTGCTTACTCATTAATGATTAATTCCTACCCTTTAACTGGTTAATGGTAACTTGTTAGTTGCTTGGTTGTTTTTCAGGCTGTTCTTTTCTGTCTGTGGTCAAAGCGGAGGAAATGGGACAGCCTATGACGAGGTTGTTTATCCCCAGTGGAATTCATTATTTTTAAGCTGGGTGCATGCGTGCAGTTTTTACTAAATTTATATATAGATGGAGTCATCTGGTCCCAGCATGTGGGAATACAGCTTCCTATAAGCCTTTCTCGTCATGATTTGTGCATACGTTAGCAGGTGGACTTGTGACAGGTGGTCATCCAGGCTGAGCATTTTTAGACCAAGAGTGGGGATTTTTACACTTTATTTTCCAAGGTTGCCCCACAGCCTGCCACCACAAGAGATTACACAAACCCACTTTGCTGCTCAGGTTTTTTTAAGACCTTATTTCTGCTTTTCCCCCCCTTGCACACTGTGGGATTTTTTAAAAAGGTGTTAAGATGTGATCAATAGTGAAACTGTCTGAATATGCTATCAGATAAGGTATTAAGTGGAACGTATGATAGGTTTTCCTTTTATGTGCTAATGTGCTGTGTGCGATAAGTACAGTCGCAGGGGAATGCTTTTTGCATGTGGGCTATAGGCCTTGGAATAGAGAACATTTTGCATGACTGACTTGCTCAGCAGACCCTTAAAAGTGGTGAATCCAATAATTTGTGCACAGTTCTCACAGAGTCAGAGCTCCCGAACCATGAAAATGATGACTGCAGTGGTTAAACAGATGTTCTGCTGCTGTCTGATGGTTGCTAAAATTTGCAGTAGTTAATGAATCTGCATTAGAGAAGTAGAGCAGGGCATAGGACTTGCTAGGACACTGCACATACATTTAAGGCAATGATCATATAACCTGTGTATCTTTTTAAAAAGCTTTTTAAAGCAACACAAAAAATGATCCACATACCGTGGCTATCAAACAGCATGGCCCTACTGACCCTGTTGTGCGCTGTAGTGGAAAGTGTTAACAGTAAGGCTGCGACTGTCTAGTTTTGGCTTTTTGAATGCACATTGAGAGCCACATAATGTAGTGGTACAGGATGTTGTTTATCAAAACTCAGATAAGTATCTCACTACCCCTCAACATGTGATTTTTGTGTCTACCAAGGCACACTATGCTGAATCGAGCCAGATTCACAACCTTGATGTACGCTCTGGATTATTTATCACTTATTGACATAAAGTTGCAGCTGCAGGTTTTGTCTGCGCCCGTCTCTGTCTTTCCTCATTCCTGCTTCGTCTACCACTTTTCTTTCTCTCTCTCTGTCCCTCTGTTTCCCTCTGCCTATGTTTCATACACTCACATGAGATTACTCACTTCTGAATCACTCCTTAATGAGGTGAGAGAAGGAGTATCCCACTGGTTCAGAGGGCACGTTGAGCAGTCTGACTGTGTCGTCAAACAGGCTTAATGATGAACCCGGTTGTGCAAGACATGATAACTGGAGGCTGTGACTAAAACGACATTAAATTCATCCACAGGACTTACAGGACAGGGAAGAGAACACGTCATTTGGTGATGAGTTTCCTGTGAAATGAGATTAGCTTGACATGGAGGAACTGGTTTAATTTTTTCAAAGCAAAGAAATAATTTGTTTCTGAAAGTGGTACTCTAAAGAGTTTTGTTTCTTTAACCTTTTCCACCCAGTTGTGAGTGCATGTACGTTACTGTTGTGAGACATACACACTTTTTGGTACATCTAGCTAAAACAAATGCATTGAATCTAAAACAGTCCTGCTATAAATCTTTTGTTCATGAAAGATGTCATTTCCAGTTTTTGTTGAAGGTTTGTGGAGCTGCTGAATAGAGAGACTAAAGTGTAGACTAAATATTCAAAGCACCTCTCTGTATTTCCCATGTAATTCAACAACATTTTGTTGGATTTAAGTGCACAATTTTTCAATCAAAGTGATGTCATGATGAGGCGATGTTTCCAAAGCTGTCCTTAGAGGAGTATTTCACCGCTGTAACGATGGTCTTCTCATAAGACTGTGCTGTCTATGCAGGAGAAAGACACAAATTCTTCAGGAATTGGTGCAACATGACCAGCGAAAACAAAAATAGAAGGCTGTTGCATTTGCTTTTGCTCAAGAGGTTGAAAACCTACAACTACCTGAGTGCACTGCACTGCACAGGACCAATGAACACTACAAGTAGTGGGTGACATAATGTTAACTTCACCGTTTTTCCACAGGAAACAATACGGCGGCCGGATGGTAACAAACAGTTTTGAGTCACGGTCAATTTGAAGCCACATATTTGATTAGCGCTGCCTGGTTTTACCGTTTGATCTCAGTTTGGTTTAAGATTGAGAGATAGAGGGGTGATTCTGTTAATTCGCTTCTATACTCTTTGTGTCTGTAGTGGCAGGCATATGAAAGTGCAAAGTATAATCTGTAGTTTGATCAGCAGCCCTTGAGCCAGTGAAAATTTGCCAGATGACGCAGTCTGAGCTGAGAGATGAGCAGGGAGATCTGGCTGATGGTAAGAGGGAGGGAAGTTTACCACAGTTTATTACACAACACATTGTTACAATACAAAGCTGGTTGAAATTGGTGAAGTATCCCTTTAATGATATGTGTGAGTGATTTCCAGTACCTGGGATATGAGGGTTCCTGTATGAATGTTGCTGCAGCCAGTAAGGGAATGGACAGAGGAGAGAAACACAAACCTATTCTGTTTTAAGTCTGTGGTATGCACAGCTTGTTCAGCATCAGCTGACATCCACCGCCACAGGAGGAAAACATCATGACCCGCAGAACTTCATACTCATACTTCAAACATTTTTTTGTGTCACAGGCTGATGGCTTCGGTCTCATTAAGGGACCTGTAGGTTCCATGTGGTTGGTAGTTTGAGGTGGGTTACCATGGGAAACCTCCCTGTGAAATGTTACACCCTGAAGAGTTCGAGGCAAATGTGCGCACACACTCACAGGCTTGTTCACTAGAGGACATTGTTCAGATGCATTTCTTTACTGGCAGGACTGAGTCACTATTCAGATCTAATTGAAAGTGGGCTGAAAGCAGCAGCGTGTCTGGTGGTGGGTTTGTGAGTCACGTCCCCTGTGTGTGTGTGTGTGTATAAGCGTGTGTGCATGTTTCTCAGTAATCCTTACAGGGTCAACACCTTGATAGGAATCAGAGGGTCTGAGGAAACTTTCTCTATAGTGGTGACCCAGCTACCCCTACTAATCAAACAGTGAAGTATATTAAAAATTATCTAGCAGCAACGGAGCAAACAGCGACTCACTGTGTCTGACCTGTCCAGTGATGTTGCTGTTTAACTGTTAAGCATTGAATTTTGGACATAGATTCATCTGGTGGCTTCAAATTAATGTTAATTTGCTCTGCATCTGCTGCATATCTAACTAGCAGAGCCCAGCTGTCTGATACTGAATTTTTGAGACAGACAGATGCAGTTATCTGATTTCCATGTGTCAGCCCAGCTTAGTCGCCAGAAGAAAATGTTGACATTGTTTGTTTCTGCAAACCACAAATAGGTCACATTTGTACATTTCATACGTAACATAACATTGTTTCTAAAGTGACGTGGTTCTGATTACATTTAGAAGCTGACTTTGTCATTGGGAGGTGGAGGGGATGTTGCATAGCAATGACATTGAGGCATGATGGCGAAACAGCAGACCACTGATTGAGACAAACAAACAAGCAAAAAAAAACAACAACGTGCAATTGTTGCACCAAAAGTGGGTTTTCAAGTGACGTGGTATCTCCGGTGGCAACTGTGGCACCAAAACTGTGTTTTTTTTAGAGGCAGATAGCCGCATTTACAGTCAAGATTGTGGCACCAAAAGTGGTATTTTAATCCAGAACATGATCTTTCCTAAACATAGAAGAAGTGCCGAAACATAACCACATGTCAATCACAGCATTGTTGCAATGTTAATCTGAAGTTTTAATGTGTCCGCTAAATAGTACCGTTACATACTTGTAGTTTTCAGAAACTTACAATCAATGCTGATCAATGTTATCCTGGTGACTGGGTTTGTCAGTCAGTATTAGTGTTTTTTTTGTTGTTGTTGATGTTGTTTTTTTAATGAATTGATGTCACGATCAAACATTTTTGACCTTGGTCCCTCAATTTTTTTTTTGCATGTTAGCTTTGAGACTGCAACGATTAGTCGACTAATGGATGACTAATCGACTATTAAAATAATCGATGACTATTTTAGTAGTCGACTAATCGGTTTGAGTCATTTTTCATAGTAACGTACTGTAAAAGTACCCCGAAATACTCTTATTGCAGCTTCTTACGTTCAGATATTGGCAGCTTTACACGCTCTCCCATGACGGTGAACTAAAACCCTTTGGTGTGAGTATGAAACAAGACATTAGATGACGTAATTTTGGGGTTTGGGAGAGACAGAACATCATTTTCAACATTTTAACACATTTTTTCGATAAAATGATTAGTCGACTAATCGAAGAAATAATCGACAGATTAGTCGACAATGAAAATAACCGTTAGTTACAGCCCTATTTGAGACATTAGAACTAAACAGGAAACGCACGAAGAGAAAGGAAGATGATAAGTAACAAAGAAAGCTGTCTGAATCAAACTGGGAATGTTGGGGTTATGATATATGTTACGTGTTTAAACTACCCAGCCACCAAGATGCCCTAATTTTGATTTTTTAATGCTTTTGGCTAAGATATACAGTACAGGCCAAAAGTTTGGACACACCTTCTCATTCAATGCGTTTTCTTTATTTTCATGACTATTTACATTGTAGATTCTCACTGAAGGCATCAAAACTATGAATGAACACATGTGGAGTTATGTACTTAACAAAAAAAGGTGAAATAACTGAAAACATGTTTTATATTCTAGTTTCTTCAAAATAGCCACCCTTTGCTCTGATTACTGCTTTGCACACTCTTGGCATTCTCTCCATGAGCTTCAAGAGGTAGTCACCTGAAATGGTTTTCCAGCAGTCTTGAAGGAGTTCCCAGAGGTGTTTAGCACTTGTTGGCCCCTTTGCCTTCACTCTGCGGTCCAGCTCACCCCAAACCATCTCGATTGGGTTCAGGTCCGGTGACTGTGGAGGCCAGGTCATCTGCCGCAGCACTCCATCACTCTCCTTCTTGGTCAAATAGCCCTTACACAGCCTGGAGGTGTGTTTGGGGTCATTGTCCTGTTGAAAAATAAATGATGGTCCAACTAAACGCAAACCGGATGGGATGACATGTCGCTGCAGGATGCTGTGGTAGCCATGCTGGTTCAGTGTGCCTTCAATTTTGAATCAATCCCCAACAGTGTCACCAGCAAAACACCCCCACACCATCACACCTCCTCCTCCATGCTTCACAGTGGGAACCAGGCATGTGGAATCCATCCGTTCACCTTTTCTGCGTCTCACAAAGACACGGCGGTTGGAACCAAAGATCTCAAATTTGGACTCATCAGACCAAAGCACAGATTTCCACTGGTCTAATGTCCATTCCTTGTGTTTCTTGGCCCAAACAAATCTTTTCTGCTTGTTGCCTCTCCTTAGCAGTGGTTTCCTAGCAGCTATTTGACCATGAAGGCCTGATTGGCGCAGTCTCCTCTTAACAGTTGTTCTAGAGATGGGTCTGCTGCTAGAACTCTGTGTGGCATTCATCTGGTCTCTGATCTGAGCTGCTGTTAACTTGCGATTTCTGAGGCTGGTGACTCGGATGAACTTATCCTCAGAAGCAGAGGTGACTCTTGGTCTTCCTTTCCTGGGTCGGCCCTCATGTGTGCCAGTTTCGTTGTAGCGCTTGATGGTTTTTGCGACTCCACTTGGGGACACATTTAAAGCTTTTGCAATTTTCCGGACTGACTGACCTTCATTTCTTAAAGTAATGATGGCCACTCGTTTTTCTTTAGTTAGCTGATTGGTTCTTGACATAATATGTATTTTAACAGTTGTCCAATAGGGCTGTCGGCTGTGTATTAACCTGACTTCTGCACAACACAACTGATGGTCCCAACCCCATTGATAAAGCAAGAAATTCCACTAATTAACCCTGATAAGGCACACCTGTGAAGTGGAAACCATTTCAGGTGACTACCTCTTGAAGCTCATCGAGAGAATGCCAAGAGTGTGCAAAGCAGTAATCAGAGCAAAGGGTGGCTATTTTGAAGAAACTAGAATATAAAACATGTTTTCAGTTATTTCACCTTTTTTTGTTAAGTACATAACTCCACATGTGTTCATTCATAGTTTTGATGCCTTCAGTGAGAATCTACAATGTAAATAGTCATGAAAATAAAGAAAACGCATTGAATGAGAAGGTGTGTCCAAACTTTTGGCCTGTACTGTATATCAAACAGGTTTGACAATGCAGTACTGACATTTCCTGTCATGCACTGGCCTACAGATATATCTGTGGTTAGTTAATATCAACCAATTGAGCAGCCCGGCTAACATGTCATTCTAGCTCTAATAAACAGGCACTTTTTTGCTAACAATGTAGCCAAAAGTTATGACCCAAAAATCTTTCATGCTCTACATGTTATGGTAATATGTGTATGTATTTCCCCCCCACATAATTTCACTACAGTGTGAATAGTATTAATAGACGCAGGTCAGTGTGGCAGTCGAAGCAGTGCTGAACCACAGTCAGAGTTTCATACAAGGTGAAAGACAAAAGCTTATCTCACCACAGAGCTCACATTGTGTTTTTGTTCATCTGTTGCGCGTTAGGAAATGATGCTGTTCCCCTTACCTTTTCAGTTGTCTAAATGTGTACTGAAAGAAGGATACTGCTGTGCCTTTGTAACACGTCATGATGTTGGTGCCAGTGTGTCAATCACAGAATATTGCTATATTGGGTGTTTGTACCCCTACCTGTGGTTCTGGGCTCCAGCTGTAGATGTGCTCTCTTGTTAACCTATGACACTTTTTATGTAAAGAAACTGATATAGGAATAAGCCAATGTTACAAACTAATTTGTGGGACCGTGACAGGGAAAGAGGACTTTCTTCGCTCTTTTTCTACAATGGTATTTTTTGTGGAGGTCACTCAGAACAGAGGTTTTGGATTTTCCACATTCCTGGTCTGTTGGGATTTATCCTACATCATTGTTGCAGATAACCTAAACACATCTCCTTTGGCATTACCATTGTGAGAAATGGGTTAAAGGCAAATTCTAACGTGTTTTGGAGAATTTCCCAAGACCACACAGTAAAGGGGTGACAGCTGACCAATGTCCAAGGAGGTTACATATCATCACATCATCATTTGGTATCCTTTGCAAATAAAAATGTGTTAAGTGTTAGATAAAGTTATCCAGAATATCAGCATGAAGTATTTTACTTAATTCCATGTCGACATTTCAGTCATTATCTCATAGAATTTACAAGGTGACAGTTTTGCAGTGTGTAATACTCTGAGTGTGTATGACCTGGGGAAAAACGTTGGTGTTATTGCGTTTCCATGGTTTGCGCAATTTAACCAAAGTCAGGCACACTGCGGTCGTTGTAATTTCCATTTACACCATAATGTATTTCTGCAATCGATGAAGTCATTACTTGTCTGTTGATCAAAATATTATGTTAACATTTATGACTAATATTCTTGATTTTGCTTACCCAACACCTCAAAATGAAATATGAAATGTTTAAACATCGTTATCTGTGCCAGTAGCAAATCACTCTGATCAAAATGTTTTATGTGTGGGGTTTTTGGTACATGCAGGCTACTTCTGTGCATTCATAGATACTAATGGTTGGTAATGACAAGCTGTGCTATGGGAAGCAGCACTAATACACATTTTGTGCCTTGCATCTCGTGACATATTTTAATTTATCCATGGCTAGCATTAAACCTCCACAGCTGATACCTCTTAGAAGTTACATACCGTTCAGTAGTGGCAAGTTAACTAGAGGCAGTCAGAGCGAAGGGGTTTTGCAAACACCGATGACATTTGTCTTCTGTGGAAGCGAAGTTCATTCACTTTAGAAAAAAAATTGCTTGTTTTTCTAAATTAACAAGATAATAATTTCATTAATTCAGAGCAATGAGAATTTACAACATTATTATTATGTTAACCTTTCAAAGACAAAGTGTATTTAGGCTAATATTACATGCACCATACCCAGTCTGTGTTACTGTGCCCACATCCTAGCTCAGTTCAGCCATGATTTGATTTAGTATGCAAAGACTCTGGCAGTGGAATCAGAATAAAGTGCACAGTTGTCACTCGTCATGGTCCGTAGCATAGTAAAGAAAATGTGAAAGCCATGAGCAATATTTTTTTAGCCTTGTGACATAACTGCACGCTGCATGCTAGTGTATGTGTTGCATATGCAAAGAGAGAGGGAGACGAGGCAGGTCATGTGTGTTTGGTGTCATTGATGTGCAAAGTTTGTTAGACATCCTTTTTTTCATTTTGTCACACTGGCTTAGAAAGCTGAAAGGCTGCGTATTGGGAAGAATCTGTCGACATGATAACGTATCACAATGCAGGGTTAGGATAAATATATTGCAATACTGTAAGCATGGTGATGAATTGTTTTTTTTTTAACTGTGAACTCTCGTTTCAGAGAGTCGTTTCACCCTGTCATTTAAAAGTTTACTTTTTAATGCAATCAGTACAGTGTGATCTGTATTTGTAATTCTTGAAGTTCCTTTAACATCCAACATCATAGCACTACTTGTTTTGCAATCTGAGCAAAGGAATTAACATTTGCCTGTATCACTAAAACATAAAATAAAAGGGTTTTCATGAACCCCCTTTGGATAAACAGATAAAGGAAATTAAAAATTAAAAATTAAAAATTGAGAATCGATTCAGTACCATAAACTCAAATGTCAATGTTTTCTTCAACACCTAAAAAAAAAAATCACTGAATGTATACTCAGTCCAAAATAGACATACTTGAACCTGACGTCAGCTGGCACTAATCAGCACCAACTGAGAAAATGGAACATCCTGGCTATCTGTTTGTGTGTAAAATTGAAAGGGGATATGAGGCCTGAAACACAATATCTGAGGCCCCTGGCCCCCTCCAGCATTGCATCCACAATGTTATTAGGTGAGCACTTGTTTTAGAGAGTGTGACCAGACTCGGCCAGTGGGCCCCAACCGCGCATTTCCCTCCTTCTTGTTAGTGTTTGTGTGTGTGTGTGTGTGTGTGTGTGTGTGTGTGTGTGTGTGTACTTGCCCAGGCAACAGAATGCCCCATTGTGAAGGCAGCACAGAGACCCTGTTATTGGCAGCTTTCTGAGTGGGAGGGAGGGAGCGCAGAGAAGGATGGAGAGAGTGGAGAGATGAACAGAAAGGGAGAGTTTGGAGAGGAGAAATGAATTGAAAGCAAAATGCGTGTCGGAAAACTGCAGAAAATGAAATAAAAGCTGAGGGAAAGGAGTCAGCAGTTGATGAACAGACACACTGACTATGCAGGATTTATGAAGCACCTACAGTTTTCTGTAATTTTATGAGTTCAGGGGAAAACTCGTTTGTTTCAGCAGTTTAAGTAACACACTGATATTTGTGAAACCATGCCATCTTACCAACAGATTAAAAGATCTGTATCATTTTTTCTCTCTGCATTTCCAGGTTGTGTTTAGCCCAGCTATTATTCCTTGCATTTTATCCTGAACTTTAACCTAAACTCTAAACCCAGGAACAGGCAGGGATGAACAAGAAATATAAAGATTGTATCTCTGCCCACCTGTGTAACCCTAGATTTCAAAGACTGTTCTGCTCCTTGTGCCTCTGTGGAAAGTGATGCTGACTGTGAACACTCTGAACTGGAGTCAATAAGACATAGGACTACCCACAACTCATTCTGTGATGTTCATCACCCACATTTAGGGCTCGGTACCAATAATCCATACCTTTCAAGGTAGTGACTAGCAGTGTGCCATATCGTGTTCATGATACTACCTGTATAATTTTTAATATCATATGAAAATTCATATCGTGATATGTGCAATATTTCGATTTGTTGACATTATGGCGTCATACCACTACCATGGCAACAGCAAGCATGGCTGAAAGCAAAATTTTTACTGACTCTGCAGAGGTCTCCAAAAATAGGAGCTGTTTCAGTAATGTGAAATAAACTATGGCGTCCTGAATGTTTTATGAACAGCTGCGGACTTCTCCGACTCTTTTAGCGAGTTACCGCTCAGAGGGAACTCATTCAGTGGCTCCTCTGGCAGCAGCACAGCATCTCTCCCTCTCCTCTCTCTGTCCTCAAGTGATTTTTTCCATAAATCTTTGGTAACACGAACCTACCTGACACTCTTGGCTCGGCGAAAAACTACATAAATGTGAATGTGCAATAGTTCTGGTATCATATCAGCCTGTCACAGGTTACACCGTGTTGAAAGAAAAATGGCAGAGCATAAAGGTCCAGGTGGAAAAAAACAACTCAGTCATTTAGGATTTTGCTGAAAGAGAGGGAAATCGCCTGTTGATTGATATATATGGATCCCAGGGTACATTTTTTGTATGTGTAATTTGTGGTAGATTTTATTTTGTTGAATTATTAATATTGTACACAGAATCTGAATCTCACTCTGAGTTACTGTTGTTGTTTACAAACATTTTTGTTTAGTTTTTACTAGTTTTAATATTTGAAAAAAAACTAGATCACTTATTTTGTTGCAATTATATGTTCTTGAATTAAGATTCATTTTTTTTTGTTTTTTACTAATTTGTCATATTGTCAAGAACAATTTGCAAAAATACCCTGAAGTGTCGTGATTTTATTTTAAGGCCACATCGCCCACTCCTAGTAGTGACCATAATAACCCAGTACCAAACGTCTCCAGTCAAAGTGCATCCCCAGTGATACCTGCATTCAATCCTTTTTGTATCGGGGATATGATCTTGGACCATCCCGACTCCCCACTGGATCAGCAAACTTTCTGTTGCTGCAGTTACACAGGTTAGATGCAGCGCTGGGAGCCACTCTTCTCCCAAAAATTTAACCCCAACATTGAAACTATTTCATCAAAAACCATTAGCTCTGTGATGCTAACAGTTAGCCCTGTCACTGTGTGAGTGCAGCCAGGCAGACTCAGAACTGTTCTCGGTAGAGAGCTCACACTCCTGCAACAGCAACTACAACCCATACATTCTGGACGGAGTTCGCAGTTCAGCGTGCAGAGATACAAACAGAATTTTTAAAATATGGCCATACTACACACCACTTCTTTCACATTACGTGTATCAAATGAAGTACTGCTGGTATCAGTATCACCTTAAGGTTACTGGTATTATCATTTTTTTTTAAACATTACCCAGTCCAACCCACAATGGGTTTCCTCAGGTGAAAATGTCCCATTAATCTGCCTGAACGTGTCTGAAATTGGTTTTGTACCCACCAGTTAAACCCATTTGGTTTAGCATGCTGGCTTCTCAACAGTATTAGTTGTTTGATTTGAAAAAACGAAACAAATGGGTGTCAAAATCAAGCCTGTTGCAACAAAATCTCAACGTTCCCTGTTTTTATCACTTTAGAAATATTGCACAAGTAAGATCTACATTAAATTTTAGTGACAGGGAAATTATGTGACATGATTTATCTTATCGTGCCTTTATTATTGCAGAAGCTTCTTCACTTAATCAGTCTTAATCAAAAAACTATTTAGCAGCTACAGACTGTGCAGTTCTCAGCTGCCCGGCTTTGAGCAAGAGCCAAGATGCGGAACTGTGTGTGTGTGTGTGTGTGTGTGTGTGTGTGTGTGTGTGTGTGTGTGTGTGTTATTCGAGTTTTCTCCCCCTCAGTATCAGCGTTTAACACTTGAGCCTCTCTTGATGTCCTCTCTTAAAGCCTCCACCCACACACATACATACAGCCAACACACGAGGCTCATTAAGGGCTTCTCTGGACCAAAATGCTGAGGTGAAAAACTGTGTCTGGCCAAAGATGCTGCTTGTTTGTGTGTATGTGTGTTCAACTGTAATTTTTTTAACTGTGTGTGTGCATTTAGTTTATGAGTAACTCTCCGATGACGGGTGAAGACCAATCATACTGTAATTCATCGTGTTGAGTTCCTCAATTCAGAAATAGGAACTGCGTAAGATCAGAGATCAAGATTCACCCTGTCCCTGTACTCTGTGGTCTCTGCCCTGTTAGAGGAAATACTTCACAGGAAATGAAATGCGCTCATTTCAACATACTCGCACACTGGCGTCCCGGACTGGATAGTGTGTGTTAGTGTGTGCTCGCTCAACCTCCTCCGTCTTTTACATCCATTTACGTAGGTCTGCTATTTTTAATTTTTACTGTTTTGCGTGATCTATTTCCAGTCAGGCAGCTAATATGTCTGTGTACTACAGATTTATTCACAGTATATGGATGTGAAGTGAAGCAATATACGATCAGCTTCTGTTTTTTTATACATTTAATCTTTTGGATTTTAAGTTACATCATTAAAGTTGTAAATTATAGTGTGCTAATGAAAAGTTACATTCATAGTATCATTGACTGTTTTCCATGACGTCATAGATAAAGATTTATCAGCTTGTTTATTTCAGATCAGAATTTTTAAACTTCTATACAAAACAATCATACTCAATACCTCAGTACCACGACAAAAGGAATGTCACAAAAATTGATCATTTATTTATTTTGAAGATCTGCACACAGTGCTGGTACAGAATAAGATACTGAACACCTGCTTCCAGTAACACAGTGGGTTTGTTACTGCAGAGAATGGCATAACAACCGCAGACTGAAGACCAGTTGATTTTCTTCCCCGTTGTTTCATCTGTGCAACCTCAGTTTAAAAATTTGATTGATCTTTTCTTTTTATAGCTTTGCTACTTTCAAGACTATCGAATGTGATCAACAGAAATTGTGTCATTTTAAACACATCGACCTTCATTAGGCTCTACCTTCTACCTGGGCTCCAGAGCTTTGGTAGAAATCAACAGAGAATATACAGTACAAACATCTCTCAAAAGGGACTCAGCCAGACCGTTTGTTTTACATTTTTTAATTTATTTTTTTTAAGGGTTTTTTTTTTTTTTTGCTTTATTATAGGACAGTTCGACAGGAAACATGACAGGAAAGGGAGAAAGGGTGATAAGAGGAATCACATGCAGCAAAGGGCCGTCAAACCTGGGCTGCTGCAAAGACATCAGCCTTCATGGGGTGCACACTCCCTGGTGAGCTAGAAATGGACAGCATGGTGGCGCAACATGTGCCTTTCGGTTAATTAAACTCTCCTTGCTGTTAGGAGACTACTGCTGTGCAAGCTCCACGCAGGGACAGTTTGTGAGAGCCAGTCTGCATACACTCAGTGACAGAGCTATCTGTCAGCATCACACTGCAAATGCTGGTTAGCGTCGGGTTTAATGACAGAATTGAGCTGTTGTGGTGTGAGTTTGTTGGGACTGGGCAACGGCTCAGTATGGGATGTTAACTGCTGCAGCTTGTGCTAACTGGGCAGACATTGAGCTGAATGTTTGCCAGAAAGAGAGCTGCTCAGGAGATGGTCCCTCAGCACTGAGTCTAACCTGTGTAATGGCAGCAACATAAAGTTTGTTGATCCGTTGGTAAGTAGGGGCGGTCTGGATCAGACCCCCAATTCTAGAATCCAATTCTGTGTGAACCACTGAACGCTCATAATAATAATAGGCTCTAAATCCGAGACAACGCCTTTCAAAGTGCTTTTGAAACAGTAGCGCAGAAGAGCAGAAAAAGTGTAAGGTTACTATGTGCAGCAAGTGAAAACCTAATACCCACCCAACAAACCAGTACCCGTATGGTTGAATTTCTGGGTCCTTATAGTTAAAGGGCCAGTGTGTAATATTTGGCATGGTTTATTGTCAATCTGAATCTGAATCTGAATATTCTACCCATTAATATGTTTATACAAGTGTATGATCGCTATAAAATAAAATTCGTTTGGTTTTCGTAGCCTTATAATTATGCTTTTATATATATATATATATATATATATCAAGGGCCTTGCTTTAGAGAGGTCGCCATCTTGCGCCGCCATGTATGTATCGCAGACCGAGTGGACAATCCAGCCAGCCAGAGAACGCGTTTCGCGTGTATAAATGAACCAACGAAGACAGCGGGAGGAAGAAACATCAGAGAGTGTTAGTAGTTCGTCGATAGAGAGTAGTGAAAAGTTTTTTTAGTTATAAAGTTTGCGAATGGACCACACTTACCACGCAACAGGAGAGAATGAACCCGAACCGTCATCTGCGAGGAAAAGAAGACGCAGCTTCACTCCTTGTGATGCACTCTCATTCACCTCGTCCCTAGATAGACCTACTCCTGAAAAAGTTGTGCGCAAGGCTTTTTGTCCCTACGAGGCCACCATCATTTACCCGACAGGAGGGGTGAGCGAGTGAGCCCTGCAATCTAGAATTTGACCACTGATGTCACTGTTTTCAACCCATTTTACACACTGGGCCTTTAAGTTATGCAGGTAGTTCTCCAGTAGGGTGATTGGGCATATTAGTGTTATTCAGCTAGCTGAAAAAAAATTGTTGTGTGCATTTAATCATTGACTTAGGTACATATCAGGTGCTTCAGTACAACTGATATTCAGTGTAGAGGATAGGTGTAAGAGATATTAGGCTGTGCGTTTGTGTTGAGGAAAGACTGTTTGTGGCTCTGTCTGGGAAACCAGCAGTTTCCCCTGTGGTTAGAAGTATGAGGCAGAGAGATAAAACGTTGTGAATGCTGTACGTGTTTGATTAATGACTTTGACAGTAACAAAATAGCTTTTGGAGGTATGATCCAAAGCTCAGAATCCATTTTTACTGATGTTTTTGTCATTGCTTGGTTTAAGCATCACAACAGTCCTTGCGGAGATATTTCTTACAGTCAGGCAGGTTTGCATCATGTGAATGCAGGGAGCTGGCGCTGCCTGCTGTTTGCTAATCAAGGCCTGGCATTGTGAGTAATCTGCATGCGAAAACTTCAAAAAGAAATCCTCATACTTTGACTGCTGAGCACTGTCATGGTGTACATTATTCATATCCTAAAACGCACTGCATTAGAAAACTAAAACCTGGAGAGGATGGAACGTTAAGAGAGTGCTAATGGAAAGGCACAGAGATGCCTTGTGGGAAGCTGATCTTAAATCCACTTATGCAGCATTCAAGTGTGTGTTCGAGAGATGTAGAAAGAATTGAGAGAGTTTGTGTGAACGTGCTGTGTGTGCCAATACTTCTTGTGTCAATTACACTTCCTCCCATAGTGGTCTGTTGTGTGATAGTGCTACAGTACGAACTGTGTGTCGGCTGCTCTGAAGGAAAAGTATAAATAAAGATTTGGGTTTTTATGCTCATACAACACTGAGATATGTTTGCCTTGTATGTGTAAAATAGTAGTTAATACTGATGTAACAGCAGTTTACCTCTACGTCAAACTGAAATGAAATAGGATCACCTGACCTGAGCAGTTTATGAAAACACAGCCCACAGTTTGTTTTATCTCTTTCAGCCGTTTATAGACACTAAAGTGAGCAGAAGTGCTGTTGAAAATGACAGTGCTTATCAAAATGACTAAACTGCTTGGGGATCTTATTGTCGAGACTTTAGAACAACTTCCTCTTTTACAGAGGTGGTTGTCACCACCCAACAGTTTATCACACACAACTTTGACACTGCTGTTAACAGTCAACAATTATGGCCATCTCTTATGTATATGATTATCATCTTGATTATTAGTCATCGTTTGTCTTTCAGGAAGCAAAATTATTTTTGCAATTTTGCTCCACAGTACATTTCCCAATGCAGGATTTCTTAAAATAGTGTTGTACGTAGGAAGTGGGCTATTTTTCAATCATTTTGTCTATAATCAGACTAATGTGACACATACTGATCCATTTTTTAGGAACTAAAACTAAGTTGTCAGTTTGAATCGGGGGGGAAAAAAATCCTTGTTTAGAGCTGATACATGATTTTCTATTATTGTTCCTCTTAAAAACTATAAAATGATTATACAAGTTCTTTCTTACAAAGGGTTCACCCTCTACTGGGCACTATGGCTAAGGTTTTCATATATAGTTCTCTTTAAATGAACTGAACTCAGTCCTCTTAAAGTGCACCAAAAAGTGGACCAACAGAAAGGGACTCAGTTCTCTTTCCAGGCAACTTCAGCTCTGATGGGGCCTCAGTCCTCTTTCTGTCCACACTTTAGCCTATATATAATATATATTGACATAGTTCTGTTTTTACTTTGACGTGGCACTACAGTGTGGTTACGAAGCCCCTCGCTTTCAGATGAACTTAAAATTGCGGGAAACCCTTTGCGTTTCTGTGCTGTAGACTTTTACTGTTTGATATATTCTACATTCTTTTTTTTTTTCCTTTTTTTTTTTGAAGATATTTTTGAGCATTTTTAGCCTTTATTTTACAGGATAGACAAGTGTGAGGTGGGGAGAGAGAGAGGGAGTGACATGCAGCAAAGGGCCACAGTCGAACCCAGGTTTGAGTTCTCTTGGAGTACTTATATATGCCCAAAAAATGAGTCACCACTCTGAGTATATTTAGAGGGCTGAAAAGTGTGAAAACACCCTCCTCCTCCAATTAAAGACACACATTCGCCCATTGAAATTTGCATAAATGCAGCTGGCCAGACAGAACATGCCTACCCAAATATGTGCTGAGCCCACACTATAGAAATGAATTGTATGAGGGCATCAGCATCCTTTCTCTCTTCAGTGAAAAGTGATTTGCGGAATAACCATGCATATTGCCCTTTTTGACCCCCGCAAGATTAGACCATGGCTCCACCCAATTCAGTTGCATAATAGGGTACAAGATTGGATTTGTTGCCCATATCCGATATGTTGATATCTAGAAACTTATTTGGCTGATAACCAACACCACTATCCATATATCCACTTTTTTCACACGCTAAATTTAGTGATCTTCAAGTCTCTTCTGTTGTGGAATCATTATCATATTATGCATGCATACTCTTGTGATGGCCCACCAGAGATACGAAATACAATGCTTTTCAATGTATGTAATATTAATTTATTGTGCACAATATAAAAAAAAGCATGTTAGTTGATTCTGATCATTTTCAGTTTAAGGCCAATATCCAACGATACTGATGATGTGCCAGTATTATCATGCATCCCAATTGCATAATACCTGCGTTGGCTGGAGACCCTGACTTTTTGGCTGCGGCGGTCTAGGTCAGTGGTTCCTAATTGGTGGGAAGAGTGTATTACCAGTAGAGGCCAGTAGAGGGCTCTGCCAGTGCTTAAAAAGCTAGTGAGAGTGTCAACACCTTTGTTACTTCCTTGAATGAATGCAGTGCTTTATGTTATGCCTCATAATGTTTTTTTCTCTTCCACAGGTTGTCTAAGCCATGATCTGAGGTGTTGAAGTCCGCATTTTCTCTGTGGATGTAGACCTGCCCTCCCACATGCTGCACTCACACACGTCAATCATGTCTCAGTCTGACTCCTGTTTGACTGTGTTTGACTGGTTATGTGTGCTTCGTTTGGAGCAATATTCTGAAGCATTTCGGAACGCCGGGCTGGCAACGTTTCGACAATGTCGCAACCTCACGCCAGATCAGCTGGAGCGGATGGGCATCATCCTGCCGGGCCACCAGAGACGCATCCTGGCCAGCCTGAACAAAACACATGGTAACAGTGACGGACAATCTCACACACACTCTCACCTTGTACAGTCTGAGAGAGATCAGAGATTGGAGGAAACAGGACATGCCAAAGTGTTGCAGAGAGAGAGACCTGTGCCAATCCCAGTGGAAGAAAAACCTGTGCATAAGGAACGAGAGAAAAGCGATGGAGAGACAGTGAGACCTACACCAAGGGAAAGAGAGAAACCAGTCCCCAGGGAGAGACAAGTGCCTAAGATAAAAGAGGAAAGTGGAGAGGGAGGAGAGAAGAAGCCAATTCCTGGACAAAGGCATACAGCACCTCGAGGAGGAAAAGAGGAAGAGGGGGATGGAGGAATAGATGGAGAGAGGGAGAGGCCTGTGCCTAAAGAAAGGACTAAGTTTCGTTGTAGTGCTCCAGTGGATTCTGACCCAAGCCCCCTTGGCTCTTCACCTCCTGACACCTCTTTACCCCCTGTCCCTCCAAGAAGCACCCCCAACTGCCCTCCACAGCGCTTCACCTCTCCCCTGAGCCCCTCACCTCCTGCTGGAACCCCTGTCTCCCCCAGATTGGACAGACATATGGTTAAAGCCCCAGCTGTACAGAGCAGGTCTGTGCCCCAGAGTCCCACCTCCACCACCACCACCACTGCTACATACACGCCCACACATGCACCTCCTCACCCTCCCAAATTCCCCTCGGCCCAAACTCGGCCTCAGACATTAGCCATTACGCCACCTGCCCAACACCTGGGTAAGGATGGAGGGAGAGGAACCTCACCTGTGTCCCCTGCTGCTTCCTACAGCGATGACATAAATGCTCCACCTCTTCCTCCAAAAGGGGGTGTGGTGAAAGGCCCTCCACCAATCCCGCAGCGGATCTCTTCACAGTCTCCCAGAACTCTCAGGTAAGACTGTTCTTTTTAATGAATGTTTGCAGTTTGCTATCTGGCTGTCTTTTAAAAATACTTGTGTTTAAGAAAAAGGTTAAAGTTTAAGGGTTTATTACAGATACAAGCTTTAGACCTTGTGACATGTATGTGAATAGAGTGAAGCAAAGGGGTGTGATTGATCCCTATTTTACCATGTTTTTGTGCCTAAGTGACCAACAGGAACAAAACATTTTGAAATTGGTCCAGTACTGAGCAGGAGCACTGAAGCCAACAGCTGGAAAACAGACTGCACCGTTAATGTACATCCACAAAAAGTGTTTTTGCCACTGACAAGGCTCAGATCATTATTATTATTATTACTATTATTATTATAAGTATCTGACAACATTAATGAAAGGATTTATTTAACTGGAAACTGCCCCATAATTGTTTTTTGCCGAACCCACCAGACTCCATTCCAATAATAATAAATTTTCGGTTACATAGAGTAGGGATAGACCGATATGGATTTTTTAGGGCCGATGCCGATAGCGATTTTTTTCCATCACCCTTAGCCGATGACCGATTATGGACTGCCGATTTTCTTGAGCCGATATTTGGGGCCGATACTGCTTTTGCTCCCTCAATTTACATCAAAAAAAATGACACAATGATAACAAATATTACAGGTCTCAAGCTTAAAATAAGAAACATTTATGGAACAGTTAAAAATACTAAAACAAAATGGAGAGTTGAGGTAGAACAGGTAGAATATTATTATTATACATTCAAATAAAAAAAAAGAGTTCAGTGCTCTTAAACCTTCCAGTAATGTCTTTATAAAATAAATAAATATTTAAGCTGATGCATAAATAAAACAACAACTACTAAATCCACGAACTCACGCGCGTATCGGCTGATGCCGATACAAGTAAAAAAACTCAAATATCGGCCCGATATATCGGCCGGCCGATGTATCGGTCTATCCTTAACATAGAGCCAGCATATTTTCAAATCTAACTGGATGAACTAAGGGTTTATTTCAACTAAACCAGAGCTGGTGATTTTTGGAACAGTGGAAGGATGAGCCTAGATTGTTTTTGTGAGTTTTATTTTGTTTCTATCGACGTTGAATGAAGTGTGTGTTGTGATGATAAAATTACTGTTTATGTAAATGGTGTCTGGTGCGTTTGGCGCAGGGGCGATTGCTCTGAGACAACAAGGGAAGCTAAACTTCCCCTAAAATTTCATAGAAGGAATGGTCAAATATGCACTATTGAATTTACATTAAAATAAGAATTTACATTGCATTAAACGTGCGCTAGGATGCGTTTAACATCATGACTATGATGTTCAAATGTCAGCTGGTTATCACCAGTTTTCAAACGCGACCTCCCTGTCATACATTCTCATGTCAGCACGGTGGACGCGGAGCCTCCAAGCATTCCTATGAGACAGCGCTGAGCAGGTTTTTTTCATGCAGCAAAGCGAGACGGTCACTGGATAAATGCGACTAAATCGTCACTTCCAGGGATGGAGCGGAAGGTGGGAGAGGACACTCGGTGTATGCATGATGATTGAAGGAATTGTGTAAAAGGCTGAATCCCTTTGTGATTGACAGCACTTTTAAAATACACACCGGCATCGGCGAGTGGAGTCTTCTGACAGAGTTCCTTATTTCCATAAGCCATATAGCTCTTTTTCACTGTTAAACCCATCTGAAAATCTTTGAGGTGTGTTTTGCTGCAGTTCTATGGCATGAGTGTGGTTGAAAAATGGTTTCAATTAAATGTTCCTTTTATAAGTTACTGTCTCACAACAATATTACAAATTTTATGATGTAAACTTAAAGTGAGCTTCCCCTGTTTGAAAGACCAGCAGCCGCCACTGGTTTGGCGATAGCAGTTAAACAAAAAGGATGTCACTCTTTAACAAAAAAAGTCTGTCTCTGCAGTGATTCTTTCCATAATGTTCTCAGACATTTACAATAACAATATGAGCCTGTCAGTGACAAAAATAAGCACTTGATTTGGTGATTGATGGTGCTCAAATGCCTATTAACATTACCTTGCAGTCTGTTTAGCGGTTGTTGGCTGCAGTGGTCTCGCTCAACACTGGACTGGTTTAAATTGTTGTCTCTATTAGGCACTTAGACACAAAAACATGGGAAAATAGTTTGAAAAACATTGAAAGTACTCTTTAACTTTGAATGAAAGACTGTTTAAAGGGTGCTATTTTGAAGGCAGAATGACAAAGAATAATGTAAAAGAATGTCAGTGGTGTGACTGTGTGTTCAGAGATACATTTAATTGAGAAATGGTCAATAGTCTGGCCTCTGTACATGTTTTAGTTCATGGAGGATTGTGCTGCCATCTATTGGACGATATGGAAAACTGCACCTCTTGTCAACTTCAGTAGCAGTTTAGACCTTTAGACACCAAATATGTTGTTGGTGACTTTTAAACACTTCCTGAAATTAAACTTAGACACTTCCTGAAACTGAAAGGCCGAAGCACATTGACTGACTGAGTGGACATAACGCTCAGTGGCTTGTTGAATACAGAAGAGTCTATGAGTGAATTGAGCCTGTCTGTGAGGCTGTAGTCTATTGTGTGTATTTTATACCATATATGTGTGTGTTTGTCTTTTGTGTCGAAAACTATGTGGTCCTTTTGTCTTGATTATTGTGTTATATGTTGCACTGGTAGTGTTGTTTCGCTTGTTTTCATTTTTGCATAGTCGCTTTTGTACATTGATGTGTCTGCAGAACTGTGTATCTGTAAAAAGCCCTTAGTGTTTTTAAGAGTCTGCACATTTTCCCTTTGACAGCAGACTTTTATCCTTCAGCTAGTTTCACTGATGATACTGTAGCGGTCCTTTATCGCATGTTTATGTACTTCCTGGCGATAGCATACGAGATTAGGAGCAGTTTCTTTTTGTGTGTGTGTGTTGTCACCAGTAGGGGAAAAGAAGCCTAAGCCTTGCCTTATGCTTTGGAGTACTTCCATTATGAGCGACATATGCATGTTCTCTGTCTGTGTTGTAAAGGGAAACTGAACTGCAGAGAGAGGGGAGGAAGTTACAATGGAGAACAACACAGAGTGGTTAAAAACTCTCCTCATTAGCCTCTTGTCAGTGACCCAGGGAGAAAGAGAGAGTGAGAAATAAAGACAGACGACAAAAGTGATTTATTACCAGGAACTGCTTTGTTTTGTAGGCTCTGCTAGCACATTCACGCGCTCTCTTGTCACTCTCTTGTTGCTCTCTTGTTTCCTTGTCAGTATGCTTCGTTGCCTCCTCCCATCTTCTTTTTAACTGGTCATTTCCTCCTCCTTTTTTTCTCCCTCTCCCCCGATATGTGTGTTAAAGATTGTTGTACCGTCATGGAAGAGGAGTCCTTTTGATCATGTCTGAACAGGTAACACTGATACTAATCATATCTCGACTTGTCTTTTCTCAGTCGGTGCTTGTTACCAGCATGTGCTCTCACCTTCTAATCCCCCTCCTCACTCTGCTCTGTGTGAGTGGCTCAAACAAGGAAGCCTGTCGTGAATGCTGTGTTTATGTTTTCTGCTGTGTTACACATATTTCAACAAAGTCAGTGGAAATGTCCTGTTTACTCGTGTTTGTTTTAACTTGGTCAGATTAAGGTAGTTTCATGCTGTAATGATCCTGTATGAGACCAGATATCCTGCCCTGTCCTGGGGCTCTTACAAGTTAAGGGAACTGATACTGGCAGTGCTGTATCACCTGTGTGTCTGTGAAGAATACAAAACCAGTACGATGGGATTTTGCAAAGGCAGTCGTGGCGTGTTTCGCTGTCATGGAAATCAGGTGTTTCCTAGGGCAAAAACTTTGTTGTTAGCTTTGCTTTTAGCTCTCCCTATTAGCATTAACAAACAGCTGATTAATGTACATTAACAGTGTCACAGCGTAGAATAGCTCAGATTTTGTTTGTAGTTAAGATAAAAGAAAAATAGGAGCCTCTCAACTGTGAACACTGTAACAGATTTCCACTAGCTGTTGTCATCTGGTGTAGTGATAAAGTGTAGAAATGAATTCTCACGCACACAGTGAGGGAGGAGGACGGAGCGGTCATTGTTTCTTCAGCCTACTGTCATCAATTAGCTGAAGCAGAGGGCAAGTTAAATATAGCATGCAGCTAGCGGCCCCTCTCTCAGCACTCTTCCTCTGAGAAAAAGGAGGAACTGTGTCAACAGGTCAGTTTCCCGTCATTGTGTATCATTTTAGTGTTTATTATGAAACAGAGCTAATGAAAGGAAGATATATTTAGGGCCTTAAGTTTAATTGAGAAGAGTTTGCTACTCTTTAAAAATGAGTTGCTTCAACCAAAGTGCATGAAAAAGTGTTGAAATTTGTCCAGAGGGGTCTGTTGACCGCCTCCTAATGATTAAGACGGTGTATGTTGTTTGAATGTATGTTTTTTACATCAGTGCAGACATAGCCGTAAAACCATACTACCACGTTGAAATGGCACTTTAAATAAAACACGACAGAGAGGTTTATTTCTGTGTTAGACACTTTAAGTTAACCGCTTTTGAATTTTTTGACTTGAGGCTACGATCAAACAGCCAACACAGCTTACTGTAACAACTAGAACAGGTTGTCTCTAAAGTACACTGAGCTGAGGTATTGTTGCACGACTGTTCGAGCTTCTCTGACATGCTCTGTTGTCCTATCAGGCAAACCTTTCGTATTTTAACCCAAAAGAAACCAGTAACTTCTTAACTTAGGCGTAATTTGTAAACTTCTGAACTGAAGATTTGTTTGGAAACAAAGTGGCATGCTCGCTATGTTTGGTTACGGTCTGTTTGCTGTACTGTCGGACTAATATCTTTTACGTCCTTCTAAATGTGAAATCTGATCATTTTGACTGTTACAAGAAGGAAATTCACAAAAGAGGCTGGAATAAAGAGGAACTTTCACAATACTGGATGGATAGAAGGCGGGCCTGTGTGCTCACTCTTGACTTTCCTGTCAGCATGGATGTAGTGTATATAGATATGCTGCAATTTAGGTGTCTCTGTGACAATATGAGACAGGTAAAGAAGACAATAAGTTAAAAAGCAAGCAGCAAATGTGCTCTATTGTCCAGTTCTATAACATTCTTTATAGACAGATACTGTATCTTATGTATTTGTTAACATAATAGTGACATATGACTTTGTCTGAAAGATATCGCATGCGCCATTAATAATAGAACAGAACACAAAAATGTAAGACATATATTAATAACCAAATATGCATGTAGATCTAAGGCTCTGTGCTTATGTGAACCATCTTCACATTCAAAACCACATTAGAGAGGTTGCGCTTTTTTTCAGTTTGCTCATCTGTCCATGCAGACCGAAGCAAACCTTAGCTGCGGTAATGTTTGATGAATCAATGAAAAATTTCTCTCTAACATAAGGCCCACTGGCCCTCTGTGTATGTGCTGCATTGGGATTATTTTTTTATTTATTATAATTATACGGTGTAGTTGTAGTTGATGTAGCTGACCCAAATGGAGGAGTTAAGATATCACGAGGTGTTGTTCACAAGTGAGGGTGGGATGGTCAGCACAGAATTTTATCCAATTTGACTTAGAGACACCCTGGGATCTCACAGGAAGAGCAAAAGTGAGCAGCCAGGGCAGGAGTTGGCAACCTTTACTATCAAAGAACCTTTTTGGACAAGAAAAAAACAAATGTCCGGAGCCACAGAATATATTTGAGTGTTATAATGAAGGTAACACAGTCTATTTAGTCTAAATCAGCCTGTCACACATCTCTGCAGTGGGCTATTAATGAATATTTGAATCTTAAACTTTGCGGTGATGGCACTGAAAGCAAACCAATCTGTCCACTCACTGCAAAGTTCTCTCTTCACCTCCAAGACTTTTCCTTTTTTGAATTTGGAATCAATAAGTAGCTTGATGTTCGTCAAAACATAGAGGAAAAGGCACTATGGTGTAGTCGTGTGACACGTTTAAGTTGACTAAATGTTAAAACATTTCTTTTATTTGGTGTGAAGGCAACGGATTTTTACAACTTGAGAATCTAAGGGCCAATCCCAATTCTCTTCCCTCAACCTTACCCCTTGGTTTCAAGTGCACTCGCCAGATTCCCCTCAACGTTGAAGGGGTAGTGTTGAGGGGTAGGGAATATTACCTACGAATGCTGACGCCACTTCATGCAAATTAGCGTAACAGATGTGTTCACCTACGTCACGCTTATATGTTGACGTAGGCAGAGAACTGTAGATATTCATGTCGACTACATCGTGAATTAGCAATTTTCAAGCATTCATATTCTCACTCAATACTTAAGTTAACAATGCATATGCAGAAACAACACATTCCGACATTTTTGCATGCTTATTTGCGAAAATAGTACTTAAATTGTGCGATGGCTTCCTCATGGAGGCTGCCATCTTCCTGGAAATCTCACCTGGCTGAACAGTTTCGCAATGCATCCTGGGAAATTCAATCTTCCCTTCAGCTGAGATGGGTTCGTAAGTGTGCATCGCACAACCCTTCAAATTAAGTGGGCTGAAAAACACCTCCCTAAAGTTTGGGACACCCTAGCCCTTCGTGGGAACATGCAAAAACAAGGGCTAGGGTCAGTTCTGAGAGGAAGTGTGAGTATTGGGACGGACTCTAAGAATCACTTGAGGTCTACAACAACAATGAATAAAAATTAAAATGTTAGAAAAATAGCTAATTAATTTCCATATGATTGTTTGTCAAAGCCACGGGGAGCCACCGTAGAGGGGCTAAAGAGACACATGTGGCTCTAAAAGCCGCAGGTTACCTACCTGGTGAGAGGTATGTGTTAGCCTGCCTCCTCCAAAACCCAACTGTAAAGAAGCGTCAGTAAATGAATGAATGGATAGATGAGTGTGTATTTTAAGTGACACCATCGCACATCTGGACGCATCTTCATCTTCCATGTGTATCATGAAGTTTGGTATTACAATATTTTACAGCTAAAAAATAGTAAAGTTACATCACATCAGGATTTCCTTGGGTTTAATCAAACCTAACAAACCCTCAGCTGTGTTCTGCAGCTGTGTTGGACTCTGCAAAAGCCAGATTTAAAGCCCTGAGCCATGAATTATGAATTATATTGAACTTACATTTGTGTACATACATTACAGATAGGAAAAACCGTGACTTTCATCAGTTTCTATCAATTTCAGTTTAAATGGTGCTGAAATTTTTGAACTGTCAACTGTATTTTGCATCTTTGTCAGAGTCTGCCAGTGAGCTAACAAAAGATACACCAAAAACACCATGAACAAACCTATGTTGGACATCCTCAAACTGTCATAAGGTAGAATTCATTCATTCAGTTTTAGTGTGTAGCATTTTTGGTTCATTTTTGAGCCGACCCACCAGTGACATTTTTGGCTATTAAAATAAAACTGCTAATGAAGACTGAAAATACTGATTGTCATGGTACTGATGCTAATAGAAAATGTTGGCGTTGTGTACAGCAACCATTAGAATGTTTCACCATGTTATTCAGTATGGCGCAGCTGGTTTACCGGCACATCTCTCATGTGCACATGTGTTTGTGTGTGTGTGTGTGTGTGTGTGTGTGTGTTTACACTGGAGTCAAAGGTATGCTGTGTTTATATGGAGCTAGGAACTTGTAGGGTGAGGCAGGTTCAGACTTGCCAGGAACCAGAAATTGAGAGGGGAAACTGACAGTCAGAGAGCTGAGGGACGCCGTTTTGCCAGAGCTCTGGGATCTCTCCTAGTAACACGGTAGCAGTCAATAATGTGGACTGAATCAGGTTATCAGAGTGATTCTTTTTTTTCATACAGTACTAACTTCTGACCAGCTCCTCTGCGGAAAATTTATTGCCTGCAACTTTTTTTTCTTAGTATGTGCTTGGAGAGAAATCTCAAATGCTGTTAATTCTGTGCTGTGGAATAAGACAAGACAAGAGCGAGGTGTCAAAGGGAAAGGTCTTTGTTCCCTACAGAGGATGTATAGAATCAGCCATCTGCGTGGGATTTTCACGCGTTCCCAGATTGCAGCTGTGTCTGAGGACTCCCCTCCTGCTCTACAAACCTCTGATGACCTGTCCTCTACCCCTTTATCCTCCAGCCCCTCGCCCACCAAGACCACTGTTGATGAGATGCAGAAAGACCAAACTCCACAGGTCCCACCTCGAACCAGGACACCCCAAACTGTTGAAGACGCACATCAGTCAACTCAACCTGACACTCAGCCGGCTCTGCCTGCCAGAAGAGTCCCCCAACCTCCCCGTGAGTCCCATAAGTAGCATGTAGATATTTATATAGACTGGATTAAACGACGGAGTGAGGTGGGGAACAACATGCTGTAATAGTCCACAGCTGGATTCGAACCATGGGTCATGGTCGGCATCTTAACCCCTGAGCTACTGGAGGTTATGAATTATATTGTATCTCCATTTCTGTATTTACAGTAGAGCTTGAAAAAACCATGACTTCATGACTTTCTGTTAATTTCTGTTAAATGGTGCTTAAATATTGTTCAACCAAAATCTGTATCTGCACAGTATTTCACTCAGCATATGTACTTGAATATGAATATATCTTCCCTGTTTACACCAATGTTACTTTACTTTTGACCTGGGGTCCAGATTTGGGGAAGAGTGTCGGGTGGCCAGCCAACCGTTTTCTAATTCACAGTGAAAATAAATTGATACACAGTGGGGATTTTTTGTACTTTAAATCTTTGAAGAAAAAAATAGCGCCAGGGGAGGATTCCCCAGAACACCTGACAGAGGTCGGGGCTAATTATTTATATAGTAATTGTGAATGTTTGTTTGACCTTCTATCATTTTGCAAAAGTGGCAAAGCACGTTGAGTCTCCCTACTTCAGGCTGCTTTCACTTGAGTACCAGTGTTTGTAATTAAAAGGGCAAACACATCATTTTGACCCATGTCTGCAGCCTCACAGTGGAAGTAGCATTTTCACTCTTACTGTAAATGTCATGCAAATCAAATTATAGAAATGAAATGGACCGTGTTAGCTAGAAATAAATGATTAGTTACAACTAAAAGAGAACCTTGAAAATGTGAATGATGTTGCTAAAAATATACCAAGGCCATGAACCCACCTTCCTGCCTTATTCATTGTGAGTTGATATGATCTATGCTTGATGTCTCAGATTTGTTTGAGGGTAATGAATGTTAGTAAACCAGGTTCAATTTAGTTTGCTCACATCGGCTCTGAGTTGGCATTATGGAGCAGGTGGCACAGTTTTTGGGCTTACCAGTCTTTGTAGAGTTGAACAGCAGTAGTATCACCAGGACACCATCATGGAGCTCTGCATTTGAGCCTTTATTGACAAAAAATAATTTAAAAAAAATCTGCGTGGAGCCGCAACCATATTTGAGCCTCATAATGGAGGTAACATAGCCTATTAAGTCTGAATTAGCCCATAAAAAATAGCCTAAATGAGCATTCCTTAATATGCTTTGACACAAAGTGGCCACTGTGTGGTGCACTATTTATGATTATTTGATACTTTAACTTTGCAGAGCTGGCAGTGACAGCAAACAAATCTGTCCACACATTGCTAAATTCTCTATTTTATATCAAGACTTTTACTTTTTTTGGATTTGGCATCCATAGCTCATCCGCTAGGAAGACTCAAGACTAGCTACCGCTATCGAGGTTCAGCAAAATTTCGAGGAAAATGTGCCACGCAGCAGATGTATTACACACATTTAGCTGTTGAAATGTTAAAACTTTTTTTATTCTGCATCTAGGCTTCACATTTTTACAATTACAGAATGCAAAAATTTCTTTAGGCCTATTTTAAAAAAATAACTATTAGTCATTTCCATGTAACTTTTTTGTCAAAGCTACAAGGAGCCACAGGGGAGGGGCCATCTCTGTACACGTTGTGTCTTTTGCAGTCATTTTCTCAGCTTGATATTGTTAAACCTCTCCTACATGCTGCAGGAAATATGACTCTGCTTAATATTTGTCATTTAGTCGCTCAGCCTGAAAAGTTAGTTCTTACGAGATGGAAAAACAGAGAGAGTCCTGCCACACTGTCAGACTGGTACCTGCTATAAGCCCAGTAACAATCTCAGCTCTACTTCACAGACCATTTAGTCTCTGTGTTCACAAACATAGATTAACACACTCTAATCAAGAACCAGATAACTTGAATAACTGGTATTATCAGTGCTGTTATTTACTTTTACTCATATTCAGTTTCCCTACTCATGCTTTATTAGCCTTTTATTGTATTTCCCAGAATGACATCTAGTAACCTTTTTAGAGAAAGAATGTAAACGTGTTGAGTTTATCTGTGGGTTTCATGAGAGCCAAGTAAAGTCGGCTTCAAAATGTTCAGCATTCATTCTGCAGATTTATTTTCCCTGTACATCTGTCCTTGTTTCCCAACTAAAAAATGGAAACACTACAATCCACCAGAGATCCAAAACTAAGCATATACTTTGTGTATTACCTATACTGCACGCACAGAGAGCAATAATGTTGCCATTGTCCCAAGTCAGAAATTAGTAGTTAGCCCAATACGCAAAGGCAATATGTCTGTTCAGTGCTGCTGTGTTGCATTATGGTTAATTATTGAGTGTCAGTACAGATAGACATACAGTAAGTACAATCCTGCCTAGTTTATCTTTAAAGGTTTCCCGCGAACCAGTCTTGAACTGCACTGACTAACTAAAGCAGTACAACTCCCACTGATCTCATCTTCTGCTCCCTCCCACAGGGTTGGATTCACTCGATGACAACTCTGATGACTACGAGGATCCAGACTTGTTTTACC
This sequence comes from Epinephelus lanceolatus, assembly GCF_041903045.1. Lineage (NCBI taxonomy): Eukaryota > Metazoa > Chordata > Actinopteri > Perciformes > Serranidae > Epinephelus > Epinephelus lanceolatus. The sequence continues at coordinate 32,826,434 of NC_135737.1, forward strand.
CCAGTGCTCATTCAGTGAGCGCACCAGACAGGGTAAGTGAGAACATATCCTTCTTTTACACCCTTCTGTCTCTTCTCCTCCTGCACATGGTGAATGACGGCTGTCTCCTCCTTTAGGATATGTCCCTGCAAGTGCCCATCCAGCCAAAGAGACGGTGCAATTCTTTGTGCAGCGATGATGAGCTGTTGGATGATGACGAGTGAGTCATGTGTCAACACACAAACAAACCATTTACAAACGAGGAAACTCACAATTAGGCTGCACAATAGAAAAACGCCACAAACACAACAAACAGCCACAGAGACAGATTTGACCTTTGTAGTCAGTACATTGCTGACCATGGTGATCAACACACTCTGTAGCTTCGATGTAAGGTTGTGGTTTTGAATGCTGTTTTAAGACATGTTTGTTTGTCCTCCAGAATTCATCTAAGTCTTTTTTTGCTCAATGAATATTTACTTTGCATTTTGTTTTACTATTACTCAAGTTCATTTTAAAATACACAACTTTAACTTGACTTCTCTGTGCCCTAAAGCTAAATATGCGTATTACGAGTATAGTTTAGTGTATGTGTGGATGAGGCCTGACTCATCCACTGAGCTGCCTTGGACTTTTTGAGAGTGTTGTCACTGTGCAGTGTAGGATGTGATTATGAAGCTATAATTTAAATAGAGCTTGTAATAGTAGCAAAATGTGCGTCAAAACAGGGTTGATGATCATATTACACAATACTACTCTTTTGTGCAGTGGTGCTTCTAGAACTTTTTCAGGGGGGTTCATAGTGTTTTCCTTAAAAAGACAAACATACAGCTTTAATAAGAAGGAGTACACTGATTAAAGGAACAAAATTTCCACAGGGAAAAGCCTTAAAAACACCACACAGAGGCCTCTAATTATTTTTGATTATTTTCGCTGTGGGTGGGGTGGGGGACAGTGATTGTGTCATGTTATATAAATACTGTGATCTCTTACAGTAAATGATTGGCTTACTCAGCTTTCCAAGCTTTGTAGTAGTTGTAAGTTCACCAAGCACAAATCTCACCTTAGTAAATCTCATTTTGAATAGCAATGCCCCTTTATTCAGTATCTGCATCAGCATCTTTATCAGTCAGTAAAACAAGACCGTCATAGTTATATAGAGGCAAGTGTGCAAGAGGTTTAGAAAGTTAATTTTAAGTCACTGACTGGAGCTTCAACTTTAGATTGTTAGTGAGGTTTATGACAAGACTGCGCAGCTGGTTTAAGTGATTTTGAATAACTAATCAGGCTGAAACTTTTAAAAGTAGCTTCTACCTTTAGAAACTGAATCACCTGTAAAAGTTCAGAAATAATGTATTGACTGCTTGATTGGTTATCAACATGGTTATCAACATAGCCACCAGTTGGATAAAAACTATCACAGAACCTATCCCTGGCATCCTGCAGAAACCTCTAGGCAATGACCTTGGTTTCCATGGATACACAAAATATACATGTGTAGGTTTCGTTGCTGATAAGTTCAGTTAATGAGTAGTATGATACAATAACTAATAGATTTATTTATTTAGAAAAAGTATGCAAGATTGTACCAACATTAATTTCAGGGTTCTTTCTGTTAATGTAATTTAATTACAGTGTGTGTGTGTGTGTGTGTGTGTGTGTGTGTGTGTGCGCGCGCTTATGTCTGTCCATCTAAAGTCATAGCCTATGGCACGATGAAGGCACTGACAGTGTTTACCTGGCTCAAGCCACGAAGGACACCAGCCCTCAGCTTACTGCTGTCATCAAGATGGGCTGGCTGGACAAGAATCCACCTCAGGGGTAGGACTGACAACACAAGCACACACAAGCTGAGGCTGTGCTGAGATAAAGGCGTCAACCACAGAAACTCTACCCCCAGATATCTGCTGTGTTCATGACATCAGCACTATCTCAATCACACTTTAAACATGACATTAATACAAAATAACAAGTTATGTTCTCACTGTGTTTATACTTTCATGCCTCTCATTCTATTACTCACGAAATTACTTTTAACATGGTTTGGTTGGTTTTATATGCTTTACAAGGAGTATTAATAATTACAGTGATACAATGATAAAACAGCTGCTAAAACACTTCAGAATGTTTCAGAGTTTAATCATGTAACACCTCTTTCCTAGTTCCTCTTTACAGTAAATGAGTTTGTACTTCACACTGTTTAAAATATGTCTGTGTTCTTGTTGACAGGGCCCTTTATTATCAGAGACGATGGGTCAAGCTGGATGTTGACTACCTGAGATACTTTAACAATGACAAGGTAACAACAGACATGTACAGTAACTCCATCATATCATCACATTAGTCAGAGCCAGATGTCAGCACCACAGCAGCCTGCCAAACTGTCACCATGCTGACTGGCAGCAGAGACCTCTGGATGAAATAGTTTTCAACTGGGCTCAATTGGACTTGATTGTCCCTGGCTGTCTGTCACATGCAGGGGATGTATACATGTAGTGAAAACATAAAGCTCGGAGCAAAACTAGGGGCTGTGACCTGTAACTACAGATATAACATACAAGCAGCAGGAGATCTGTGTGATTTAAACAGCTGCCTGTGCATATAACATTGCATGAAGCACGCCAAACAAGACAACAAAATGTGGAGTCCTGTGGTGACATGCTTCACATGAATGCATCTCGGAGCCGTTGTGGATTGAAGTATTTGACAAGATGGAAGTGTTATCTGCTCTGTGAGACTGTCAAGTAGCGGATGTCATATATGTTTCAAAAAGCACTTTCCGTGTGGATTTCCCATCAGACACACTGATACATTTAGACTATATTTCCAACTCACGCACATGCAAACATGAACACACACTCACCCACACACTTCCTGCTGCGATGCCATGTTAGATGTGGATCTGTTTAACAGAGTAGTTGTTGCTGTGTGTGTGTGTGTGTGTGTGTGTGTGTGTGTGTGTGTGTGTGTGTGTGTGTGGCGTGTTGTAGGAGGTGTATTCTAAGGGGATCATTTCCACTGGCTTCATCACTAATGTGACCAGCGTGGGAGAGCTGAAGTTTGAGGTCGTCACAAACAACCGAACATTCATCTTCAGGGCTGAAAGTGAAGGTCTGTCCGATCCATCTGGTCATCTGTGTTTTCACTCAAAAAAATAATACATATAACCATCTGTAAGATGTCATGTGCATATGTCGCATGCATGCACAGATATGCTTGTATCTTGGTTCACATATATTTGTGTGTGCATTCATGCATGTGTTTTTACAATCATCCAGCGGAGAGGAATGACTGGGTGGATGTGCTGCAGGACTGCACCAGGGGGCGCCATCGACGCAGCACCATGAACCCTGGCTCACCTATGACCCCCGACCATCAGGGCTATTTGGAGCTCAGAGGGTTACGCTCCAAACTTTATACTGTTGTTGCCTCAGATAAAGTCTTCCTCTACAAAAACATGGAGGTAAGGACCGTCTGTGTGACTGCAGAGATGAGCAGTGTGTACAGATCATGTGGTAGTAGTGTCGTCCTTATTTTGAAAAATACTATATAGAAGAAATCTCAGTATTAAATTGGGTTCTTTTAAGTGATTAACACACATCTGCTGATCCATGATCTTTGCAGAAAACCACAGATGAAATTGATGACAGGGCTCTCATAGGCTTTCTCTTCACATTTCCAATTTAACAGTGTTTAAGGTTATCGAATTCATCATCAACTGACATCATCGTCTAAATTTAAGGTTAAAGTTGTAGATAAACTAGCAGAGATTCTTTCAGCCTTGTTAAATGAAACAGTAAAGTTAGTGTAAAACAGCAATTTTAAACAAAAAGTTGAGCAACTGACCCAAAAACATCTTGTTTTTTTAATTTATTTTTGTTATTTCCAGGACTATCGTATAGGAGTGGGCATCACATCCATTGAGATGAACGTAGGAAATATTAAAGAGACAGATCGTCGTGGCTTTGATCTCACCACACCTTACCGCATATTCAGGTACTGCACGTACACAGAAATGCAACACACACACACATACACACACACTTACTGACTCTCTCACGCCATGTTTAGAGTACAGTAAATTTAAACTCTCGACCTGGATGTGTTACTTTGTGTATATGTCTTCTCTGAGTTTCCGTACATAGTCTGATGGATTATTACTTTTCTCATCTCAAATTGATTTATGTTTTCCCATAAGGATTTAAGTGCAGTGGTAATCATTCTTCTTTGTAAGCCAACAGCTCTGTTGGTCTTGGTGCCAGGATACTTCCGGGAAATTAGATCATGTTGTTTTACTGAGAACTCCCACCGTCCAGCTATCCTCAGAGTCCTCAGCTGGACATCTTTGGAGAATGTAAAAAGCCCTTTGTATGAGTGTGTGTGTGTGCATCTGTGTGCAGGAGAATGTGTTTGTGTGTGAAGAAGAGTGAGGGCGATGTGTGTGCACAAGTGTTTGTGTTGGTCTGGTGTGTGTGGTCTTTTGGCTGACCGTGCACAGCCTGCAGTGCGAGGGCTCAGCTTGACAGGATGGGGAAATCTGAAAAGGCTTGTGTATTTGTATAAGAGTTTGACTGTGAGTCAGTCTGCGTCTCGGTCTAAGTGTGCATTTGTGCAAGTCTAGTTGTTTGAGAAGTGTGTGTATGTGTATTTAAGGACAGAGACCGATGTGTAGTTAGACAGATGAGAAGAGGAAGGATCCAGACATGCGAGTCTGTGTCAAGCCACAAATCTGTGTGTGTGTGTTTGTATAGTTTCCATTCTTTGACTTTGACCCAAGTATATTTAGCAAAACAGAAGCAGAATAGGAATCAGTCCTCAGAGGGCTCATGAGCATAAGGACACACTCACACACACAGGGCAGACACAGGCTTTCTCATTTCTGTCACTTGGTAATTGTTGTCGCCACCATCATGACGGCTTTAACGCTCGGCCGTGTGTTTGTCTCTGTCCGCAGTTTCATCGCGGAGTCAGAGCAGCTGCGAGAGCAGTGGGTGGACGCCATGCGGGATGCAATAGGTGAGGCGTTGTCGAATAGAGAGGTGGCAGAGCGGATCTGGGCGGAGCCTAGCAACAGTTTCTGTGCCGACTGTGAAGCTCCCAAGCCGGAATGGGCTGCCATCAACTTGTGCGTGGTGGTCTGCAAACGATGCGCAGGTTTGTGTGTGGGTTTTGGAATTGTGTGTATTTTTGTGTTCATGTGTGGCATGTGCATCAATGCACAATTGTCAATGTGAATATTTGCTGTTGCTGAGTTTTGACATTATTGTCAGCATGTTTTTGAGTAGCTTCATTTTTAAACATGTCTTCGAAATGTGTTTGGAGTTATCTAAATACATACTTTTTCTGCTGTGTGTGGCAATGATACAACAAATATCAGTTATCTTGGTGTAAAAACTCTCATTGGAGTTGTTGCATTAGACTTTCACAGAACTGTTACATAGTCTGAATGTACTTTGTCTTCAAAATGTGTGTGTGTCTGTTCTAGGAGAGCACAGAGGGCTGGGTCCGAGCATCTCAAAGGTTCGTAGTCTGAAGATGGACAGGAAAGTCTGGACAGAGGAGCTCATACAGGTACACACACACACACACACACACACACACACACACACACTCATTTATACTGAGGTAGCAGTTTATTAGGTACACTTGTAAGCCAGTCTAATACAATAGCCCTGCAGTTAATCTTTTTGAAGCTTACAGTGTCAAGTTTCTTTCTATCTAAGATGTATTAAATGACTATACTGCAAACATCAAGTATTCATTGTGACATTCATTTTTTTTTTTCAAGCCACCGGCATGAGACTCGCTTGTTGTGTTTCAGTTCTCTTGCTCTCCCCTTATGGTTCTTTCCCTGTCACAGCCACAAAATGAAAAACAAAACAGACTCACAAACACATCACAGGCTCACACGCATCCCGCCCATTCAGACTACTCTCTCCTGGGCGATAGTGTGAACAGTGAGGCGTGTGTTGCAGTCTGCATCTGCAGTGCTCCAGGGCCGCTGCAGCAAAGACAAAGCCTTTATAAGTGGGGTGTCTGCCCTACCAGATGAGCTAGTGGGCGCCCCCTCCTACTTTTGTTTTAATGTGGACATACCTCTCCTAAATCCTACCTGTTGTGCAGGTGTTCATTGTGCTGGGCAACAAACGGGTAAACAGTTTCTGGGCAGCTAATGTCCCACCAAGTGAAGCTTTGACACCCTCGAGCTGCAGCGAAGAGAGACGGCGCTTCATCACCAACAAATACCGGCAGGGCAAGTACAGGAAGTACCACCCTCTTTACGGAAACCAGAAGGAGCTCAACAATGTGAGTTAAATTCATCTATTTGGTTGTTTTTCTTTTGTCTGTGTTACTCTTGACTTTGAATATATACACTACATTTCTGTGGTTAGAATAAGAAATGACTTAGAGTGTGTCAGTTGACAGTTGAGAAAGAGAGGGGAGATATAGAAACAACAGAGATGGTTGGTTTAGCAGTCCGCTATGACTAAATTGTGACTCCATTCATTTATTCGCTGTCTGACACACGTCATATCTGGATGTAGCAGTGACCACTCCCTTTGCCTCGCTATATTGAGCCTCCTTTAAGATTCTTCCCGGCAGCAGCGTGCATATTTCTCATAGAGGGTCACAGGCTTAGTTGTGACTGGATTTTGTACAGACATATACACACACTCCATACACTGTACATATACATGCCTCCTACTCAGACCATGACTAAGATTCCAAGAATAAAGAAATGACCAGACCACTCTTGTACCGACCTGTTTGATAGTTTGATTGACGGACAGAGACAACAAAGCAGGCTCTTCCCGTAAAAACACCTCAAAAGAACATAAAAAGAAGTCCCTCTGTGTAAATACACTTTTTAGAGTCTAACATTGCACTGAGGGAGAGGATTTATAAGCTCAAGTCTTAAGTAGCAAGTATGTTGGCTCACATTTTTCCAGTCAGTCACAATAAAGTAGCCAGACTACCGTTAACTCTTAGAGTGCTTGATGTTTTTCTCCATTACCAGCTTGCTGATTCATGCTACATGTGTTGCTTCACCCCAAAGTGGGGCATTCAAGGGACTGATTTGAACTCACTGCAGCTGAAGTGTAACGCAGGTTTCCTTGCTTGTAAATGCTGGCTGAATCCCTGATTAAGTCCAGCATTTACAGCACAGTCTGCCAACTGCAGTAATCTGACATTCATAGTCAAACTAGATTAATTAGTAATTCAAGTGATGTTTTATTTGTTTCGAACTAGCTGTTGTGAATTCCTGGCACGTGTCTGAGTCACAGGTGTTTCATACTAGTGGTGTAAGAATCAGCAGTGACCTCTGTGTAGACATGACACTGAAGTTAGGAATTACCTGTAGATAATAGCCCAATTAGGATGGACTAACAGCGTATAGGGTAGCTGAGAAAGCACATACTTTTGCCCTGCTAACACAATACAGTTGGTCAGTAAGAATCAGGACACTTGCGAATAGTTTCCAAAGACTTGAGTTGGGGGCTTTATATTGTGTCCTCGCCCTGCTCCACTGTGTGCGGTAAATGTCTTAGTGTGTCAGACCCCGCTGGGTCACTCATTAGCTGCTTAACCCACTTACTGCAAACAATGTGTGCTGCTCACAGACACACTGAGTGTGTGCGTGAATCATATTCAGCACCTGACTGACTTCTATTTTTCCTCCCTCGAGCGTTCAGGCATGTCGGTGTGTGAGTGTGTGAGTCACTGTGTTTGGGATGTGCAGAAGGAGATGAAGGAATTTTTTTCATTGTTACACAAACACACACACACATGCACACACCAATCACTGCTTGACTTTGTTTAAAACTTGTTCAGCTGCCAGTCCTTCCTTCTTCATTCAGTTGTCCTCCATGATTGCTATCTCCTTTTCCTGTTTCTAATGTCTCTCTCAGGCTCTCCAGAGAACGTGATCTCTCTTGATTTTCTACATCCGTCTGTCTTTTTAAATGCAGCCTTTTAAACAGATGCTGCTCTACCTGTTCTTCTCTGTCCTGAATTAAATACTTGAAGTTGTTCAGCTCTGCGTGGTTCCTTTTTTAACCTGGGTGTGCCTTAGGAAATATTAGACTGTGCAATGTCTTTGTGTTAACTATGCAGTTATGATGAAATGGACAGTAAGGCAGTGAGTGTGTGTTTGTGTGAAAAGGACAGAGAAACAGCTTTGTGAGTAGTAGAGTGTGTCTGGCTCACATTCAGGTTTGTTTATCTAGTCCTGGCTTTTTCCTTTCTTCTTTTGTTTTTCCTTTTTTCTGAGCGTGACATCATTACTCACTGCTTAAGCTGGAATGTGCTCTAACTCCGCCTCTGCCTCTCCTCCCCTCCTCATTGTTTGGCTGCGACTGCAGAAGAAAGTTGATCTCCTCACTCCTGGCTCTTTCTCTTACTTTTTAAGTTGCTACTTTTCCTGAAGCAAAGTGTGAGTGTTAGTGACAATTGACATTCAGACAGAGGAGGGATTGAAGGGAACTGGGAACTTCCAGGTGAGGTTGTGTGTGTTGGTGAGCTCTAGGAGAGGGTAGTGAAAGTATACTGTGTGTTTGCATATATGTGTTTTTTCTGATTACCTCTGTGAAGAATGTGGCTTTTAACAAGGTCATTGTGATTGTACGAATGTGTGTCAATGGACTTTGAATTTCTTACAGTATGTGATCTCAGTGCAACTGAACAAACACATATTTGTGGGGCATAGTTTCATTCCGAGACTATAAGGGCTGCTGTATTGTATCTATGTCAGTGAGCACATTAGAGTTATTGTGTGTATGATTTTGCCGCGAGTGGGCTGAGATACATTGCATATGCAATGCATATTAATGTGTGTGTAGGCATGTTTCACTGCCTTTTTGCATTTTTGGTATGTGTTGCTCTCTCTGTCTGAGCTTGTGTATATGTGTGTGTGTGTGTGTGTGTCCATGTGTTCTCTGAGAGGAGATGATAGGCTCACCTCTGTCAATGGTCATCATTGTGTCTTTCACTCTATCTCTTCCTGCTTTGCTCCTCCTCTGTCTTTTCTTCTTTCTGTTGTACTAACTAGCTCTTAACTACTGATGTCTTCCTCAGACTTTCATACATTAACTGGGTTTCATATCCTCTTGGAAGAACATAGTGTTGATGTTTTTATGAAGGATTATTAAAATTGCAGGGAGAAAATGCCAATTTTCCGAGGGAAACTCAACTTGGTTTTCTTTTTTGTTACAGTCAGCCATTGGCCTGCCGTCCTTCAAGGTGTATTTATATATCTTACTAATATATTATCCTTTTTCAGAGCCTTAAGTGTCTGTTTCCCTGTATGGGTTTGAGAGAGTGAAGAAAGAGCACTGGGTGGAGAATAAAAGATGTTTGACAGAGAAATGATCAGTATGACACTGAGTTATTTGACATAGAGGCAAGTGTTGGCAGTTTGAGAGTACATTTGTGTGTTTGCCAAGTCTAAGTTAGGAGCACTTGGCACAAATAAGGCTCCTATTATCATGCATATTTGCTGCATTTGATAAAGCTCCAGTGTGTGGGATTTAGAGGGATATATTGGCAGAAATGGACTGTAATATAATAAGTATGTTTTCTTTAGTGTAAAATCCCCTGAAAATAAGAATTGGTGTGTTTTCAGTAACTCAGAATGAGCTGTTTATATCTACACTGGGAATGAGTCCTCGTCCACGTAGTCAGCCATGTTACACTGGCATGTTTCTACAGTAACCCGAAATGAGCAAGCCAAACACTGGCTCTAGGTAGGGTCATTAGCATCTTTGCTTTTTTACGTTTTTACGTCAGCCACCGTAGTTAGCAGCCCTTCTGTTACGAGACGAACAGTGTCGGACAAACTCTGGTTTTTAACGTGAAACTACTTCATTCAGTGTTTTTAGCATGTTAAATCACCATATCCATTTGTTTTGGAGAGGAAGAGATCTCGGCGGATAATTTGGCTCTGTAAAATTCAGAAAAAAGGAAGATCTAAGGTCTAGAGGCTGTCTGCGATGAGCTTAACAGTGTTGGAGAAACACTGATTTTTAATGTGAAACTGCTTGTTGCAGGTTTTTACTGGTTTCAACAACCTGGTCCATTTATTTTGAAGAGGAAGAGACCTGTGGGTAATTTGTCTCCCAGTGAAAATCTCCTGAACAGTGAACACTGACGCAATCTTAACCGGGAGTTCACGTGTGGCACGTGTGATAAGTTTCAGCAGGTTGCAATGTGCAATCCTCCCTGCTAGATGCCACGAAATCCTTCACACGGCTCCTTTAAAACACAGTTTCTAAAGACTACAAATGCCATTCACTGTTATGATCCCATGCTAGATTACACATGCAGTTTTTGTTATGAGCATAAGCGAGTATGAATATGAATATTCTCCGACCTGGACAACCACAACCAGTGAGTGATCCCAGTCTTCTTGAGCTTGTGTTTGTTGTGTCTGTGTTGACTGCATACTGGTGACAATCAGCATGTTATTGGTACTTATTATAGCAAACAGGCCGAGCTGAGAGGCAGTAGTAAAAACTCTTTATGGGCTTGTTTTTGTGCTTTTATGGTTTTGGAAAGTGGCTTCCACAGAAGAAAAGCTCCATTTCTCTCACCCTTTTCTTTCTGTCCGTTCCCTGCTGTTGCTCATTCTTTTGTCTCATCTTTCGTCCCTTTTCCAGCCGAGTCCTCTCATGTCCTCATTCACACTGCAGCATTTTAGGTCATAAATCCTTTTCAATTGCACATGGAGATTGGATCTGCTTGCTTGTTTATTTCCCAATGCTTTTTTTCACCCTTCGTCTTTGTGTGTGACTGTTTTTCTTTTTTTCCCCGCTGTACAGTATTCATTCTTCTCTTCCCCTTCTTCATCTGTCTGGCTTTTCACATACACCTCTGTCTCCATTTCCCTTTCTCTCCGTATACCGTCCCCGGTGAGGTAATGATGGAACATATGTGGATAACTGCTCTTTCTCATCTGGATTCAATATATGGACGTGCATTCACACATATATAAATGTGTGTTTTTGTTTGGACGTTCAGTTAATGCTAAAATGGACAAAGCGGGGTCAGCTGCATGTGTGTGTCCGTACATAGGAGGTCTGGGCGTACTATGTTGAGTTTGCAAGTGATTAATGTGCCTCACTGAAATGCTTTCATCTTGCTTTCACAATATTTTTTTTTCTTCTGTGCCTCTCATCTCTTTCTTTTCCTCCACTTCCAATTCTGTCCCATATAACTGCGAAGGCCAGATGGAGGCCTGTGATTTCAGACACACCCAGATAAAATCTCTCTCCCTCTCTCTGTCTCTCTCTCTCTGGGGAAATTGGGAAAGATTCTTGAATTCCCTTCTCTTCTCTCTTTCTTTGTGTGTGTGCGTGTGATTACATTACTCCCCGTTTCATAGGCAGCAGATGTTGGAGGGCGTGAGGTCTTCAAACACCCATTTCCTCACTGTACTTTGTTCTGATTGGTGCACTTCTCTTGGTCAGAGGGTCGTCTATTGATACATTACAGGACGCTGACCTACATACAACATGACTTTCACATGTATGTCCACGTGGGACAGATCAGACGGCTGGTGCTGTTCATTTTTACTGGAACACGCACACGGTTATCAGGCTAGGAATTTGTCATCACAAAGTGTCCCACTGTACTTGTTTGCAGTAAGTTTCTGTTTCTGAGCTGTAGTGTGCATGTGGTCAAATTACAGTGTATCATGATAAAGCTTGGTGTGTAGCACAGTGGCTAATGTTAGCCTGCTGGGATTGATCTGAAGTATTGACTTTGTGGCTTGTGGCATCAGTACAGCTAAACCAGCTGGTCAGGTCAGCGTGATGGTTAAAGCAACAGTTCACCCAAAAATCAAAAATACGTATAATCACTGTGCTTGAGAAAGCATGCATTTACTCATGGACGAGAGGCTCATGCTTGTGACAGCACGAGATGTGAACATTAATGGCGTCCTCCCGGCTGAGCTGAAACGTTAGCTAGCTCTGCGAAACATCGGAAATCTGCTTTTCTTTAGCGGGGTGGATTGTGGAAGACATGCAAGGTGATATGGTTGGGGGATGTAGTTTGGTAGAAATAATAGTTCCCACATGAACCTGCTCACAACAAGTTCTGTGGATTATCTTGAGTAACCGGGTCATGATTCCTGAAAAAACTCATTGCTTTAAAATAAAACTTTAATTTGGTCGTTTGGAGCATCACAAGCTCAGTGCCTTCTAGTTCCATATTGGAGAGAAGGCAGACATATCTACGGCTAATTCATTCATTCATTTTCTGTAACAGTTTATTCTGTTAGGGGTCCTGGGGGGGCTGGAGCCTATCCCAGCTGACATTGGGCGAGAGGCGGGGAACACGCTGGACAGGTCGCCGGACTATCACAGGGCTGACACATTGAGACAACCATTCATGCTCACATTCACACCTATGGCTAATTTAGAGTCACCAGTTAACCTGCATGTCTTTGGACTGTGGGAGGAAGCTGGAGTACCTGGAGAAAACCCACGCTGACATAGGGAGAACATGCAAACTCCACACAGAAGGGCTTCACCTACTCTGGGTTCGAACCAGGAATCCTCTTGCTGTGAGGCAACAATGCTAACCACTTCGGCCTATATCTCCAACACGCTGCAGCTCACACCGATACAACCAGACTGATAAACAGCACTACAGATAAGAGGAAAAAAAATATATATATATTATTTTATGGTAAACTGTCCCTTTTAAAGCAGATGAAATAGAGGTCAACAAATGCACAGCCATTTTCTCTCATCGCCCCAGTGACGCAAAGCAGGCTAAACCCATTTGTAGTGTATGGTCTTACCAAATTTGAGGCTGTAAATGCCCAGTAAACAGCACTAGTTGAGTTCATTCTATGGTGAAAAAAGAGTTTGTTGGAAAATAAAGCAAAAGGCTGTAAGAGATTAGTGTAATAATGCAGGACAAATACATTACATCGTGTCTCCAGCAGAGGAAAGTGTGGAGCCAAATCTAAGCAGAAACAGGTGAGAGTCCAAAATGTCAATCAAACCCACCCCAGGGATCGGCACACTGTCTACCACGTGGAAACCATTGATCCAGTTTTCCAAGATGGTGCTGCAAACATACCGGCACTCTTTGTATTTTTCCTACTGTTGTTTCATCTTGTTGGTATTCAGACTCCGATATAATCTTTTGAACTCTCTCACCTCGGCCGTTTCAGTGTTCCCCTTTACTCCAGTTGGACTTGTTTCCTCCCTTCAGCCCCGATCACAGATGTGACTCATTTATTGTATCTGCTCTTATTCCAAAGTTTTAAAAGGGAAGACTGCTTTGTTTCCTCTTTTCTCTTCCTTTCCGCTACACTGTAATGTGATCAGCTCGACTGTACTGAAACACAGAACAAGTATTCAGAGTCAGTTGAGGTAAACAGAAAGCAGATCTGTTACCTGTTATGTACCTGCCAAGAAAAAGCAGATTTATTCAGCTGTGTTCATAAATATTGTCTCATGCCTGATGTTAGTTTGCGTTAAAGTGATTTAATTTATGATTTAAACAAAATAATTGGAAGAAGATGAAAAGACAGTGGTTAGTATGTTTTAATCACATTTTAACTCCCAACATTCGCAACTCTAGAAAACCAAAACTACCATTATACCTCCTAATTAAGTCTAAAGACTAAAGTCTAGCCCTTTTTGCACTGGACTGGTGTTGCCCAGGGTGCTCTGGTAATTTCTTACAAAAACAGAGGTTGTCTGCGATCTCAATCCTGTGTGAATCTGCCATGTCCATAAGTTTGTCAAGAAAAAATTCCATGGCAAATTGCCTTCCATTTGTATGATAATATTACTCATGTGCATACCAGCATCTCGGTGATTTGGTCTTTCTGTTTTCTTCGCGCCTTTATTCTCCATCTTTTCCCTTTGACAGTCATGGAGGCTGCAACTTTGAAAGACTGCATTTTGGGTGCAGAGGGTTCATGAAAACTCGTTTGCAGAAAAAGCAAGCTCAAATAAATCAGAAGAGCGAAATCTAGAAGGACGATGAGAGATAACGTGAGAATGTGTGGCAGAATTTATTCTGTTTGTTTAACCTACATGTAAAAGAAAAAAGGAGGTTAACACTGTACATCACAGCCAGTGGTGCTTTGTAGCGCTTCAGTGTTGTGTAGAGAGGAGTTACAAATGATTGTGCGCACCATATCCAGGAGATAATGTCAGTAAATTTGAGCAAAATACAGACTTGGCTAATGTGCGGCATGAAACATAGACATGGGGGGATCATTTCTAAATCACGTGAGGTCCCCAGGTAATACTAGTCAAGGGCTTTCATTCACCAAAACTCATTAATATCTGTAAAAATCTGCCAGTTAGGTTTTGCTGTGCTATGAACATAAATTTACCTTGTGAATCCTTTTGGAGGACATCTTTCATTATTACTGTCCGCTTGTGAATTTGATATAAGAAGTATTACAGGAAGTTGGGGTTATTTCAGTATCTATCTTTAAACAGATGTTTGGTAATTTATTCATTTACTGTTTGTTCCTTGTCTTGATAATGTTAACATTACTCCAGGTCATTCTTTACATCTGTCTTCAGTTTGGTTCTGCATTATATCTCCACTTTTAATAGGTCACCGGCATTTTTAGTAGACTTGCACCTGATATATCGGCAGTGCTCGGAATCGGGCCGATTTTCACATGATCGGCCATGACCTGCCACGGCCGATCAGTCTAAAATATGCCAATTTAAAACGCCGGTCAAATTTCTGCCCCACCGCATGATTGACATCCAGCAGCGCACACACGCACATGTGCAACTCATGGCTTGGGCAATGTGAGGAAGTGAAACATGGGCGGCTTCTCGCCTTAATCATTCACGCACACACATCAAAAGAGAGAAAGTTGTTAACTGTCCATGTTAAACTGAACTGCGGAGCTCTCACTGCTGCACTGTGCCGCTTGAAAGTGATGAGGCGTGTGTCCGCGGGCGCGTCCTGAAGACTTGTGTGAATTTTTCACAGGAGATATTTTTACTTTTGTCTATTCAAGAAATTACCCACAAATGCTATACACCAAGAATTCTTTTTTTTTTTTTTATCTATGTTTTTATTTATGTATACCTTTTTTACTTATTTATTTTAATACTGTACCTGAAGTTATATTTGAGCAAAAAGGAAAATGTTTCTTAACCTGTGTCACTGTTTTTGTTTGTTTGTTTGTTTGTTTGAGATGATTATTGAAAAGCTGGTTGTATCTTGGTTAAAATGTTCTAATAAAGGAAAGATCTCAAGATCACACAATATCTTGTTGTGCTGTAAAGTGGTTTGAAAAAAATGAAATCGGAATCGGCCCAAAAATTGTAATCGGTTTAGACATAAAATGTATATTCCAATGTACTTGAAAATGGCACCTGTGTTACTTGATCCATATGTAACGGAGAGGAAGCTGCTGAAAACAATGGCAGATCATTGTAGCCTCTATAGAACAATATATATATATGTGGATGTGTTCCACTCCAGATGGCTGACTAGCTTTTTGTTCATATGTTTTCAATGGTGTGTGAGACAGAAATGCAATTTGTCTCTGTCATTTGTGTGTGTGTGTGTGTGTGTGTGTGTGTGTGTGTGTGTGTGTATTGGGGTTTTTATTGTGCAATTTTAATCTGTGTTAATTGGTTTGTTTGTCTTTACTGTATGTGTGTGTGTGTGTGTGTGTGTGTGTGTGTGTGTGTAGAGGCTCAACGCTGCTTAAATAGAGGAGGGGTTCTGTCTGTGTGTGTGACAGAGTGCTGCGGAATTTCTCAATCAGATCCAAAAGAGCTTATTGGTTTTAACCGAAGACAGACTGCTGTGTATGTATGTGTGTGTGTGTGTGTGTGTGTGTTGCATGACTGGTTGAGTTCCTCAGCTGTAACAACACTGCATCCCTCTCTTCTCAGTCATAACATCTTCCCTCTTCTGCCTCCCCCTCCTTCCGCTTTCTTTGCATTTGGGTTTAAAATACTTGGACAACATTTCAAGGCAATAGTTTTATTTTCTTCTTGGTTGTCAGGTGCAGAAATCTGTATTTGTTTGACATCATCTGGCTTAAAACCAAATAATCTTCAAATGATGATGATAATCCACTTTAAGCAATTAAAAAAACGTTCTTTGTTCCGAGTGTGGGAAGATTTCCCCTTTGGAGTTTTGATGTTTGTTTTCTGCTTTCAAAAATGTATTGTTTACTCTTTTTCCAAAAATGTATGTCATTTTTTTTTATAAATGTCCCACCAAATCTGCGTGCATTTGTAATGTAATTAGTCCACTTGTATGTAATGGGAATACTGGAAATATGACAATAGTTCCTTCGTTGAAACAGAGAGAAAATGTAACAGCAAATGTAAAACTTCAACTACAGCAATCAATGAAATATAATCTTAAGAATAACTGTGCAGCCCCACACAAGAGCAGCAAAAGTTTATCAGACCAGTCAGCTTCTCATCCGCTCTTAGGTCAGTGTTCACCTCACCAAGCAAAAGGTTCATGGGGACTTGCAGACTAATCACTATGAAATGGCTGCAGGTTGCTTTATCATTAAATGTGCATACAGTGGAATTAGAGTGGACTCAACAACTGGCACAAGACTCTAAACACTTGAGAACACTGCTCACTCCATAATAATAACCTCCACAGGGCCTGTAAATCCCCAAATAATTACCTGAGGTTTTTATTGACAGTGCAGTTTATTTGTTTTCCAGTAATAAGAGAGAAGAAACTGCATTAGCTTCCACTTGGTAAAGGCTTAACAGTGCTGCGGTGTTGACAGACACTGGCCTGAGTAAAGCAATCAGACTGCTCATTACACTGTTGGTGGTTGTGGATCTGCAGAGGGCCTGCTGCAGCTCTTACCCTGCCTACACACATACACACACACACGCACACACACACACTGGGTTTGACCCTCAGCTGTTTCCTTTGAAACAAAGCTGACAGCGGTTCACATGACATGATTAAAGGTAGGTCAGCACACCACATTACAAAAGTCATCAGTTCATTATCAGTTTAGTATTGTTCTTACACTTCTTTTTAATCTCTGCCTTCCTCTGTCTCATTGTCACTGCCTCTTCCTTCCCCACCCTGCTGCTTTTGTCCTTCTAGCAACACTGGGGTTCAATCGTATTGAAATAGTGTGTCTTTATTTCATCTTACCAGGTTGTAGGTTAACTGTATTAGGCCAGTTTAGAAGTTGTGCTAATCTAACTTGTGCATGTTGTGATCATATTTTACTTAGGTCTGATAGCAGCATTCTGTACACTGAAAGGCTCGAGGCCATTTCACAAGCAACACATCACAGTCTCCATCTGTTATTTTTGTACATGAGGATTTAATCGTGTTTCGATTTTCTCTTCCTCTCTCCTTCTCCCCAGGCTCTTTGTATAAATGTACAGTGCAGCGATGTGTTGGAGACGCTAAGCCTGATTTTCTGCGGTGCAGATGTAAATTGTTCAACTGGTATGGCAAGTTGGCCCTCTGTTCTGTCACTGGCCAACGCACACTCTCAACCCTTACAGGCTGAGTTACTCAGCCACAATCTCAACACAGGTACGGGAAGACTGTGCGCACACGGTCACATATATATATCAGATTGTTAATCAGTGATGTGTGATATACTGTGCTGATTGACATCTGGGTTGGATCTATGCCAGCTTTACATAAAGATTAAAAAAAGGGATTATATTGTACATTGTGACAGTTTTGTTTAAGTCAAACTCAGGATGAAAATAGCTCAGCCCCAGCTTACGTATTAAATTATGCTGTAAACCTGATACTGTCTATAATGTCTGGCTATGTGTGACAGTAATACATTCCTAAATGTTGAATAACCAAACACACTTTCCTGTCATACCCAGGAGTGTTTGGGATGTATAACACTTTCCACCTAACTTCACCAGATGCACTGCTCCTTATTTTACGTTTCGTTTCTTTGTTTGTTCTCCCACAGAGCTACCACGGTCAGAGGTAGGCGGAGACATGGAGGCGATACATTACACACCACCATCTTGCGTGTCTCACAACGGCTTCCTGTTCAAGACTGCATCCATGGCTCGAGCTATCACGGAGCGCAAAGCCAGAGAGGGTATTCACAGACACAGTGCAACACTTACTTACCCTCCACCCTGAAGGAATATACAAGACTTATAATGAGTACACTGTGTATTTGTGAAGCCATTCTCTAAACAAAGTCATGTAGAAGGTAAAAAATTGGCTTCACTGTAAATCTTTATGTGTCCCTCCATGCAGAGTTCAGTCGTCGCTGGTGCACGCTGAATGATGGCACCTTCAGCTACTATGAGAGTGACAAGAACTCGAATCCTAATGGAGCTCTGAAAGCTCCAGAGATAGTCTGTCTGGCTGTGGATGCACCTGAGAGACATGGGTACGCAAACACACACAGGACAAACTGATACATGTTCCCTTCCTTTTGCTTTCTGTATGAAATTACCATCACTATTTCAAACTGATATTATACACATAAGCTAAAACTGAATCACTGTGTTATTCAGAGTCGGCTATACACGTGAAGTATAACAATCGCCTGTCTGGACATATGAATTTATCTTTTTCCCTCTGTCTCCTTGTCTCCCAACCTCTCTTTAACCCTCAGGTACGACCACACCTTTGAACTCTACTCCGAGTCAGAGCGTCTCTATCTGTTCGGCACTGATGACCCAGACAGCCACAAGGAATGGGTCAAGTCTATTGCCAAGGTAACCACCGAATACATATTGGGGTCTAGAATCACAAATCCTTTTACCTTCTCCACAGATGGCCCCTCACAGATTTGGCATAGTAATTGTTCATTTCTTGTAGTAAAGTCTGAGAGCTGTGATAAGTGGAAGATGTTCAGTTCCAGCTCTGCTTACACTGGAAATGCTGCCTGCCTAGTGGTCAGGACAGAGCTAGCTAATGCTGACCTGTTTCCTGTGCCACATATTTTCCTCAGAACAGCACTTCTCGCAGCTGATGTAATTGTCAGCTGCGTGATGATGTGAAGTGAACGGTTACTTTAACTTCTGCTCTGCTGAAGCTGATGGATGTAGTGAAGTGTGTGATCGCAAAACTCTTTTTATCTGTAAAACAGTGTGGACGATTGACTGAATAACGAAAAATTGCATCTATTGGCTGTTACTATGATAGATGGACGGCATATCCATGGCTCCTGCATGTCTAGCCACAAAGCAATGGCCCTACTATGAAGTATTGTGCAGGAGCTTTAACATCTAACATTTCTTCTAACAATTTCATTAGAATTGGTTTTCACACAGGGGTACAGACTGAAATAGTTAATCATCATCAAAAGAGAAGAGAAACAGTGATCAATGTGCATTTTAAAGCCACAATGTCCCTGTTTTATTTGTAGAGCTTTATCCCAGCCTCTGCAGAGCCCCTGCTGAGGTTGGCTTTTGAGCGGATCGGGCGGCTAAAGTGTAAAGACGGCTTGAACCTACAAACATCCAAGGTTGGCTGGTTTGCACTGGTGGGCTCCACACTTCACGCCTACCTGGAGGACAGCCAGGGAGAAGAGATCCACCTCCGGAAGCTGAATGAACTCTGTGAGTTTTGTGTGTAAACTCATCCTGTTTTAACCCAGTATTTCTACACAGTTGCAGATGAAGATTAGTTTCCACAAATATCACTAGTATTATGCTATTTGTAGAACTGAAGTGGTGGCTGGATTGTTTCCTAGCTAGGATTATTTCCAACTTGTGTGATCCAAACATTTCCGATAACTCCAGAGCGTTGTCCAAAAGTCAAAATTTATTGAAGATAATAAATGTAATTATTTCCAAAATTCACAACATGTTTTTATCTAACAAAATATTATGCTTTAATCCATATTTGTTGGCATTTGGCCTTTAAAACACACAATCTCACTGGGGCCACACAAAGGGAGGCACCTGTACTATAGGGGCGGTCAGCAGTCTAACAGCACCATACTATTTCTATTGTATTTTTAAATTTGACCAGGGAGTCCCATTGAGATTAAACATCTCCTGTACGAGAGGGACCATGCCAAGGTGGCAGCCGTGCAAAAATCACAGTATATTAAAACACAACATGTAAAACATGATACACAAAATTCACAGTGTAGAACGGCTATTTTACTTTCTATTGAGGCCTCAAGAATTACAATCATCCCACATACCCCAAAGCCATTACTACACTGAACGCTGCACTGAAATCACACAGCCAGTAATATTTAATATTTATACTTACATCATGTGCAATAACTTTATTCATTTATTTATTTTATGTGCAATAATTTTAACTTATTTTATGTTCATGGCATATGTTGGCACTGCTTGTGTGTGTGTGCGTGCGTGTGTGTGTGCATTCAGAGTATGAATGAATGATATCTTATCCCCTCCTTGATTATTTACTTATTACTTTTATAATGAGTTCTGTTTTTATTCTGTGCATTGCATTTCATTTTATTTATTCACAATGACAATAAAAGAAATTGAATTAAAGACATTTTATCTCATAAAAGTAAAACCATTATTTAGAGGGATGGGATGACTTCATGAAATATGACAAAAGACATGTAAAGCTTCATTTGAAAACCTCGATAAAAGCTTTGAATGTGAAAAAAGGATTTAATACAACCCTAATAGGTACACACACAATCTGCACTTTTACTGCTTATGTACTGTACTGCAGAGTGATGATTGACAGAACAGTCATTTAGAAAGAAACCTTAAATAAACATATCAGTATAAAATGCAGTAGTTTTAAGCACATGCACATGCTGTGAAGTTCACTCTGTTTAAAAGCATTGCTATCTGGAATAATATGATCACTATGCTTTTGTGATTTACAGCGATTCAACAAGAGAATGAGGTGCTGGTCCTGGTGGAGAGAGGCAGGTGAGAGGGGAGATGGGTTGCAGATTGTTTGGTATAGTGGTGATGCTAAAGGGGAAAATTAATGTTTGCTTCTGTGTTTGACTTCTTACCTGTCCTGCAGTGTCCAGCCACTTTAA
The DNA here is from genome assembly GCF_041903045.1 of Epinephelus lanceolatus. Classification (NCBI taxonomy): domain Eukaryota; kingdom Metazoa; phylum Chordata; class Actinopteri; order Perciformes; family Serranidae; genus Epinephelus; species Epinephelus lanceolatus. The sequence goes on from NC_135737.1 coordinate 32,847,396, forward strand.
ACAGTGTACAATCAATAGAATAGTAATGTGTATCTTTCAAAATGTGATCTGCATTTTCTCCATTACTCCCATGCCCTTTTCCCATCTCTTCTTCTCATGTTGAATCTTATCGTCCCTTCTCCCCTGTCTTTATCCAGAACTCTGTACATAGAGGGAGAGAGGAAGTTGGATTTTGTCGGCTGGTGCGGGGCCATCCAGGCGGCAGCGGGGAGTGGAGGAGACACACTGAGCCAGCAGCAGCTGACAGAGACAGACATACCTGTCATAGTGCACAGCTGCATCGGCTACATCACGCAGTGTGGTGAGAGACATCAACACTGACAGGGACATAAATGCATTTAAAGGGTCACGCATTTCTTCAGTCACACAGTGTGTCCACATACAAAGGCTCCTTATCTTTGCCACACATACATGCCTGCATTTACATCACGGGAGTCTTTATACTGGTACATAGTCTACTTTCTTTATTGCCGTTACTGTGTGCACACTTGGCACTTTCTGTGTGTGTGTCCTCATGTGACGATAATAGCAGGACCTCTGGCTCTGCAGAGACCCACGGGCCGCAACACAACAAAACAACTCAGTTCCGCCGTCATTTCTCCCACAGTGCTGCTTATCTTTCCCTCTGTTTTGGATTCTTTTCCTTACTTTCTCACTCTTCGTCCTTTGTCTTCCTCCCACTGGCACCAGCTGACCTGCAGTCTTTGACTCTGACTTGTTTTCTCTCTCCTTTCTGTCAACCCCTCTTCTCTCCATTTGATCTCTCTTTTCCTCCTTTCACTCCTACAGTTCCCTCCATTTGCTGTACGCACTTGTGTGTTTCCACATACTGTATGTGTAAGTGTGTGTGTGTGTGTGTGTGTGTGTGTGGGTGGGAGGCTTCATTTTGCTGATATCGCCTACTTTCCTGTCTGGGATGTTAATCCCTTTGGTCAGCTTTCTGGGAAACCAGGGCAGAACTGTCCTCGTTTTTGCCTCCATGTACTGGCAGTGGTCATCTACCATGACACAACATTAAGCGTAACCATCCTTTATGTTGTGATCAGGTGTTTTTTGAACCTTTCATCTAAGTAAACTGAATTCCTCTGGGTGTTTGGAGCCATATGAGGACCTGTAGGCCCTTGACCTGGAATTTCTGGTCCTGACGAGTGATTAAAGTGTGTCATAAAGGAACCACATTATGATTAGGACTCAGTTGAGAAATCTGGCACACTTGGTTGGAACAGGATTTTAATCCTGACTCAGTGCTACAGAACAACAGGACCAGAAGCCCTCTAGTGGGCACAACATGCACTGAGTCATTTAAAAAGTGTGTCACATCCAGGACATATTTTTTCTACTTTAACAAGAAATTGCACACAGTGGAGAAAATTGTAAGCATGTTGCTGTTCTGGCCCCACCACAGTGATGTCACAGCAGATATATTTTGCTGATTTGCTGTATTTTGACTGACTGATGATGGATTACACATTCTTTGGCCTTGTTGATTGGCAGCATGCTTCAAAGTTATACAATTTATAAGAACACAATCATAGGACGCAAAATCAAATAGCCACATATTCATTGATCCTCTTAACACCCCATCTCCAAAATAGGTCTAGTTTTAAGGTGCAATATATTGCACATTTTTTTACACATTGGCATTTTTAATTCTCATCATTTCAGTTGACAGTTCTGAATCTACACTTTTTCCTAGGCTTGACCTCTGAGGGAATATATCGTAAGAGTGGCGTGAACTCCCGTGTGGCAGCGCTTTTGGAGAGATTCCGCCGTGACGCTCGCAGTCTTCGTCTGAAGGAAGGAGAGCACCAGGTAGACGACGTCTCCAACACGCTCAAGCGCTTCTTCAGGGAGTTAGAAGAGGGACTGTTCACGTCGCAGGATGCCAGCACTTGGCTCAGTACCACTGGTAAGATTTACAGGACAGTTGTTGTGCCCTGCTGAACAGTCAAGCTGTGATTTAAGGATGGGCCAGTTCACTCAAATCACAAAAAACAGGTTTTTCCGCTTACACCGTGGGGTATCCAGCCGTACACATGACGTACAAGAGTTTTATTTTTAATTTGTGAAGTTTAGAGATACTGTGAGACTTCTGATGCCACTCCAGTACACTGGAGGTGAATAAAATCACCTGACCTTACAATTAACAGTTTTAACAGTTTAGGCACTATTTTATGCCACAGAAGTAATCCCAATGGACTCATGCTGTATTGGTGTGGCAAGAGAAGCGTCAATGACTGATGTCTCAAAACCTTTGAACGGACAGTTCACCCCAAAATCAAAGTTTTATTATTATTTTTCCTTTTACCTGTAGTGCTATTTATCCACAGACCTTGTTGTGAGCAGTTTCATGTAGGAACTATTTTCTTTACAATGACCCACATCCGCCAAATGTATCACCACGTACAAGGAAGCATGAATCTACTGCTAACTCCCCTAGCACCACAGAGCTAGCTAGCATTAGAGCTCAGCTGAGGAGGAGACATTTAATGCTTACATCTCGCACTGTGAAGGCATGAGCCTCTAATCCCTGAGTAGATGCACGCTTCCTTCTGTGATGCGATAAGGTCAATGGGTTTAGTTCTGTAGAAAGAAAATAGTCCCTACATGAAACTGCTTACAACAAGGTCTGTGGATTATCTTGACCTTAACCGGGTCATGACTTCTGGAAAGAGACATTGCTGTTGATTTTTTCAAATATATTTTTTTGGCACTTTGAGCCCCACAAGTGCTATCTAGTTCCATTATATTGGATAGAAGACATCTCTACAGAGGATATCTCCAACACTGCAACTCACACCAAAACATTCTAGACTGATAAATAGCACTACAGGTAAGATAAAAAAATATTTTAGGGTGAACTGTCAGTTTGAGGGCAGTTAAAGAAGGAAACAACTGTGAAAAAGTGTTTTCACATCAAGAGATTTAGAAGAAGTTTAGTCAAACTCTGGAATATTTACAGTAGAAAGTACACTGAAAACATAATGGAGGCCAAATGATCTCAGTTGCCACATCAGTTTGCCAGAGAGGCTACATACTCCATACATCAACTGATTCACAAGCATTTGTGTCAGAGTGCTACAGTAAATCTTTATCAGGAGCTTGTCACTTTTAACTCTGCTTTGAATCTCATCTTCCGTTTCTGTCTGTCTTTTTTCCTTCTTTCTCTCTCGTTTTGTCTTCATTTTTATATCTCTATCCCCCTTTCACTGATACTTTCTTCTCCATCTCTCTCTTTCCTTTTTGTTCTGACACTCTCATCTTGTGCTTTCCATCTTTCCCTCTTACACCTCCTGACATTTTCTATGATCCTGCTTCTCTTTATATTCCCTCTGCATTCATCATTTTCTCTAACCCTCTCCTTGTCGTCTACTCCAGCCATTCAGGATGAAAGCAAGAAAATCTCCCAGTACCAGCTGCTGTTTAACAGACTGCCTCGTGTCAACAAGGCTACACTACAAGCCCTTATCAACCATCTTTACTGGTGAGAAACACGCACATTAAAATCCTCCTGTATCTCCGTACACGTTTGTGTGCACGTGCCCATGTGTGTTTGTCCTGCGTGTGTTTCAGTGTGCAGCGTTTTTCTGAGCTGAACCAGATGAACCTCCATAACCTGGCCATAGTGTTCGGTCCCACACTGTTCCAGGCCGATGGGAAGGACTTCACCGCTGGCCGCGCTATAGAGGACCTCATACAGCACTACACACTCATCTTTGAGGTCAGACTCACTGCTCACTGTTACAGAGGGGTGACGGGAGGGCAGAACATTTTGTTCTGGAAGCTGATGCATTGATCTTAAGTGATGTCATCTGAAAACACAACGTGCATTGCTCTAAAAGGTTGAGATGTCAAAGAACGTGGCATCTTACATTGGCTGCAAGATTAAGCTCCCGAAAAGCAGAACAGATTCCAGCACTGCTATTTTATTTTCATTTTTTTTGTGGTGATAAGTTTATGTTCTTACTGTGCTTGTTGTTTTTACAGAAAATTCAATAGAGAACAAGATGGGAAAAGCAGAAGGAAGTTAGGAAGAGAGTCAGGAAATACATAATGATAGGATTGCCTCTCGTAAGCTTACAATGAAATCCCTGCGGCCATTGTCAAAATGTAAAAACAACAGCCCAACAACAGAAAGCCTGCGAGGAAGTAAATAAAGAGGTTTGAGCTGCCAGTGGGGGTTTCTGCTAGAGATCTTAAGATTGGCGTGATCCTGTAATTAAAGTATTAACTGTTTGTCAGTTGATTTACTGTTGAGTGAGTGACTGAATGTAATCTTACTTGTTTGCAGGTGGATGAGCAGCAGCTCAAGAAGCAACTGGAAGAGATCACTGTTATCATCCAAGTGCGAGAGAAACTCAACACAAAGTTTCCTGTGAGTCACACAAAACACCCGTCGGTGTTGTTGCACACCTGCATGCACATGTATGCTGCAGTTGGACATCTATGCATGCTGTTATTTGTTTCCTTAAGTTATTGTCTTTCTGTGTGACCTTTTCTGTGTGCGTTTGTGCGTGCTGGACACATCAGAGTACTGAACCTGGAGGACACTTCATCTGTACAGTGTACCTGGAGGAAAAGAAGGACACAGCAGAGCAACATGTCAAGGTGACCCAGACTTCACCAAATGACACAATGTTACTTACATTTCACATTTTTGGTGCCCAGTAGTTTCTTGTGTGGCACAGGGAAAAACAGCTGGCTACATTAGTATGATGCTACATTGTCGCCCTTTACTAAAAAGTGAGGAGTGTGAAACTCCAGAGTAACTGTGTAACTTCTTCCCTCAGATCCCTGGCTCTATGACAGCAGCAGAGCTGACCTGTGAGGTCCTGGACCGGCGTAACATCGCAGTTAAAGACAAAGAGTACTGGAACTGCTGGGAGGTCAGCGACAAGGAGGAAATGGGTGAGTAAGATGAGGAGACGGACAGAGAAGGCACAGTAGCTGACAAAAACCTAACCTTTTTGTGCTTTTAATTTTGACGCATGTGATGATTTTTTTATTTTAGTTGTATTTGCAAACACATAAAAGAACATAAAATACAGATAATGAAAAATAAGAAATGTGTCAGTAGAGGTCAAGAAGCCACAGGCTTCTAAAACGGACCTCCCATAAACTTAGGACAAAAATAAAATTACCAAAAAATGAGGAAAAAAGATATAAAAACTAACACAATTAAGAAAAACACAACAAAGATAGATGACAGCAAGAGGATAACAAGCTCTTAAAAACTTTGGCGTTCCATACGGGTACACCATGATATCTATAGGAGTACAGGCCATGTTTTGTTGTGTAAAAAGGAGGGTGGAGATGATCCACCTGTCACATTATAGGAATGCATTTGGGAATAAAATTTAAAGTAGTTGCTAAAGGATGATGGTAGAGAAGAAGGCAGGAACATATACTTGTTTATAAACACAGTTGGAGTTGGAGAAAGAAGCCAATCTTACAAATTGCTTTTGCAGCTAATAAAGTGTGAGGGAATTTCTACAATTTTGGCACAAACGTCCAACTGGACTCAAGTATGAACTGATTAGAATCTGGTGAGTTCAAGGTCACTGTGACCTAACAAAACATGTTTTTGGCCATAACTCAAGAATTCAGATGCTAATCATGATGACATTTCACACAAATGTCTAAAGGTCAAAGGTTAGCTTCACTGTGACATCATAATGCTCTGCAAAAACACTTTTCTGGACATCATTCGACATTATAACTCAGAAACAGAAAGGAGACATTTGGTTAGATACTGAATTGGTGACACCAATCTTGGGTTCCCACACTGAATCTATAGATCCTCAGTGCTGCCGGGGGGAAGATGTGTGCGAAGCATCCATGTTTTTACAGATATAGATGTAAACTTTAAGTGCAATTTGATTGGTTTGCAGAGGGATACAACTGCAAGGTGGTGATTCTAGTTACAAAAAAGATTATCATGTTGTTATTGTGAATTTATCGCCATAGATATGTCTTGAATACAGCTCTTTTGGTTAGGAAAGCAACAGTGGTCACTTTGGAAATTTTCGTTAAGATAAAAAAAGGCCCAGAGCGACCCAAAAACAATGACTCAAAGCTTGTGAAGGGCTCTCCGCTCAACCTGCAACATGACCTACTGAAAGTGACACACAAATTCCAGAGGCGAGAAGATCATTCTGGGCAATGTGACTGTGTGTCGTGGTTTGTTTTGAGCCTGGTATGTGGGCCATCTGGTTCCCCACCGGGAAGCCTGTAGGTTGCTTATCGAATGCCAGTAACACTCAACTGATCTGGCAGATTTCCCATCACTGGCCGGAAAATCAACCCGCTGATTACAGGGGTATATTGGGGAATTATGCTGCAAAAAGAAAGACTATTAGAAATAGTATGATTACAAGAAGACATGGAGGAAAATTTCTGTCTGTCACTTGTTCAGTACAGACATAACAAAAGACATAACAAAAGATAGTTTTGAGTTTGGTATGTAGGCGTGCAAGCAGAAACTGTTTATAAAGATGTCAAGTACCATCGTTGTGTGCCATATCTGTATTCCATTGTCTGCTAAAATAGAAACAAAAACATTTTTTCATAGCTACAAAAAACAACATGCACTGTTTATTTTTGCATCAAGAGCTCAGCCTGTTTATCTGAGAAATGATCATGTAAACAAATGATTTGAGGACACTTTGGATTTTCTTATATCACCCTTCGTTTTACATCCCTCTGCTTCCCTCAGAACGTCCACTGCACTATCAGGAGCGAGTCTTACCCATCCTCCACTCCTTTGGCACAGACTCCCATCTGCTCATCAAGAAACACCTCGCCATGGAGGCGATGATGGTTTACCTGGGTAAACACACACTCACAAATCAACTGCGAACAAAATGATTCTCTCTAAAACATTGTGCTGTTAGTCCTCTACATGTCCTCTATCTTTATAATCTCTCATTCTGCCCTGCAGCCAGTAAAGTGGATGTATCCAAACACGGGATGATGAAATTCAGAGAAGAGCGAAGCATCTTGGGATTGGGACTGTCCTCTGGAAGTTTCCATGACCGATATTTCATCCTCAACTCCAGCTCTCTGAGAATGTACAAGGAAGTCAGAGTAAGAGTGAGAGATTTACAGGAAACAAATTTCTCATTTCCTGTTGTCACATTCCTTCATAGGCTGTTTCTGTCTCTCTCCGTCTGTCAGAGTAACCGTCCGGAACGTGACTGGCAAGTGAAAAACCTAAAGGTCTACCTGGGCATTAAGAAGAAAGTCCGCCCTCCTACATGGTGAGAATATGCAGTGTGGCACTGATGTGACTTTGTATCCTCCTCATGTCTACTGACTGACAAACAACAGGTGGCTGCTCTGAATTGCGAGAGCTGTAAAAACAACCATTGTCGGAATGTTATATTTGCTATTATGGAAAAGCCGGGACTTTAGCCGCTGGCACCTGCCTGTCAAACAGAAAAACGGCCAGCTCCCTGTCACAATGCTCACCAGTGGAAGTGGAAGTGAAAGGCAGCCCCAAATTCACTCTTATTTTAGAATAAGCTCTGTCCGCTTGGTGTTTTGCCTCACTATATTTGCGTCATGTGGCACTGCGTCTGCCATTTTCATAGCTTCCTATTGGATGTGTGCTGCCACCACCTTGTCACTACCTTTTCATCAAGTCCAGACCTCACCTGCACACTGTTAATGGCTGGGTGCTACATAACACTGCCCAAAAGTTGCAGCCTATAAAGAAGAAAAAAAGAAAATACACCGCCACACATTTCTATTGGGTCGTATATAAGAGGGATTACTTCTGTATGAGTCTATACATTGTCGGAAAATTCTAGGCCCAGTTGTTCAACGAGTTAAATCCAGAAAAGAATGATGTGGATTTGGAAATCCCATGTTTTGCTAACTGGGATCAGATGAGCCAATTTACTTTTGTGCCAGTCTTTGAAGGCAACATTTGATTGGATTATCCTAATTCAGATACTAACTTTTCAAGTGACCAAATCCAGATAAGCAGTGCCCTAAATAGGACCACACGTCACAATGTAGGCTACTAGCTCTGTCAAGAATCACATGTAGAAAAGCCAGCATGAGGTCACCTGAAGTGTTTTTTTATTCGAAGAAACAGAAACCTGCATAGGGAATGCTGTTGTTAGAGACTAATTTTGACTGTGTCATTGTATTTAATATAAAGTGATAAATTAAAATTAACATTTAAGCAATAATTTCAAAGATTTACATTTAAATACAGTCAGGTCCATAATTATTTGGACAATGATACAGTTGTCATCATTTTGGCTCTGTACACCACCACAATGGGTTTTAAATGAAACAATGAATACCTGCTTAAAGTGCAGACTCTCAGCTTTCATTTAAGGCTTTTTTCAAAAATGTAGTATGAACCGAGTAGGAATTACAACCATTTCTTCACACAGTCCCCCAACTTTAAGGGCTCATAAGTATTTGGACAAACTAACATAATCATCAATTAAACAGTCAGTTTTAATACTTGGTTGCAAATCCTTTACAGTCAATGACTGCCTGAAGTGTTGGACACACAGACATCACCAGATGCTGGGTTTCTTCCCTGATGATGCTCTGCCAGCCCTTTACTGCAGCCGTCTGCACTTCCTGCTTGTGTTTTGGGTGTTTTGCCCTCAGTTTTGGCTTCAGCAAGAGAAACGCATGCTCAATTGGATTCAGGTCAGATGATATGACTTGGCCATTGCAGAGCATTCCACTTCTTTGCCTTAAAAATGTCTTTGGTTGCTTTTGCAATATGCTTCAGGTCATTGTCCAACTGCACTGTGAAGCATCGTCCAATGAGTTTTGAAGCATTTGGTTGAATCTGAGCAGATAATGGTGCCCCAAACACTTCAGCTTTCATCCTGCTGCTCTTGTCAGCAAGACAAGACTTCACTAGAATAAATACAGAGGGTTTATCACAAGATGCAAACCATTGGTTAGCCTTAAAAATGGAAGGCCAGATTAGAGTTTGTCAAAAACCATCTAAAAAGCCTGTACAGTTGTGGAACAGCATACTATGGACAGATAAAACAAAGATCAACTACCAGAATGATGGGAAGACAAGAGAAGGAAGAAGGGAAGGAACTGCTCATGATCCAAAGCACACCACCTCATCAGTGAAGCATGGTGGAGGTACTGTTATGTCATGGCCATCTATGGCTGCCAGTGGAACTGGTTCTCTTGTATTTATTGATGATGTGACTGCTGAGAAGAGCAGCAGGATGAAAGCTGAAGTGTTTGGGGCTACATTATCTGCTCAGATTCAACCAAATGCTTCAAAACTCATTAGACGATGCTTCACAGTGCAGTTGGACAATGACCTGAAGCATACTGCAAAAGCGACCAAAGACATTTTTAAGGCAAAGAAGTGGAATGTTCTGCAATGGTCAAGTCATATCATCTGACCTGAATCCAATTGAGCATGCATTTCTCTTGCTGAAGCCAAAACTGAGGGCAAAACACCCAAAACACAAGCAGGAAGTGCAGACGGCTGCAGTAAAGGGCTGACAGAGCATCACCAGGGAAGAAACCCAGCATCTGATGATGCCTATGTGTCCAACACTTCAGGCAGTCATTGACTGTAAAGGATTTGCAACCAAGTATTAAAACTGACTGTTTAATTGATAATTATGTTAGTTTGTCCAAATACTTATGAGCCCTTAAAGTTGGGGGACTGTGTGAAGAAATGGTTGTCATTCCTACACGGTTCATACTACATTTTTGAAAAAAGCCTTAAATGAAAGCTGAGAGTCTGCACTTTAAGCAGGTATTCATTGTTTCATTTAAAACCCATTGTGGTGGTGTACAGAGCCAAAATGATGACAACTGTATCATTGTCCAAATAATTATGGACCTGACTGTATATGTCTGATAAGCTACTGTCCATCACCGAATGAGGTAACAAGATGGTGCCTGTGGCCCACTGATAGCCTAGTCACATTACTTCTGAACAGCTTGGCCCTGTATAGTATACTTTTAAATCAAACATGGGTTGCACATAAATGCTAGAAAAGAACATTTATCAATAGAGAAAAATCACAAACTTTAGGATATTTGATGTATTTTTAATGGACTTATTTAATTTAACTGTCTTCTTCTTTCAGAATTAATCAGAGGCTGACAGAAATGTCTGTTACAACACTCACTTTTCAGCATAATCACTTAAAGGAATAATCAATGACTTAACTTAAATAATTCATGTTCCAATTTTGGGTGCATTTGCCTCATCTGGAAAAGCTCATTGGGACCTGTAAACCAGTGACCACCAGGGGGCAGACTGAGCACAAGAATCACAGGCACTAGGACATTCATAATTGTACTGATGTTGAACTAATTACATCTTTCTTTCTGTGTGTGTGTGTGTGTCCAGTTGGGGCCTGACAGTCGTGTATGAGAGTAAGAAACAAGAGAAGCCAGAGAGGCAGCAGTGGTGAGTGGATGTCCAGTTCTGTATGTATCACATTTCGACCCCATATATACAATATGCAGCTGTCAGCCTGGAGCACTTACAGCTCAGACCAGTCCTGCTCATGCTG